>NC_143063.1:45883331-46194163 GCF_052426305.1 Pelodiscus sinensis
AGGAGGACTACCAGAGGCGGCATCTCCGGTTCCTGGACCGACAGCTCCGTCTCCAGGACCACTGGGTCCAGGAGGACCTCAGGCTGCGCCAGAGGAGTCTGGAGGCCCTGGAGGAGCAGGGCCGTGCCCTGCGAGGCCACCTCCAGAGCCTGCTGGACCGCTTTCCATTTCCTCCTCCCCCTGCTCCCCCTCTTGCTCCCCCTCTTGCTCCCCCTGCTCCCCCTCTTGCTCCCCCTCTTGCTCCCCCTGCTCCCCCTGCTCCCGCTCCTGCTTCCTCCACACCCCCTGTCCTCTCTGCCCCCCCCTCCACAACCATTCCCCACCGACGCCCCCGGACCCGCAGTGTGGCGAGACGGGAGAGGCAGCCGGACTCCCACCCCTGAGCTTTCCTTTCCCTTCCTCCCTTCCCTCCCCTCCCCTTCCAGCTCCCTTGTCCCAGGTTTCCCCCTCCCTTCTCCCACCTTCATTCCTCCCTCCCCCACCCCAGTTCTCTGAAATAGACGTTTTTGTTTGAAAACCAGGTGTCTTTATTGTACAGTAGATAGGGAGGGGAAAGGGGAAGGGGGGGGTAGGGTGGAAGAAGGCCCCGGTGGGGCATGCAGGGAGAGGTCAGTCCTCCTCCTCCTCCACCTGGAAGCTCTCCCGCAGGGCTTCCCGGATCCGGATGGCCCCCCGCTGGGCTTCCCGGACGGCGGCGGTGCGGGGCTGACCGTAGTGTCCAGCCATGCGGTCAGCCTCAGCCATCCAGGCTGGCAGGAAAGCCTCCCCCTTCCGCTCACACAAATTGTGGAGCACACAACATGCCGCCACCACGGGAGGGATGTTGTGCTCGGCCAGGTCCAGACGGGTGAGGAGGCATCGAAAGCGGGCTTTCAGTCGCCCGAAGGCCCCCTCCACCACGATGCGGGCCCTGCTCAGCCTGTTATTGAAGGCCTGGCGGGAGGGATTGAGGTGCCCCGTGTAGGGCTTCATGAGCCACGGCTGCAGTGGGTAGGCGGCATCCCCCACCAGGCAGACGGGCATGTCCACGTCCCCGACCCTGATGTGGCGGTCGGGGAAGAAGGTCCCGTCCTGCAGCCGCTGGCACACGGAGGAGTTCCGGTACACCCGTGCGTCGTGTGCTTTGCCGGACCAGCCCACATTGATGTCCGTGAACTGTCCCCGGTGGTCACACACGGCCTGCAGGATGACGGAGAAGTACCCCTTTCTGTTGACGTACCGGGACGCCTGGTGTTCCGGGGCACGGATGGGGATGTGCGTCCCGTCGATGGCCCCCCCGCAGTTGGGGAAGCCGAGGGCGCCGAATCCCCGGATGACGGCGTCCGGGTCGGCGAGGCGGACCACCCTGCGGAGCAGCACCCGGTTGATGGCCTTGACCACCTGCGGAGAGAGACACAGCAAAGCGTCAATCACTGGGGCGCCCGGGTGGCTGGGAGCGTGCGTGCCCTGGCAGTGCCCCGCGCCCCACTCCCGGAAGCAACCCCCCTGGCGGCGTGTAGTACGGCCGGGACAGCCCGACCTCTCCGGTGCGGGGCGCCTTCGCCTCCTCCCGCCCCCCCCTTTGTCCCTGGGGTGGCCCATCCCCTCCTCGCAGCCCCCCTCCCCCCCGGCTCGGTGGCCGACGAGCGCCGTACCTGCATGAGCACTGCTCCGACAGTGGATCTCCCCACGCCGAACTGGTTCCCGACGGATCGGTAGCTGTCCGGCGTGGAGAGCTTCCAGAGGGCGATGGCCACCCGCTTCTGGAGGGGGATGGCGGGCCTCATGCGAGTGTCCCTTCTTTGCAGGGCAGGGGCGAGCCACTCGCAGAGCTCCAGGAAGGTGTCCCTCCTCATCCTAAAGTTCTGGGTCCACTGTCGGTCGTCCCAGTGCTCCAGGACGATGCGGTCCCACCAGTCGCTGCTGGTGTCCAGACGCCAGATGCGGCGGGGCACGCCGGTGCCGGGGCGCCGCCGCGGCTCCTCCACGGCCCCCAGGACGGCCAGGTGGAGAGGCAGGGGGCTGACGTTCCCCAGGTGGTGCCAGGCAGCCTCGAGCCATTGGTGGCAGGCTTGCAGCAGCAAGTCCAGAACGTGCACCAGAAGGTGCAGGGCGAGCCGTGGCTCCATGTTGCCACCTGCGGCGGTCCCCCCCGAAGGGAAGCACCGACACAGACGGGCACAGAGACCGATGCTTTGCTGTCCCTCGGCGAGGTTGGCAAGCAAGCAGGGAAAGCTGAGAACCGGCTGTCCAGGGGGGTCCCTTTAAGCACGAGCCTCAGATAGCCTCAGACAGCAGCCACACAAAGCAACTGCTGACCTGATGCCCTGCCAGAACCGGTTTCAGCTGCCCTTAAATGCCCCCCTGCGTCCAATCAGTGTGGACGCGCTAGTTCGAACTAGCAAAACGCTAGTTCGAACTAGTTTTTAGTTCTAGATGCGCTAGTTCGAACTAGCTTAGTTCGAATTAACTAATTCGAACTAAGTTAGTTCGAACTAGCGCTGTAGTGTAGACGTACCCTCAGTGACTCTCCTATTATTTCCTGCCATTTGCCCCCCATGCTGTCCCGTGGCCAGTCTCGTATAATTTAGCTTTGGACAGTGCTTAGAGAGAGACAGTGAGTACAAGGATGCTCTGAAGAGTCGTTCTGGCTTGAATTGCATTACACCGGATACGCTGGGGGTGGGCGGCCACTCAGATTCACTGCAGGGTCGCACTAACGCTGACAGGAGGAGGATTCCAGCCAGTGGAAACCTCCAAAAGGCTCAGCGACAGAACAGAGCAGCTGGCTCTGGGGAAAAGCTGCTTCACTCTCTTGACTCAGAAGTCCCAGTCATGCACCTTCCCTGGCTCTGAACCATTTATAGATGGGGGGGTGTTCTGATTCGGTCCGATCGCCTTGCACACGGCACAATAAACACAGCCTGGAGCAGGGAGCGGAAAGAGGATCATACGTTTCCTTTTCTCTGCCTGGAGCGTTGGCTGTCTGCAAAATCAGTGAGGAGTCCTGGCCCGAATCTTCAAAGCAGCATGCGCTACAGAGCTATTCCCTGCCACTCCTCCTACGTGCAAAGGAGACAGCACAGGGCTAACAGTCCCACGCTGCTCCTGCTCTGAAGGGAATTTGCCCCTGCTCCCTTGCCATGAATTCGCAGCCCGTGCCAGAGCAATGCACGGGTGGGGATGGAGGAATCTCCCATGCTGCCTTCACACATTTCGCGTCATTTGCCCAGCTTTGACAAAGTTTCAGATTTGCCGTCCCTTCACCCCCCTTTCGGGTTTTCAAGCAGTGACACCTCTGCAAACAGGGCAGGAACATTGAAACCTAGTACTGCCAAAAGAGACAAACACACGCAGGACCCACACGCAGCACCACAGCGGGTAAAAGCGCAAAAGCCTGGCCCTCCGCTACCTGAGCATTTGGGCTCTTTACCTCTCTTCGGCTTTGATGGATACTTTGTGCAAACACATTCTTCACTGTGAACAGCAGGACGTGCTGCCTACAATAAAGGAACAGCTGTGAATGCATTCCCTACCTCTGGCCCACTTGCTTTCCAAGAAAAGGCCTTGGCCATCCCATTTATTTTGATGAGTCCTTGTTCCACTGCAGAATCCTGTTTGCTTCTCCGCGGTCAGGCCAACAACCCTCCGGGTAGGACTGATAGAGTCAGCCTGGACAAACCCACTGGCAGTGACCTGCCAGTGTTGAGTTTATCCCCTGATCACTGATGTACTCTGCCACCCACCCCGGCGGCCTTTGGCAGGGATGGGACTCCTCTGAGGATACATCTACACTTACAGCGCGGTCGTGCTTCGGGGTAGTGGGAGGAGTTCTCTCCCTGGTGTACTTAATCCACCTCTGCCAAGAGGCAGGAGGTCGGTGGATGGAAGAAATTCTCCCATTAGCCGAGCTCGACCCCTCAGTTCAGTGTGAAGCTAAATACAGAGGCCAGCAAGGTATAAATTGGAGATTTGAGGTATTTCATCCTTGTTGATTGCATTTAGAAGATAGCCCCTTATTTGAGGACTAGAGATGTGCTCTTAACATGCACAATTACATCCAGAGGAAATGGAAGCACTTTCCCCAGACTACAAGTGGCTGAGCTGGGGAGAGCAAAAACTGGGCCTCAGACCAGTCCCTGATTTCCTACCACACGGGGCTCGGGATGAGTGTGTGTGTGGGGGAGGCTGGGCTAGCAGCGGCTGCCTCCCATGGGCGGGAAGTGAAGGTAGGGCCGGGGGAGGCATGCCCCTAGCTCCACCTCTTTTGCCCAGACTCTGCCCCCCACGGAAGCCAGCCTCTCCCCACCACAGGTAGGGCGGGCGGTACGTGACCCCAGCCTCCCTGGCCTTGGAGCATGAGGAGGGCAGGCACTTGGAGGCAGCAACACTCCACCCCCAGTACGCCTACAGTAGGCTGGCAGCTTGGGAAAGCAATCCCTTCCCCCACCTAGTTTGCCTGCTGCCCCTGCGGTCTCTCCCTCCAATGAGGACGGCCCTGGGCCTATCCCTTATTTAGGGGCAGCTCCTCACCCCTGCCCTGTAAGCATCCAACCTGACGCAGCCGAGTGGCAGAGAAACTTTTTAATGATTCAGAACAAGCAGTGCCCCCTGCTGCCGGGAACCAGCAATGGAGCTGGGAGAGAGGATGCTCAGAGGCAGTCTCAGGACACCCATGGGGCGGAGACAAAATCCCCCAGAGCAGGCTGACCAGGCCAGTGGAGAGCTGGGGCTTTGTTTTACACAGCAGCTCAGGGCCTTTCCGCACCAGCAGCAAAAGAACCGGGAGTGAAGAGATCAATGGGTTTTTCAAATGGCTGAGACAGGGACTCCTTGTTTGGCCATGCAGCGGGGCTGATACAGGAAGATAAACGATCCGATCCCCGTGATCCTCTACAAGCAAGGATGTGTCCAGTCTCCTCTATGGCCTCGAGGGGCTCCGAAGGTTTGCCTGAGCTTTGGCGAGCCCCGCAGCTCGCGAGCGGCTGCAGAGTCTCCACTGGAATGTGCAATTCACACGCTCGTTCCAGTGAGGCCCCTCCGACTGGCTTGCCCTGCGACTCGTGAACCGTCCCTTTCAAAGGTCTCCTGGAGAGCGTCGCTCTTGGTACTCGGCCCACCCACTGCGCTAGCTCCCCGAGCCGGGCCTTCGGGGCAGCACGGCCTGCAGAGCCAAAGAGTTACAGCTTGAGTCCCACGTGGCCAGAACTGGTCACCGCGCCCCAGCGGCACACGCATGCCAGGCTGGGGGGGAAGGCCACTGCCTGCTCTCTCGGGTCACGCTCCAACACCTGTCGTGGTCCATGGGAATCTGTGTGGACCACACCCTTCCGGAGCTCAGTTCTGAAGTCCCAACTGGACACCCCTTGACCTGGGAGGGAGAGTGGCTTGCGGGGAGGTCTGCAGAATGGAGCCCACATTGGGCTCTGTCAGGGGAGGTAAAGCACCCGGCCGGTCTCAGTTGCCTCGGTAGTACTAGGCCAAGGCAGGAGCATTCTGAACACTCGGATGTGTCTCTTGGCCGTCTCTAAAAGGAGACACCAGTGGGCCTTGGAGCCCCCTGCCCTTCGCCGTCCCTACCCCGTTGCCAAAAAGCTCTTTACGTGGCCTGAACCAGACCCACCTCTCCATTACAAGAGCCAGCTTCCGCCGCAGAGCGAAGCGACATCCAGGGCTGGGGAGGCCCGTATGCTGCAGAATGGCACATGCTACTCCCAACCCCTCCACCAGCTCTGAGTGCAGGCAAGAGAATGAGAGCCCGAGGGGTGAATTCGGGTCTGGGGCATCCAGTCTGTTTGAAATCAGCATCTGGGCACACAAGGAAGCACCGGGCTGCCAGCTGACAAGGCCAGTGAGGGGTGGCTCTAGAGTTGCCATAACCCTGTTGTTCTGCAGCAGGGTGGTTAACCCCCCTCCTTAGTGCCTGGCCTGTTGGAGGACCTGGAATGTTTTTGTGAATGGAATACTGTCACGCGATCGCTGGGAAGGAAGGCAGCGGAGAGACCGGAGCAGATGGAGAATGTTCCTCTGTCCCTGGGTGAGGCTGGGAAGGTCGCCAGCAGGGGAGGGACGGGGAGGATTCAGGAGGTTGTGAGCGATGTGACCATGTGCCGAGGGCCGTCGTTGCTCCAAGGTTATACAGACTCCAAGAAATAAGAGCTGGAAGACACCTATGAAGTCAGACTCCATCCTCTTCCAAACAGGCAACACACTGCCTAGCACACCAGTCAAGCCAGTGTTCGAGGGCTCTGATGGCGTTCCCACCACCTCCCTCGGGAGAGCAATCCCAAGTCTGTTGGCAAATGCATCCCTAAAGTTTACACGAGATTTTCCTGTGATCAATTTCAGCCCCTCACAACTGTCTACCTACAGAGAAATCCTAGTTATATGCCCCCCTCCCCAAGAGCTGAGCACCTTGCAATCCTCATACTGTCCCTGAAAGGCACAGCTATTATCTGCATTGTACAGAAGGGAAACTGAGGCATGGTGAGATTAAGTGACTTGCCCACAGTCATACAGGCAGAACAGGGACTTGAACCCAGGTCTCTCAAGCCCTAGGCTAAGGCCCTACCCTCTGTAACCATCTTTCTCTGCGAGTTACTGCTATCGCCTCTGACTCAGAGGTCCAGATTCATCCCAGATATATTCCCCTGTTCCAGGCAAATCCACCAGAGGCAGAGTACCTACAGCCCAAATGAATTTGGCCCAGTGTTCTTCAGCAAGACTCGCCTACCTGAATTTGTTCGACACACAACTCTGCACAAATAGAAACATCTGCCATAAAGTAACTTGTTTTATTACTTGCTAGCCATGCCCCTACATGAAGCTACCTGATGGGCATTAGACCAGTGACTAGCAGTGGTCCACTTGCTGGAAAGGGACTTCCCATGTGCAAAGAGGATAGGAGCTGTTCATGGCAGGGGCTCAGGATCAAACCTGTATCACTCACCCCCTGGAATCACAGCGACTGGCACAGCCTTGTGTGCC
This sequence comes from Pelodiscus sinensis, assembly GCF_052426305.1. NCBI lineage: Eukaryota > Metazoa > Chordata > Testudines > Trionychidae > Pelodiscus > Pelodiscus sinensis. Next base: position 45,890,298 of record NC_143063.1, read on the forward strand.
AGTCTCCCTGGAGGCCACACTGGCTCAGTCAAGTTGCACATGCCTCACTTTTCAGTTCACCCAGGACACTCCAGAAATGCCTCCTGGCCTGCTTGCTCCTCCCCAAAGGTCGGGAGGTCAGGGTGCCATAAACACTCCCCTCCAGCTGCGTGCAGCCGGGAAGCAGACCCCCAGAGAGCAGACCCCCGGAACGCACACATTCCACAGGCGTTGCCTGAGTCAGGCCGGCTGGAGAATTCCAGCTATTCCCGCAGCTTTGTCTTCTTGGCGACGACGACCCCATCAGGCACCTAATAAGTCAGGCGGCTTTGCTTTCAACCGCATCCCCAGTGCATCTCTTGACCCCCTTCCTGGGACAACTTCAGCCCAGCCCAGCAGCTGCCCAGGGGTCAGGGCCGGTGCGGCTGGAAGCCAATTGTCAAGTTGCTCTCTCCTCGGCACACTATAGCAAGGAGGGCTGCTTAACGGGAGCGTGGCATCATGGCGGGACGACGGTGGGTGGCGCAGAGCCTGGCGACAGGAGGCCGGGAGGTGGCTAAGAAGGGTTTAACCAGCCACCCAGATGGCTCTAAGGGGCTGCCCATTAGGAGAGCCGGATTTGAATGCTGGAATCGATCCTACCTAGAAGTTGGCTTCCAGGGCTTTCTGCAGCAACTCCTGCCAGGGAAGAGGTCACATGGACATGAGCCACATAGAGGGAGAACAGGGGAGGCTATGAAGGCGGGGGAGGAAGTGAAGACTTCCTGAAAGGAGCTTAGCCTGGAATTTGATGCCTAGCAATCAGAGAACGGGCTTGAGAGCCAGGATTCCTTGGATGGCCCACAGAAGCCACTTCACCTCCCTGCCTTCCATTCTCCCGCTGTATAATAGAGAGGTTGTCACCAGCTTCATGGGATTGTCACCAGAATTCCTTCGTTAGCACGTGTCTTGAGATTTGTTCCTCTTGGTTACTGAGGACAGGACAAGGAGTAATGGGCTTAAAGTGCAGCAGGGGAGGTTTAGATTGGACATTAGGAAAAAATTCCTAACTGTCAGGGTGGTCAAATATTGGAATAAATTGCCAAGGGAGGTGGTGGAATCTCCCTCTCTGGAGATATTTAAGAACAGGTTAGATAGACATCTGCCAGGGATGGTGTAGACGGAGCTTGGTCCTGCCTTGAGGGCGGGGGGCTGGACTCGATGACCTCTCGAGGTCCCTTCCAGTCCTATTATTCTATGATCAGAGGGCGGCCTGACGCTCGTTCTGAGCAGCACCACGTGGGACGGCGTGAGTGGGGAGTCCGGATGCCCCAGTGACGGGCAGATTAGAAAGAGCAGAGGGATATGATGGGGCAGATGACGGACAGACCGCCATGGCTGCCAAGCTGGAGCTAAGTTTTTGCTCTGCCCGCCTGGCTTCCTACATTTGGGTATCAACGCTGCTCTCAGTTCGAGGAAGGCTTCCCATAGTACTGTCTCTTGGCTCAGGGGAGGAACAGATTGGCCAGTCGTGATTATGAAGACATTTAAAGTGCATTTAACCCAGGAGAGCCTTTCCTTCCCCCTTTCAATGTAACCACTAATTCCTTCTAAATGGGCTGCCCTGTGCCCAGAACGAGACAAAGCCTTTAATGTCTGGCTGAAAAGGCTTGCGTCGCAGGCAGGCGCAGGAATGGCAGAGGAAAGGGAAGTGAAAGGAAGGTGCAGTCTCTGAGGGGAAATTAAATGCAGGGGCTGCCAGCTGAGCCCTGCTGGCACGCAGCCGGAGCCCTGCCACTGAATCCCTCCCGGCACATTTGGAAAAAAAAATATCACAGGCTGAAAGCAGGCTAGAAACACCCCAGCAGTATGGAGCCAGGCGGTGCTGAGAATGAGTGGGGCGACCTTTCACCTCGGGCCAGCTGGCTTCAGACCCCGACTCTCTGCTCTTGGTACTGAGGAGTCTGGATGCCTCTGTTCAGCCCACAGCGTGGGCACAGCAAAGCCTGCGGATAACTCCACCAGGCTGGCCCCTTCTGCTCCCGGGAGGCTGAGAACGGAGAGAGGAAGGAGCTACGGTGATGGAGGAGGACGATGCAGTGGCAAGGCGAGATGGAGGGGGGAGCAGCGCTGGAGTGGCGTGGGATGCTGCTGGAGAGAAGGGGAATGCACCAGCAGAGTTGTGTGTCGGGGGGAAGGGGTGCCTGGCCGGAGGAGCAGGGCTGCAGCAGATCAGGATGGAGGGCCAGTAGCAAACATATAAGCGAAGCAGCATTGGCACCATGCTGGTCCCTCACTTGTGCTTTTGGTCCTGCACTCCCACGAGCACCAAGTCATTCTCTGCTCCAGGACAGCGATGAGAAAAAAACAGCCACTGCAAAGCCAAAAGGCTGGAAGCCAGCCCCCTACTCCATGACCATGTTGTCACAGGCTCCACCCAGTGAATGACCCCCCCACTGGCTGAGCCATTCGAGCAAGGCCAGACCCCACGAGGCAACCTGGCTATTTGTCCCTCCCACAACTGTTTCCCTGTAGTAGGGATGTTAAATTGCAGGTAATCGGCTAATGGAGTAGTCGATGGAATTTCCATCTATTAGTCGATAAGGGGGGGAAACTGCAGAGCCACAGCAGGATTAGATTCCAGCCTGGGAGCTAACCCCCCTGCGGTTCTCCCTTTTAAATGTATTAAGAGCCTGGTGGCTCTTAATACACTTGAGTGGCACAGGTGTAGCTGGGGGACTGGGCGCAAGCTGGAAATCAGCTGATTCCTCACTCATGTCTGGTCCCCCATCCTTCCCCACCGCTGCGCTTCTGCTTTTTAAAATGTATGAAGAGCCGCCTGGGTCTTAATACATTTAAAAAGCAGAGGCACAGCGCCTGGTCCCCCGCTACACCTCTGCCTCTCTTGCCCCCTGGAGACGGTGCTGGGGGGAAAATCGGCTTTTAAGCCAGCTCCCCCCAGCACGGTCTCCTGCTCCTCCCCTTTGTTGCCTCTGATAAAGACAGTGGGGGGGAGGGGGAGAAGGAGAGGCAAGCAATTGGTCCAGTTACTAGTCGACTACCCAATAAGCATATGCTTATCCATAAAAGCATATGCATATACACTTCTATGCCTACCCTGTAGCAATGCACCATGAAACACAGCTGCTCTTTTAGAAGTTACAATGTTTTTCCACAAATGGATCCTGAGCCTCCTCAGACAAACCCATCACTGACAGAGAATAGCCTATTGCCTCTGTATAAATCCATGGTACGCTCACATCTTGAATACGGCGGACAGATGTGTCGCCTCATCTCAAAGAAAAAGATGAACATTGGAAAAGGTTCAGAGAAGGGCAAAAAAATTGATTAGGGGTTTGGAATGGGTCCCATGTGAAGAGAGATTAAAAAGACGGGGACTTTTCATCTTAGAAAAGAGGAGAGTGGGGGGGGGGGGAAGAAATATGATAGAGGTCTATAAAATCATGACAGGTGTGGAGTGAATAAGGAAAAGTTATGTATTCGCGCTCATAACATAAGAACTAGGGGTCGCCAAATGAAATTAATAGGCAGCAGGTTTAAAACAAACAAAAGGAAGGATTTCTTCACACGGTTCACAGTTAACCTGTGGAACTTCTTGCCAGAGGATGTTGTGAATACCAGGACTGGAACAGGCGTAAAAAAAGAGCTAGATACATTCATGGATCAATGCTTATTAGCCAGGAAGGGTAGGAATGGTGTCCCTAGCCTCTGTCAGGGGCTGGGAATGGGTGACGGGGAGGGATCACTTGATGGTTACCTGTTCTGTTCACTCCCTATAGGGCATCTGGCATTGGCCACTGTTGGAAGACAGGATGCTGTGTTAGATGGACCTTTGTATCATAAGAATGGCCATAGTGGGTCAGACCATAGTCCGTGGATGGCATTGAGGGAGTGGTACCGGAGATATATCTGGCTCTTAATATCTACTAATGACATTGCCATTTCCTCATGAGACAGCCAGGGAGACATGCCTCAAAAACTGTACAGGTCCAGTGACAACAATCCCTCCTCCTTCTCTGGAAAGGATCTGACTATCTGCCCTCGTGCGGTTTTTAGAAACACCTTGTTCTCTGTTTATTTGTCCGGTCTGGGTTTCTCATTGCTGAAAGGTGCCCCAGAGACACCTGGTTGCACATATAGTTCAAGACTTCATAGCACTTAATTCCTGCAAGAAGAAAGATGCTCAGAGGAAGCCCTTCTGAACACTGCCTGAGGGCTAGTTTTTCCAGCCTGAGGTTATCACAGTGTGCAGGCCTGATGGGTAACACAGAAGGTGACAACACAGTATCGGTTCTTTCAGGGTGAAGAGAAAAACCGAGCAAGGAGGGGAAAGTAAAAGCAAATTTGAAGAATTCTGGTAACCCAAGGGTGCATCGGCAGCTGGCAGAATGCACTGGAGATGGAATCGGCTGCAATTTGCTTCAGGAAATTAACAATCTGGTCTGATTTCTCAAACAGAAAAAAAAGTTGTTCCTTGATTCCAAGGCAGGGAAAAAAGAAACCAAGCCATAGTCCCTTGACTGTACAGAGATGAGAGAACGAAAGGCCCATGCAGGTCCTTCCATGCACACATTACTGGCTGCTTCATAGTCAGCCCACAATTAAACAGCAATATTTGCTTTAATGTACCATTTAGAGTTAGTTTAAACACATTTGTTTCAAAGTGCCATGGGCATTTGGATTAATACTGCCACACTTTCAGGCTAACCGCACCCGCATCCCTCCCCACTGCACTCCATGGTCCATTCCAGGAGGGCCCAATCAGGTCTCCTCACCTATTTCGAGACAGGGGCTCGTGTCCCACTCCCTTCTGAAAGGGGGTGTCGCAGGGAGAGCCTGCCTGTTCCCCTTAAGGGAGAGGGGTCGGGTGCTCAACCCAGCATGCATCCTAACAGCCACAGTCTCACACCAAGGCTGTAGTAGTGGTCCCTTCCTGCAGGGCAGTGTGGCCTAGCAGCCACAGTCAATAGTACAGCTCTCTTCCCAGAAGGCAGCATAGCCTAGCAGCCAGAGTCAACAGGACAGCTTCCTGCACACAGGGCAGCATAGCCTAACAGCCAGTCAGTAGTCAGGGAAAGCTAGAGTCCCTTGTGGGGTTGGTGGGGAGGGATGGGGGACCCAGGTCCACCCTCTCCACCAGGTGCCAGCCCAGCTCCCTGCCAGCAGTGGGGTGGACCACCCTTAGCCCAAAGGGGAATCCCACCAAAACACCCCAAACACCTGAGATTCAACTCCCCACTCTGGGCTACTTCCTACCAGTCTCTCCTGCATAGGCTGCTTCATCCCTTTCCTCCAGCCTGGGGGCTTCTGCTGACAGGCAATGGTGCCTGGGTGCATCTGCTCTGCCCCCTCAGGAGCTCCAGTGGCACCTCCTTCCTCGTCAGTGGTCAACCCAGAGTGAGCTGCTCCAGAGGCCTTTATAGCCAGCCTCCAGCTGGAGCATGCCCAGCAGAGCTGTGGGGGCGGGGCCTTCTCAGCCAGGTGGGCAGGGTTAACCCTCACAGCCCCAGTGGGGAGCTGGTACACCATCACAGAGGGTTTTGAGGCTGAACAGCTCCTGGCCTTACCAGCAAGCCTCCCTGCTTAATAGCCAGTAGCACCTGTGCTTTGTTTTCTCTCCAAGGGCTAGAAACAGGGTATTGCCAGCAGTTGCAAGTTATCACCCAGTTCCTTCTAAGCAAGCACCTTTATTCTTAAGAAAACAGCATCACGGAGGAAATATATAACAATAGATAAACAGATTGAAACCCACTAAATGTGCCAGGTGTCACTGATAAGTCTTTAAAAACGAGTAGTCCTGTGGCACCTTGGAGTCTAACAAATACACACGCCAGCTACGTCTACACTGGCAAGATTTTGCGCAAATACTTTTACCGGAAGAGTTTTTCCGTTAAAAGTATTTGCGCAAGAGAGCGTCTACACTGGCATGTGCTTTTGCGCAAAAGCATCCGTGCCAGTGGAGACGCTCTCTTGCGCAAGAAAGCTCTGATGGCCATTTTAACCATCGGGCTTTCTTGCGCAAGAAATTAACGCTGCCTGTCTACACTGGCCCTCTTGCGCAAGAACATTTGCGCAAGAGGGCTTATCCCTGAGCAGGAGCGTCAGAGTATTTGCGCAAGAAGCACTGATTTTGTACAGTACAACGTCAGTGTTCTTGCGCAAGTACTCGCGGCCAGTGTAGACAGGCGGCAAGATTTTGCACAAAAGTGGCTGCTTTTGCGCAAAATCTTGCCAATATAGACACAGCTCCCAAGTATCATGAGCTTTCATGGGCACAGCTCACTTCTTCAGCTAAGCTTTTCATCAGCTGAGCTTTTCCCTAGGTGTGGTGGCTATTGAGAGACACTGTCTGTCTTCGTAGATAGCTGCACAGGCAAAGGCAAACCCAGCCAGCTGACCATGGGTCTGGTTTTGGACTGGAACACCTGATTGAAAAGGGTTCCTGGCAGCACCCCACCCCAGCTGGAGCCCTCGCCTCCTCATGCACCCCATCCTCCTGAGCCAGCTCAGTAAAAATGAGCTAGTGAATGAGGGTGGGACGGCAAGCCACAGAGGAAGGGAGTAAGCAGGGGAGGAGCCTCCAGGAAGAGGCGGAGCATGGGCGGGGCCTCAGAAGAGGGGCTGGACAAAGGTATTCTATTTTGTGCAAGTAGAAGTTGGCAAAACTAACACCCAGGCAGACATGGAAGGTGATTTACATCTCTCGGGAGAGAAAATCTGGTTGTTTTCCTCCATGTGTGTTATCGTGCACCATTTCTCCTCTTGCGCCCACAGCTCCATAGGGACAGAGGACACATCCAGCCTCTCAGGGCATTTACGTTAGAAAATACAACTCCAGCAAGATCGTAGTGGCTGCCTGCAGCCACCGCAAACCGTTTGCTCCTGGAGCGAGTACGGTCAGCAGCCCATGAGGCCACGGTGGCACGTGTATCTTCTCTCTCTCATCCCCAACGTGGCCGCAGGCAAGACATCTCGGACACCCATCTCAGGGAAACGCTGGGCCTTCCACTATGCTCACCTAACCAACTTACCAAGGGTATGTCTACACTACCCCGCTAGTTCAAACTAGCGGGGATAATGTAGTCATCCGCAGTTGCAAATGAAGCCCGGGATTTGAATTTCCCGGGCTTCATTTGCATGAAGCCGGCCAGCGCCATTTTTAAATGCCGGCTAGTTTGAACCCTGTGCCACGCGGCTACACGCGGCACAGAGTAGCTAGTTCGGATTAGGCTTCCCGGGCTTCATTTGCAACTGCAGATGACTACATTACCCCTGCTAGTTCGAACTAGCGGGGTAGTGTAGACATACCCCAAGAGAGCGAGTCCCCCAGCCTGGGGAATGCCTGGATGGGGTTAGGTAGCCGGCTCAGCCCAGGCTAGGGGTAGGAGATTAAGAGCCTCTATGGCTAGCACAGGGCTAGGGTACTGTATTTGTGCTAGTCACATTCGCTGTTTTCAGCTGGCCAGTGCTCCTGGGCCCAGACAGGCAAAGCCACGGTGTTCTCCTCGCTCACGGCTGTATTCCTTGATGAGGCCCACTCCATCGGGTGCTTTTCTCAACGCCTCGGCTCCCACAGTCCCATTAGGGATCTGCTGGTACATCCTGGAGCCTCTGACATGGGATCCTGACTGGTTTGGCATTTCCATTGCCTGTCCCTGCACTACTGCGCTGCTCCTGTCCTCTGCCTTGGAACACCCTCTCCTTCCCCGGGAGCCTCCTGCTTCCAGTGCAGGGGACGGGAGGCAGGAGAGGAGGGTACTGATGTCAGCGTGTCCAGAGTGAGCAGGGTGGGGTCTTGGAGACAGGGCAGGGCAGGAGGCAGGATGAAGGTTTGTGTGTTTGAGATAGAGCCTGGATTGATGTAAATTCAAAAAGTGTCTAAAGAGGTAGGAGGCCCCTGCATTAGGATGATGTAAATCTCAGCTTCCATTGACAAGGAAACACAAAGTCTGTGCAGCCTGCACGTGTCAAACCTGACCCCTCGAGAGCCTTCTGCGGGACAGGGAAACAGTCAGGCAGCTGGGAGCCTGGGGAATAGAAAACCAGCCCTAGTCTCCTTCCAGTGGTGGTAGAGCCCATTCCTGGCCTGTCCCAACTGACCCAGAGAGAGCCGGGCGCTGGGAAAGCAGCAGGGAACTGCACGGAGACGCTGCGCTTGGGCAGTGCCAGCGATCCAACAGCCCAGCCAAAGACATACAGGGGCTGGCGAGCTGCAAAGTCTCCTCCTCCAGGGGCAAGCCAGTAGGGGGAGGGATAGCTCAGTGGTTTGAGCATTGGCCTGCTAAACCCAGGGTTGTGAGTTCAATCCTTGAGGTGACCATTTAGGGATCTGGGGCAAAATCTGTCAGGGATGGTACTTGGTCTTGCTGGGAAGACAGGGGACTGGACTCAATAACTTTTCAAGGTCCCTTCTAGATCTAGGAGATAGGCATCTCCATTCATTTAGGAAAGCAAAACTCAGAACAAGAAAGCTCCCCAGGGGGAGGGGATGGGGTTCAAGCCAGCTCAGAGTCCTGGGTGCTGATTGCACCCCACTTTTCAAGCTGCCAATTCGGAGCCCTGGCCAGCAGCAGCGGGGTGTCACCAACTTTAACACAGGGCCTACAGGGCTTGATGGGCAGTGCTCCATGTGGATCCAAGCACAGTGCACCATAGGCCCTGGAGCAGTTCTCCAAGCCATGCACTCCGACAAGTGCACTAAAGGGCATGAAGGCCAGGAGAAGGTGATGGATTCCCGGGGTGGGGGGCAGGAAGTTCTCTCTTGGAAGTTCCAGTGAAATCGACAAGAAACCCCCGGATCGGATACACATTGAGGCAGGCCCTATTTTAGACCCACCGTCCTTCATAGTGTAGGAATTAGCAATCATTTAATTGACGCTTCAGCGTGCAGTGGCCTGAGAAGGGTCAGCTGCCAGATTATTAGGAGTGATTTCACAATGAGACACCCCATCAGCCATCTTGGAACGGGCCCCATATGAGGAGAGGTTAAAGCGACTGGGACTTTTCAGTTTAGAAAAGAGGAGACTGAGGGGGGATATGATAGAGGTCTATAAAATCATGAGTGGTGTGGAGAGGGCCGATAAAGAAAAGTTATTTATTAGTTCCCTAAATAGAAGAACTAGAGGACACCAAATGAAATTAATGGGGAGCAGGTTTAAAACTAATAAGTGAAAGTTCTTCTTCACACAGCGTGTAGTTAACCTGTGGAACTCCTTGCCAGAGGAGGCTGTGAAGGCTAGGACTATAATAGAGTTTAACGAGAAGCTAGATAATTTCATGGAGGTTAGGTCCATAAAAGGCTATTAGCCAGGGGATAAAATGGTGTCCTTGGCCTCTGTCTGTCAGAGGCTGGAGAGGGCAGGAGACAAATCGCTTGATCGTTGTCTTCGGTCCACCCTCTCTGGGGCACCTGGTGCTGGCCACTGTCGGCAGACAGGATACTGGGCTAGATGGACCTTTGGTCTGACCCAGTACGGCCATTCTTATGTTCTTATCTTCAGGGCATAACCACTTGAGCAGCACAAACAAAACGCTGCCTACTGTATATATAAAAAAAGAGACGTGTCTGGCTCTTGCAGTACCTTCTCCTTGTGAAAGCAGGTGGTGCAGCCAATAGTGAGTCAGCAGGCCGGCATGTTCCAGCTTATCCCTGGGTGTATAGGCTGGTTACCAGCTTTTATGACAGCTTACACTGATGCCCCCTGTAGCTTATCCAGCCTTTTTACCTATTTAAATGGTCACGGCCTTCCTCATCTTTGGGGGGTGCACACTGCTAATTAGTGACTTCCCTATTTAGCATTTGCAGCAATCCATTGCCCTGGTATTTCTGTGGTTAATACATGAAAGTTTCACTCCTACTTATTCCCTGCACTTGCCCTGACAGATCAGCAATGTGACATGACCTTCCCTATGTTACTTAAAGCCGAAGCATCCGTTAAACACCACTTACCCTGCCATATTATTTTTATGGCAAGCCGGAGGCCTGTTATTTGCAATGCAGCGTTAATCAATACTTCTCTTACCTCTCTTCCAATATGACAAGCTAGCAGAGCGTCCCTAATGCTGTGCTTAGAGTGGGTGAGGAGTCTGGGAAGCCAGGGATAAAGCTGCATTCAGCTCCACCAGTTACTGGGTGAGGAGCACATGCTCGTGGTTGAATATTAACTGAAGCGAGGCGGCAGGATTTCAGCCCAACTGTCTTGTTGCTCAACAGGAACTGTGAGTTCCCCACTCAGAACTCCTGCTCCCTGGCACAGCAGACAGAACAAAACCTGACCCCCAAGCCCTGCACGTCCTCCGGCGACAGCATCGGTCAAACGTGACACAAACACAACCCTGTCGCCACTGGGCAGAGGGGAACAATTCTAAACAACCCACTGTGCTGTTCAGCGCACAGTCAAGCACAGCCCAGCACACAGCTCTCTCTGTGTGTGTGTGTGTGTGTGTGTGTGTGTGTGTGTGTGTGTGTGTCCATGCATGCTACTGCATGAGGACGTGTGATTCTGCTCATAACAGGTGGCCAACCAAGTAGGCAGATAGTCGATACCTAATTTGTGGTTTCGCCTTTTAGCAATTTCCCATTCATTTCAGGAAATGGATTGGATTCCTGTATCGGCGAGAGGATCGAACAGGCTCCTGCCTCCGCAGACACCCCCTTGGACTCCCCATCCAGTGGGGTGTCAATACAGAGGTGAGCTGGAAGCAGAAAGGCTGGGGTAGAGACTCCCCTGCCAGGCAAGCCAGTGGCAATAACGGGACGTCCAGCACGGGCGCTGTGCTATTTCGGCAGGCAACACGGCTTCGTTCTGCCGGCTGGCTCAGGAACTCAGCCTGGGCCAGGGAGGGATTCACCTCTAGGTCAGTGGTTCCAGTCTGACCGAGGCCAGAGACAACTCAAGGCAGCCTCCGAAATGAACAGCAGCGGTCTCACAACCAGCGGGACTGACAGCCATCCTGGGGCAAGGGACGGGGGTGGCCCTGGGCCGCAGAAGGCGTCGGGTTGGGGCTGCCTAGACTGCAGGATGCCCCCCCAGCCCATCAGAGTCCCGCGGCGCTCTGGTAGCAAATCAAAGGGGGTCAGGGCTCTGGCTGTGGTGGGTGCCGGGTGCCCCGGCCCCCCTTAGAATCACTGGGGCAATTGCTCCCTTTCCCACCCCTCCCGGTTGCAAAGACACCTAGCCAAATGCAGAGCTCCTTCTCACTCTGTCGGCCAGAGCCCCCTGCGATCGTTCTCCCCTCCTGCCCCTCACACTGACACTGCTTTGACCTCCCCAATGGCAGCCTGACAGCGCAACCGCTCCCTGCGAATCCCCCGCCAGGGCTTGGCCTTCTCGCTCCCATGACAGTAGCCGGTTCTCCAGGGCCGTCCTTATGATTCCTGGAGCCTTATGCAGCCAGAGCACTCTGCAACGCGGGGCTGGGTGTATCACTGCCCTGTGCAGCTGGGTATTCTTCATATGCCTAGGGCCAGCCCTGCTGTTCTCCTGTAAACCTCGATTTCTGCGGAATAAGGGATCTTGCAAACGGCCCTGTCGACACAGGGCTTTTTAGCGGCAAAACCTCTTGCAGAAAAAGACTCAGAAGAAGATATGCAAATGAGCACACTATTTGCATATCCTCTTCCGCAAAAAACCCCCGCAGTGCAGACATAGCCTGAGGCCGGAGACAGCTCTGTGACTTGCTCAACCTCACAAAGCAAGTCATAAGTATGTAAGAACATCCAGACTAAGTCAGACCAAAGGTCCATCTAGCCCAGTGTCCTGGCTGCCAACAGTGGCCAATGCCAGATGCCCTAGAGGGAGTGAACAGAACAGGTAATCATCAAGTGATCCCTCCCCTGTCACCCATGTCCAGCCCCTGACAAACAGAGGCTGGGGACACCATTCCTACCCATCCTGGCTAATAGCCATTGAAGGACCTAACCTCCATGAATGTATCTAGTTCTTTTCTGAACCCTGTTAAAGTCCTGGTCTTCGCAACATCCTCTGGCGAGGAGTTCCACAGGTTGACTGCGTGCTGCGTGAAAAAAAAAACTTCCTTTTGTTTATTTTAAACTTGCTGCCTATCAATTTCATTTGGTGACCCCTAGTTCTTAAGTTATGGGAACAAATGAATAACTTTTCCTTATTCACTTTTTCTATACCTGTCACAATTTTATAGACCTCCATCCTATCCCCACTTAGTCTCCTCTTTAGTCAGTGGCAAAACCAGGCTTCTCCACCCAGCCTTGCTTTACCTACGTAACCAGCGGGGTTACTATGCACCTGGGATGTAGAGAATTCCTCTGGCAGAGCTGTTTGGGGGATGAACGGGGAGAGACTTTCCAAGTCTCTGTACCATCCAGGATGGGCATCAGGAGCTAGTGCAAGAGTCATAACAACGGATCGCTCCTCCTTCCCCATTCTGTGCAAACACTGCACAGGAAATACCCGATTGTTACCCACCAGCAGGATAAATATTGAAGGAGGTTTTGGGTCAAATAAACTGTGGAGCATGTGAAGGGAATGTGTTTGTAACACAGGCTGGGGATGGGCTGGCCGCATACGCAGCTCTCTGTTGCCCTCTTCTGGACCCGGGGCAGCGAGGCCTGTCGGAAAGGCAGGGAAAGGAAGCTGGGTGACAGACTGATTCCTAGAGCACAGGACTCCCATAGACTAAACAGGCGAAAGGAGGGGAAACTGAGGCACGGAGCGAGGCGGACGTGACGTGCACACGGCCAAACCCTGCGGCAGCAGCAGAGCTGGGACTAAACCCAGGTGCTCAGCGCACTGGCCTCCATGGCGATAAGGAGACGCACTGAGCGTTGCAGGAAGAGGGCTGAGGGGCAGACTAGCGTTCAAAGGGTCTCAGGATCGGTGCCTTACCCCTTGCTGCGCTGGGGACCTGCCTTGGGCATGGGGCCAAAGGGTTGAGGGAAGAACCAGTGTTAGTTTCCTTATGCCCTGGGGGTGGGTAGGCTATCAAACAGGGCCCAGCCCGCACAGCAGCGTTACCACCCTTAACACCTGCTGCATCCATGGAAGCATCTGCCTCTGGCTCCAGCAGCCCTGCCCCGAGCCATGTCCGAACAGCTGCCGCCTCTCTGGAGCGAGCTCTGCACTTGGATTTGATTTGCCCCCCCCCTCCTCCTTCCCCCAAAGGAAAAGCAACGTGGCAGGTGCACTGAATATGCCTGTGCTCAGCCAGGCCCCTGTGGTGTGTGTTATTACACCAGGTTGTCAACTAAGCTCCCTCACAGCCCCATGGACACACCCTCTCCCTGCCCAGGTGTCTTCTGGCCCATTTCAAAGCCAACCGCAGCTGGCTGGGTGGAGAAATATGCCAGCTCGGCTGAGCACCACATCCCAGCTGGGCGGTAGATCCCGGCTGCTCCCCGAGATCCTTGGCACTGAATTCCCCACCCATCCGGCTGTGCTGTAGTTTTCCATCCTCTGGAGCCTTTTATCTTTCCGAGGGCCCGATAACTCCACTACTGCCCGAAGAATCAATGCCGGGCACTTGGAAGCCAAGAGCAGGACGGCAAAGTCCAGTGTCTGCTACACAGAAAGCTGTAGCAAAGGCAAAGCACCGTGGGCTTGTAACCTTAAGAGATGGCCTGATCCGCTGGTGTCGAGCCAGCCACATAGACTCATAGACTTTAAGGTCAGAAGGGACCATTATGATCATCTAGTCTGACCCCCTGCACAGTGCAGGCCACAGAATCTCACCCACCCCTCCTAGAATAATCCTCTCACCTATATCTCAGATATTGAAGCCTTCAAATACTTTGAAGACCCCAAGATGCAGAGAATCCTCCAGCTGTGATCTATACCCCATGCTACAGAGGAAGGCAAAAAACCTCCAGGGCCTCTGCCAATCTACCCCGGAGGGAAATTCCTTCCCGACCCCAAATATGGCGACCAGCTAAACCCTGAGCATGTGGGCAAGACTCACCAGCCAGACACCCAGAAAGTTCTCTATAGTAACTCCTATCATCCCTCCATTGACCTATTTCCCACTGATAATGAATGGTCAATTAGTTACCAAGATCATGTTATCTCATCAAACCATCCCCTTCATAAACCCATCTAGTTTAATCTTGAAGCCAGATATGTCTTTTGCCCCCACTACTTCCCTTGGAAGGCCGTTCCAGAACCTCACTCCTCTAATGGTTAGAAACCTTCGTCTAATCTCAAGTCTAAACTTCCTACTAGCCAGCTTATATCCATTTGTTCTTGTGTCCACATTGGTATTAAACTTAAATAATTCCTCTCCCTCCCTGGTATTTATCCCTCTAATATATTTTAAAAGTGCAATCGTCCCCCCTCAGCCTTCTTTTGGTGCTGCCTGCCCTGGCTGGCCCCCGAGGAAGGCTTTGCTGCACGCCACCCTCTGTGCATGCGGCGCGCTAGTCAGGAACAGCTGCAGTCAGCTGGCAAAGACCCCGAGCCAGGAGGGGGGGCCGTGCCAGGTGACAGGCCCTGCGTGTTCAGGTAGCTCCGAACCCTGCCAGGTGCCGGCGGAGCAGCCTATCTGCCTGTGCTAGGTACTCCTCTGGCTTGCAGGCGGTTCCAGAGAGATTGCGGCTACGGAGCCAAAGAATGGTGCGCTTGGAGTGCGCTTGCTGCAGCCGCCAATGGATTGTCTCCCCTAAAACTAACCCCCCGGCTCCTCCCCCAGATAAACATCCTTCCTGTGGGGGAGAAATAATCCCCAGAGGGACATGCTGCCTGGCCACTGGCCCTGCTGCTCCCCACCTGGTACCGCTTGGATGCCACCCCCATGCACAGAGACATGGCTGCCGGCCTTGGGTTCCACTCAGCTGCTGGCTCCACTACCAGACCCTGTATGCAGGGTCCCACCCAGCCAATGGGGCTGGGGTCCTGGCCCCAGCTTTAAGGGGCGGTGAGAGGCGCAGACAGAATTCAGGAGGGTGCAACTCAGCACACACTCCCCCTAAAAATTGTGCCCACGCTACCGGGACCCCTCACGTAGGGCACTGCACAGATACGTAGTGAGAACGAGCTCCTGCCCCACATCGGCTGGCTAATGGAGGAGGCAGCCAGGGAGAATGGTCATCTCCCCTTGACAGAGGGAGGGCCTAGAGGCGTCATGCCCAAGGTCACAAAGAGAGTCTGTGGCAGAGCTGGGGGTTGACTCCTGAGTCACAGTCCCGTGCTGCTAGCATGGCCCCCTCCCTTCCTCTCCTGCAGCTGGGATAGGACGTGGAGCAGAATCCTTCTTTCCACTCCCCCTCTGAAGCGGAGCCAAACCAGCACGGGGTCCTTTGACCCCGAGGGGCCGCAGGGCCTTGTCCCTGCCTTGCCAGCCTCATGCCCGAACCCCTTTGCCAAGACTGCTAGCTAGCTGTCGGGGGGTAGGCATGGGGGAGCACTCTCAGCCCGCGGAGGCCCTGCAGGGGTGGAGTGGACCCACTAATGCGGAGCTGCTGCCCATCGGCACAGGAGGGGAGAGCTGGGCCTGACCGCCCTGAGACATCACCGTGCCTGGAGATCACCCCAGCGCATGCCAGTTGAAGGAGCTGGTTACAATACCCCACAGAGCCAGCTCAAGAGATGCTGGTGGGGACCCCAGACCTCCCCCCACTCACATCCCTCCCATTGGGCCCCCTCCCCAGGGGCGGGCTGAGTTGGGGGGGGGGGGAGGTACGTGACCGTGCCCAGACCTGAGGAAGGGGTTTGTGCAGGGAGCGTGGATGGAAGGGAGGGTGTTTGTGATGTGCCCCCACCAGGGCCATGGGAGAAGGGGGAATCCCCACCTCTCAGGGGCTAGGATAAGTCCCCTCCCCCTCCAAGCCATGGAGCACAACTAGCCGGCACTGCCCCTCTAACCATCAGAGGAGTTCGGTAATAGACCGAGCCGGGCCAGGCCCCGTTCCCTAGCCTGGCCCTTTGCTGGCAATACCAATACTTGGCCCTTCTCTAGTGCCACCAATTAAAAGGCCTCCCTAAGCAAGCCTCACAGTAGCCCGCAAGAGAGGGAGCGCCTTATCCCCATTTTACAGAAAGGGAAACCGAGGCCACAGATAATTTAAGGAACGTGGCCCCAGTCACCAAGCAGGCTGGCGTGGACCCGAGTTTCACTCACTCCTAAGCACGCAAGGAGCCAGTGGGATGTGTTAGTCTGCAAGGAGCTAGCGGGATGTGTTAGTTTGGCCTCCGACCGAGTGCAAAGCAGAGAATTCACCCTGTGGTTTGGCCACCGGTGCGTCGGTCTTCCTTGAGCTCTGGCCACGCTGTCAGACTCATCCCCAAGCAGGGGAGATGCAGAGACGACAAGCAGCGACAGCTCATCCGGAGCCTTACAGGGGGTTCCACAGAGAGGAGGGGGCGGGGAGGAGACCGAACGAGTCCATTCTTTAATCCCTCTCTCTCCGCAGCAGATATTGAATTTAGATTAGACTTAATCCTCAGCCAGCCAGTGCGCAGGACCCCGGAGCATGTGAAGCAGGCAGTCTGGGCCCAGCTGTAACACAGACTCAAAAAGGTTTCAGCCTGACCTTTACACATTGAACAGAGTCACGGAAAGATAAGCGCTTTTATCCACTTTGCAGCCGCTTGCACGTCCCCTGCCGCAGCCAGGAGGCACGGGAGACGATCCTGCTAGGGGTGATGTGCCTATCCCGGGCCCAGAACAGGTCCCTGAGGAACCGCGATTTGTAACAGGAGAGAGACCTGCGAGCCAGCAGGCACTTTCAGATGGAAAAGAAGGTGGGAATTTCCCACAGGGAAAGGTGCTGAGCTATTGTGGCCCCTGACCTAGGCATGTGGCAGCGTCTCCGCCACTCGGTAGCTCTGTCAGGAGCAGTGGTCTTGCTAAGCGACGCGTTCAGCCAAGTGTTGTGGGTTCAGTGCAGGAATCATGGGGGGGACGATCTCCGGCTGGGGCTAGGCAGGAGCCGAGACAAGATCCCTTCTGGCCTTCACATCGCTGCGACACAGGGGAAGGCAGGGACTAGCCACCGCCCCAGGTGTCAAGAGAGGGGTGCGGGGGGATGGCATTTCACATTCAAAACACTGGATCCCTGGAACCCCCTTCCGCCCCGTTCAGGCCAACTGGCTCTTGGTGGAAAGGCACGGAGGGCATTGTGGGTAATGACACTAATGAGTATGAATAAAGAATTCAGTCCACCCCCTCATTTCCCCAGACTGGCTGAGGTTGGGAGGGCTGCAGTGGGGGCACCTCCAGAATGAGGTGGGGGGTCACAGAGGGAGATGGTTACAGGGCACCCCTGGGAGCAGCATGCACTGGGAGGAGGCTCACCCTGAGGCAGAAGGGAAAAGCCCCAGGGGCTTTGGGGACTCCTGCAGAGCAGGGCGGAGATGGGGGAAGGTGCTGCTGCTGGCACCAATGGGGGCCTCTGAGACATCTGAGTCCCCCTCCCTGCGCAGACTCAAAAAGCAGGCAGACCACGAGAGCCCCCTGCTGAGGGGCCTGCTGTCGCTCTTCCCGGGCCCCTTCTGCGGGTTGGCCCCAGGCCAGCGGAGGATGGATGGTGTCTGGGTGGTAGGGGAGGGGCAAGGCTGATGCTGGGGGTCGGTGGGGGGAGAGACGCCCGTTCCTAGGGTCAGATTGCAAGAGGAAGCAGCCGTGGGCTGGGCCCGGAGATGGAACAGGCTGAGTTACCCCTGGAAACCAGAGCCCGAACTCCACCCACATCCTGGGCTCTGTTGCTGGCGTTGCTAAGCCAACCAGGCCGGGCTTGCCACCTGAGCCAGGTCTGGAGCAGCTGTGCTTTCTGCCGGTCCCCCTGCAGCCAGCGCCACTGTTACTGCTCTGGGGTAGACAGGCCGGCCCATTGCTGCAGCCATGAACACCATCCTTTCCAGGTAAGGCGGGCCCCGCTGCCTGGGGGGGTCTCCCCTCCGTTGGCCTCCCTCCCATGGAGCCTGCTGGGGGAGAAGCTTGCACTGAGCTCTAGGTAGCTCCCCTGAGATACCCTGGAGCTTGCCAGTCAGTGAGGACGGCTTGTCTGGACGGCCAGAGCAGCAGGCTGGGCCTGGAGAAATTTGGGTTCTTGCCCCCACCTGATGCAAGTCCCTTAACGGGGCCTCGGCTTTCCCCTCCCTAAGGTAGATGCAATGCCTTAGCGTCACGGGGCAGACTCGCAGCTCGGTTCCTCCATGGTTCCGGAACGTATCCACCTCCCCCCGAAGGAAGGCAGATGCTCCAGGAGGGGCGGTAACAACAAGAGATGCTGCTTACGGGTGCCACAGAGCGGGTTGCTCCCCTCCAAGACTTTAGTGCGTGCCCCAGCAATGGGAAGGAGGAGCCGGACGGTTAAAAGCGGGAGGGGGGCTCATTCGTTTAATGACAGCCGGCGGCTCTCACAGGGCACCCTGCATTCCAGGCCCGGGGTGGGGCCGTGCTCATGCAGACGGCCTACACACAAGCTAGCTGCAGTTTAGCAAGCTGGGCTCCCCGTGCAGCAGGCTGTTCAAGCCCACCTGGAACCAAGGGTAATGACTCGGGCAGCCTACACTGGCCCCAGCTTCACTGCTGTAGCCCCCAAGTAGCTAGGTGAATGCTAGCTCCGGCCCATCCACGCAGTCACCCCCACCCCTGACTGCAATGCAGACAGACCCCTAGGCCCAGAAGAGGGTGGAGGTTGCATGGTTAGCCTGGGACTGGGGAGATTTCTGTTAGCTCAGACTTCTGGGGAACCCTGGGAAAGAAACGTGAGCACTTTACAAGGCTGGAAGGTCACAGAGCAGCCTGTAGCCATGAAATAGTCCAGAGACCTGTTGCTGGGAATAGTGCTTGTGTTTGGGGGTGACTGAGCTGATCCGTGCGTCAAGGGCCTCAGCATGCCTCTGCCCCACTTTGCACACTCCCCACAGCCCATGTGTGATGGCGCGTTGGGGTTTTCCCGTCTCCTGCACCCCCAGCCAGTAGAATAGAGGGAGTTTATTGCTTCTCCAGGATACAGCACAGCACAGATGTAATCTGGTTACAGGGCAGGCCTAGGATGCCTCAGTCCCCCTTTATATGGGGGAGCCTGGGCCCCTAAATCCCAGCCCATTGCCTAGGCTGCTTCCTCCATGATACCAGCCAGAAACCAAACTCACTCACTTCCAGCCCTGCCCCTAGCCAGGGCTCCACTCCCCTTCTTCCCATTGTTCCGCTCCCTGGGAGATAACTGGTCAGACAGGTTTGAAGCCCCCTTGCATAATGACTCATCCCCTGTCCTGCTGGGCCGTGCTGCAGCCAGCAGCCAGTGGAGGTCACTCACAACCCAAGCCTAGCAACCAGCAAGGTACCCCCCACTACGTCACACCATGATCTTCACTGTCACTCACACACACAAATGGTCAACGCGACATATGCTCCTTCAGTGAGCATCCTCTGGTTCTCCATGCGCAAGGGACTGCATGCTAACAAGGGAAGCCGGACCTTAAGCATTTGCATCAAGCTCCCACAGGGCACTGGAATTGCAGCTTTGGCCAAAGGCTTTTCCCAAAGGCTGCAGCTAGCAACTCTTTCAGCTGGTGTCATCTCCATGGCTCAAGAGAAATATCCTGGACATGCATCCCGTGTTTGAGAACCGTGCAAAGCAGCAGCAGCAACTTCTGGAAACTTTGCATCTGCTGGAGCTGTTGACTATGATAACAAATATACCCAGGACTGTATTGGAGCCAGATGTTTGACAGCAGAGCTAGAGCCAAGATCAGCCTGGATGCAGGGCCTCAAGCAAGAGAACAGAAAAACACGGAGTCCCTAGAGATTCCCAGGCGGCTGGAGGCAGGAGTCTGGCTGTAACTTACTTCCCCTTCAGCACTACCGCCAAGGTGAGAGGATCTGGGGACATGCCTCCTCCTCCCTTCTCCGCCATCCTGCCACCAGACCTGGCAGAGCTATGTGGCCCAGGGAAAGATCAGTCCAGGCTGCCTGATGCTCTTTCACCATGCTTCCAAAGCACACAGCTTTCAGAAGTAGTTTGGTGGAAGGCCAGACCCAGTTAGGGCTTCACGGTTAGCATCCAATTCCTTTTTCCTAGCAATCATGAATAAAGGAGCATGTTTCAAGCCTTGACTCCTGTCAGGTAGCAGCTCCCAGTCTAGCCACCAGTGCGTGGATAGCAACCCAAGTAGCCCTCAGCACAACTAAACACAAACGAATGCTCACGTGGTCACAACACGTTTTGGATGAGAAATGGAAGTGACGTTTTTCCACAGACTTTTCGTGTTGGTCAAAATAGTTCAGTTCTGGCTAAACACCAGAAATGGAAAACTTCTCAGGAACAATTTTCAGGTTTTGGTAAAAATGAAACATTTGACTAAACGCCATTAAAAAACCCCCAAACATTAACATTGGTTTGCAAAAGCTCAATAATTGTTGATTTTCAGTTTTATTGAAAAACCTGAATCTCTTTCATGGGAATCATGGAACACTAGAGCTGGAAGGGACCTCCTCACGGCAGGAGCAAGTACCATCCCTGACAGATGTCTGTCTGATCTGCTCTTAAATCAAACAAGCAAATGCTTCCAACGCTCCCACAAATTCACTGGCATTTTTAAACCTGCTCTAGCGGAGTAGATCGGACAGAGGCCTGACTCTTGCACCGTGGTTGGTGGAATGCAAACACTGGAGAACGTCTTGCGGCGTAGCCCACCTGTGACACATGGATGAGCAAGGGTTTACCGTGGAAGAAGAAGTTAGAAAGAGGAAGGCTAAGTCTCTCTTGCCAGTGCAGGGTGTTTTCCATAACACTTCGTCTCATATCCAATCCAGTCCTGTTTGAGCTTTACCACCATTCCTTGCTAGACCACTGCACCTTGCAAAAACATCTTGCTGCCAGGAAATATTTCCAGATAGTCAAACTACGTCTCCCCAACTGGATGCCATCATCTTTCGGTTTTTATAGGGACCCCCCCCCATCTCCTTGGGCTCTGAGAGCCTCCATGTATGCACACTAAATAATTCTGCTGCTTTTGTAGGCAGTTACATCTCTCCTTCTCAGCCAGCCCATGCACCTTTGAACTCTTTCCATCTTTCCTGTTAACGCAGGCCCTCTACTAACCTCTGCTTATTTTACTGGGCTGTGCCTTTGAATTCCCTCCACTTTATCTCTCTGTTTCTGTAAGCGGAAACCAGAACTGAGACCAGTAAAATCATGCTGCAAACATGACTGGTGATGCCACACAGAAGAGACAGAAAGGCTGAGGCGCAGCAACGCAGTGGGCGATTTTGTTCACGGCAGCAAACCCGGAAGGGGTGGGCATAGTCCCGCATTGCCTAAAGCAGGAAACGCTCTAGCGAGCCGCAATGTTTGCAAATGATTTATTTTCAACATGAGGCGGGGGGGGGAGGGAGGCAGTTAACTACAGATCTGAGCCTTGAGAAATGTAAGGCCCCTTAGTCTTTTGTGGCAACGAGTCAAGCTTGCATGATGGAGACCAGCAGGCTTTATTAGGTGATGCACAGCTGCAAAACTCTTGGCAGAGCCGCCGGGAGAACGAGACGCATAGGCAGACTGCAGCTGTATCTTTCCATTAATACTGCTCTTAAAAGAATTCAGGAAGGTCTTACATTGAGCGCAGGGGGATTTGGGTTTCTGGATGGGATGAAGGGATGTGGATTTGAAGTTTATGAAAGGAGCATTCAATAATCGGCTTAAGCCCGCCAGTACCATACAGGGCAGTGCAGCCGGGAGATATGTCAGCAACGCCGGAGTTGTGCTGAGCTGCGCGCAGCACCGCTCCCAATGGCTCCAGGGGAGACTTGTTTTCAGCTGGCCTGGAACAGTTGCTGTCAATTGACTGTAAGGGTCTAGGTTTGAGTCTCAACTGCAGATCACATCCATGCGGGATGAGTCCAGCCAATAGCCCAGCGAGGGCTCAGCTGCACCGAAGGGCAGTCACACAAAGGCAACATCAGAACCTAAGAGGTCAGGTTACACCAAATCTTCAGCCATCCAACTTCCCTTTCCTGGGTGCATTTCTGTATCTCAAATAAACGGTAGATGCAAATACCAGCAGACAAGCTACCTGCTAACAAGTCATCCCTGGGCTAATACATGCCCCCAGAATATATTTGCAGGTGCAAAAATCAGAAAAAAACCAGCACCCCCGAACTGTACCAGTAAACAGGAAGACCTGGGTAAAAGTGTATTCCCCCAGTAAGGAAAATGTGCCATAAAATCCCCCCCCACACACACACCCCCACACCTTGCAATTGTTGAGTCAGGGCTGGTTTTAAGGGCAGGCAAATGGGGTAGTTGCTTCTGATACCAATTTCCACAGGGGTCGCCGTGATGCTGTGCCGCTCAGACTTCTTTTCCTCCACGGATTAGCCACCAGAGAGGGCGGGTTGCTTGTCTGGGGCGTAGGTGGGTTTTTTTTCCCTTAGCCACTCACGGGGACACTGAAAACATTTCCCACCCCTGCCGGCAAAACCCCAAAATGGGCCCTGGGTTTAGTAGAGCCACCTTTCACTATGCTGATGGACAGGGGGCAGCTCTGTAATAATTTAGGACTCCTGTATATTTGTTTGACTGTGCTAAGGGAATGTTACCGAAGGAAAACCTGCAGTGCATTTAAGAAGTGGTTGACTGCACATCAGCAGGAAAGACACCAGGGCTGTGTCTACACTGGGCCACTTATTCCGGAAAATCAGCCGCTTTTCCGGAATAAGCTGCGAGCTGTCTACACTGGCCCTTGAATTTCTGGAAAAGCAACGATGCTCTACTGTACAAAATCAGCCGCTATTCCGGAAAAACTATTCTGCTCCCGCTCGGGCATAAGTCCTTATTCCGGAACACTGTTCCGGAAAAGGGCCAGTGTAGACAGCCCAGTAGTCTTTTCCGGAAAAGCGCGTCTACATTGGCCACAGACGCTTTTCCGGAAAAGCAGCCTGCCAATGTAGACGCTCCTTTTCCAGAAAAACTGAAAACGGAATAGTATTCCGTTTTAAGCAGTTCCGGAAATTCATGCCAGTGTAGACACAGCCCATGGCTTTTGTGTGTGTGTCTGTGTCTGTGTGTGTGAGAGAGAGACACAGAGACACGTACGTACAGGGCAGTCCAGTGCACAGTTCTCCAATCTGTGCATGCAAATGCCCCCTTCCACACACACCAAGGACGGATTCCGAGACACACGAGAGAAACCCTGCAGAACGCTAAGCTCAAAGCTGGGTGAGCTAACCTAAACATGGGGTTCTTCTCTCCCCTCCCCAGAGATAGCCAAGTGAGGATCATGGAGACCACGGTAGCCAATGCTGAGAAATATTTCGGCCTGTTCTGCACGCTGATGGCCGCCTACACCCGGAAGACGGCTAAGCTGCGGGACAAGTCGGATCTCCTGGTCAAGCAGATTCTCGACTATGCGAACACTGAGAACCCTGAGCTGCGGAGCACCATGAAGCGCTTTGCCGAGGAGCTGGCCAAAGTGCAGGACTACAGGCAGGCCGAGGTAAGGAGCTGCCTAGGCCACAAGACGCTAACTACGTCAGGATTGGGATCACAGGTAGGAAGGCACAGGCTGACCATAGACGTGGGAGGGCGGTCATGAGTTAGCACTACAGGTGTATGGGGCATCCCTGCTATAAGTCGCGCCGTTATACATCCGTTCCACATTAAGGTCGTTGACGCTTGTAGGGTGTGATGTGTCATAAGTCCTCCCATTCCCTGCTCTTAAGTCGCACACAAAAAAAAAAAAAAAACCACCTGGTTTGCGTAAATGGAAGTCAGCTGCAGTAAAAAAATTCCCCGCTTTAAGTTGCTTCGCTGTAAGTCCAAGTTTTTTGGACTTATAGCGTGCATGGCTTGTATAAAGATCCCGTGTGCTTCTTATAAGCATAACACAGGAAACAGTGAGTATTCAGTTCCCTGACGACATACTGTGCTAACAATTACTGACCTGTCCTAATAGGGCTGGGCTCATTGCTGCTTTCCCTGTTCTGGGGCTGAGGGTGTTGGTCTGTGCAGCCTTCTAGATCCTTGGGACAGGAGACCCAAGTTAAAAAGGAGGAAATTCAGGGGTGAAACTAGCCCTTATCCAAACTGACAAGCTCCTCATGATCCCTCAGTTTCAGCTTCTGAGGGGATGGTGGAACATTCTTTGGTTACTATTTGGGGAGGATTCACCCCTCTGTTTTCCCTTGCACCCTCTTCCACGTCTTGCTGTGCATTTTGTGTTAGGCAAGTGGCAGTAGGGGAGGGGCCTTTCACCTCTGAGGTATCTGGTTGGAACCCAGCTCAGGTCAGCTGCATCTGAATAGCGCTGCCACTTGTGGGCTGTCCTGGGGCTACACGGAACGTGTTCCCAGCTGCCAACCCGGTTCCTGTTTGGTGGGCCCTGCTGTTGCTGGTGGCGTCGACAGAGAGACCGAGGCCTGACGTCCTGCACATGTGACTTTCCCCGCTAGGTAGAGAGACTGGAAATGAAGGTGGTGGAGCCACTGAAACGCTACGGAGTCCAACTCAAGCAGATGCGGGTAAGCACCCTATGGCTTTAACCTTGCTGTGCCAGCCGATGGCGCAAGCCTACCAAAAACGCATTCTTCTCCTCTCCCAGACAGAGATCAAGAGGTTCAACAGTGTCCGAAACAATGAGATAAAGCAACTAGAGAAACTAGAGCGACTGCGGCAGAAGTCACCGTCAGACCGACACACCCTCGTATCCTTTATGCCGTCCTACAAAGCCAGGGAGGTGCAGCATTAGCTCTTCCTTAGGTAGCCCGGGAGTAGGAATGTTAGAGACCGTGTAGTTTAGTAATTGCAGAACCACAACAATTTTTAGTGGTTACACTATTACCAAAATACTCCTCAGGGGAGGGGCCGGCAGTCAGGGCACTCCTGGCCCCACTTTGGGGGAGCCCCCGTCACCCCCCCGCTGCTGAGCTCCCCATGGACAGAGGATGCACCTGCATCCCGCCTGCCCCCTCCCCCATGCTGCTGCCTCTGATACAGAGGCAGCAACGCAGGATTGGGGGGGGCTCTCTCCTTCCCCCTGCAATGCTGCCTCTTAAATGCCAGCTCCCCATGGGCACTGGCTCCTGCCTCCTCCCTCCCCCCTTTGCTGCCTCTGATACAGAGGCAGCAAGGGGGGAGAGGCTGCATGTAGTCATTTGGATTAACCTAGAAGCCTAGGCTTATCAGTTAATCATTTAAACAGCTATACACTAACATCCCTACCTGGGAGCTGTCTGATTAGTAACACAGAGGTGGGAAGCCAGAGCTCGGCTTACATTTCATCGTAGTTTCTTCCAAAACATTCCACAGAGCCCTGGAGTCCAACAGAATCTGCGGGAAACAGACCAGCATCAGGAAACCACCCACCCTAGTAAGGGAAAACCCAGATTGTTGTAAGCTCACCATAGGCACCCATGGGAACCCATCAGAGCTCACATAAACGAGACACACGTAATGGGATTGAGGGTTAGGTAATGAACCACCAACTTTCCCCTCCCCTGTCCCCCTGCCCAAAACCACTTCCTTATAAGTCTGCAAGGAGAGATTTGACACCAATTTGGTCACAAGCATCTCAGATGCATTCCCAAAGCCACATTTTTCACATAAATCTTGGCAGGCTCCTCTGCTAACTTTCCTAAGTGTTTCCCGACATCAGCACTCACTGAATGATGTGTGAATGGAAAACGGGGTAATGCTCCGTACTGAAATACCCCTCCTCTGCCCTTCGCCAAGGGACATGCACTTTCTCAGACTGTTTGCAGTGTTCGTTGTACCGGTGGTAGTCCCAGGATAGGAGAAAGACAAGGTGGGAGAGACAATACGTACACCAACTTCTGTCTGCGGAGGAACAAGATTTCGAGCCACACAGAGCTCAGCTGTGGAGAAGATAACCAGAACGCCTTGCAAGCCGGCTCTGAAGAGCGGCTCTGTGTAAGCTGGAAGACTTGTCCTTGCCAAAGACAGAAGTTGGTGGAATAAAAGACACTGCCTCGCCCGCCTCGTGTTACTTCAGACTTTCTGGGTGGGACAGCTTTTCAAAGAGACTCTTGAAAGATTTCCCTAGGTCTGGCAAGAATATTTCAAACAAGCAACCCCTTTCCGCAGCTTTTCCAAAGACGGCAATTCTCAGCTGAAAGTCCCAAAGATCCTCAAGGGGGAAAGAAGTAATTGGCCGTCTTTACGTAGGCTCGGCTGCTTAGCAAGGGGACTCAGTTTCTCTGGAAACAAAGCCTGGCGTCAGGTGACTAGCATGGGCTCTCGTCAGAAAGGCTGTCTCGGTCTCATGTGGAGTCACCACAGTACCATGTGACTGGGGACCACAGCCTCCCAGCTCAGTTTGCTAACTGGGCAGCCCAAAGCCTCATACATCCCTACAGTTCTGCTTCCAACAGCTCAGGTGCAAAAACCACTCAGGTTTGGGAGCATCATTTGCATGCACCCAGAGATGCCTGATACGATTTGCATTTCAATGGCATTTTTCATGGGATTGGGGGGGGCGGGAGGAATCAAATTTCTGTGCCAAACCTGGCAAATTTTCAGCTGTTTTCCATGAATCTTTGTGGGTTTTCCACCTGCTACAGAGGTAGAACCATAGAATCCTAGGACTGGAAGGGACATCAAGAGGTCATCGAGTACAGCCCCCTGCCCTCATGGCAGGACCAAATACTGTCTAGACCATCCCTGATAGACATTTATCTAACCTACTCTTAAATATCTCCACAGATGGAGATTCCACAACCTCCCTGGGCAATTTATTCCAGTGTTTAACCACCCTGACAGTTAGGAACTTTTTCCTAATGTCCAACCTAAACCTCCCTTGCTGCAGTTTAAGCCCATTGCTTCTTGTTCTGTCCTCAGAGGCCAAGATGAACAAGTTCTCACTCTTCCTTATGACACCCTTTTAGATACCTGAAAACTGCTATCATGTCCCCCCTCAATCTTCTCTTTTCTAAACCCAATTTTTTCAGCCTTCCTTCATAGGTCATGTTCTCTAGACCTTTAATCATTCTTGTTGCTCTTCTCTGGACCCTCTCCAATTTCTCCACATCCTTCTTGAAATGGAGGTTTGTGAGTTTCCCAAAAAGCTCATTGAAATTTTGAAAAAAAATAAAAACAAAAAAACCCCATGATTTTTACTGGCTTTTCCACCAGCTCTGTAACTGGATTAAGTGCAAGAGCGGACAGGTAACCTCTCTCCGCGGACACCAATCCCTATCTGGTAATATGATGTGTTCCGTCTGGGCTCATATGCTGGCTGGCACAATTTAAAAGGCATTCCAACAAAGTCACAGGCAAAGCTGGGCTTATGTTTCATAAGGGTGGATTGTTGTCATGTTCGCCCCAGGGTGAAAATCCTCCTTCAGAAATGCAATCAGGGCAGTGAGTCCGTGTAATACCACAAGATTCCTTCCTGCCCACAAGAATCTTGAGAGTCACTGCTCGGTTCTGGACTCCGCTGGTCACACAGGCGTCTGGCACAAGGATCGGTGTCTAGAAACTCTCCCTTTCTATCAGATTGTTCCTTGATTATTGCCTTCAGTCCCAGGTAAGCACCAATCCTCCCAGGTATATTTATCCTTTGCCCAAGGTACAATTTCGAGCAGTGGACAGTGAAAGATCATCAGGATAAAGCACAGGTAAGTGCTCAAGAAGCAAATTCAGCCCAGGACAGGACTTCAGGGAATGGTCTAAAACCTCTCCTGGCGGTATTTATAACGCAGTGGGGCACTGGTGAAGACACAATTCTTTCCAAGAGCTCCCGGCACTGGAATCAGGTTTCTCTCTCCCTTCCTGGGCTGTACTATTGCATACTGGAGCAAGGACTCTCTTTTACTGTTCAAAAGTTCTCTATGAAAACTGGGTTTTTGGATGGAAAATTGGGTTTTCACTTACACCACATGTTTGGGGAAAGCGTCTGCTTTCTGCAGAAAACGTAGTCTTTTTGTCAAAACGATCAAAAATGTGTTGGCTGGAATTTTTCCGTTTTTTTTTTCTTTTTAATGAAATGTTGAAACTTTTCATGGAAAAAAAAACCTATCGGTATTCTAACCACTTCTCTTCCCGTGCACGTGCAGCACCTAGCACAACGGCACCTGATCTCAGCTGAAGCTTCTAAGTAAGGATTCATTTGTCACGGACGCTGTTTAGACCAGTGCCAGTGTCACTCCCGACTGACCCCAGTGGGAGATAAGAACCGGGGCCCATTGGGAATGCATAGCCCACACTCTAACTGTGAGCGTCTCCTGTGTTTACTCTGTACTGTGCGCAGCATGAGCGTTTGGTATTCAAGGGAGAAAAAAGAATGACTGAGCATCTACTCAGTCTGGAAGTAATTAGCTCACAAAGCAAAGCAACGAAATACACCCACCCATGGAGGAAAGGGAGGGCCCCCGGTCCCTGCCTGCCAGCTTCCCTTCTGCTTTTTCCCCACCTACAATACCCCGGCCAAGGCAGGCTTTATTTCACCTCCCAGCTGCTTTTCTGATCAACACGCTGATGTTCTATGCTCCGCTGGTCCAGATCCTACACCACATGTTTAGTACCTGAAATAGCCCTGGCATAAGTCTCATCCATTTTCCTGTAATGGCATTCAGTGCTGATGGATTTTTGCCTTTCCTCCTCTCTCTCTCTAGCAGCAGGAGAGCTATTGAACCTTTTGTACTGGAAGGGAAAATAGTGTTAGGGCTCCTGAGGGCGCCTGCTATCATGGGGATGCAACTGACCCCCCCTAAAAATACTCGCAAGAATCATCCTTCTGATTGAATATTCTCTACTCTCCAGCCATATTAATTCCTCGCCTGGAGCAGTGGTTCTTTGTTTGTTTCTTTACCGGCCCCTCACGCCATGAAGGCGCCGTGGCTGCGGAGCTGGTAAATAAACCGGAGCGGCCCATCGGCAGCTTTCTCCGAGCGGGTCCATGGCCCACTTTGAGAAACACTGGCCTAGAGGAAGCAACACTGGGAAGCTTATAACAACACTTACTTCTCACTTAAGGCTTTCCCACTGGAGAGCAAGGCACTTCAGCACGGAAAGTCAGTCTCATTATGCCTGTTTTACAGACACTAGGGAAACTGAGGCACAAAGACGGAGGGGTGTGGCAAGTGACTTGACCATGATCACATAGTAAGTCAGTGATGGAGCCAGGAAGAGAACCCAGGATTCCTGACTCTCACTTTCTAGCTTTAGCAACTAGCTCAGCATTCAGAAGATGTAACCTTTCCTATAAACAGAAAACGAGAGACCTGATTCCCAATGCCCTGCCCCCGCCACAGAACGGTCAGTTCAGGACCCAGTGGCATCTCATAAGCAGCTTTAAGAAACACTCTAGCTACAGGCACCCTACTGCTGTAATAGTCAGTATGCTCGACATTGGACTTCTGTCACTTAATTCACTGTGACTGAGGATACATGCGTGAAGCCAAGCTCCTTACAAACCGAATTCAGGGCTTACTCGGCAGGTGGTGCAAGAACAATCTGGACTCCACATAAGCCCATGGCACCTCTCTAGCCATGTGCATGTGCAAATGGGTCCCCTCGGGGGCCAGGGTGTGGTCCGTGCACACACAGAACAGGTCCCTGCTTGTTAAAATGCAAGGCCCTACGACTATCTGACTGCACCTTCTGTTTGCTCTCCTTCGGAAAATGGGAATGATTGCAATGTCACATACAGAAGATTAGGGGGAAAAATCATAGGTAGATGGGGAACTAGGAGGAGCAGATGAACTCTTAGAAAATGAAGATCCTCTGGTCATACTAAAGCCCTGGCTGATAAAAATTGCAGGAAGGGGGCACATACCGAGCATATATGCCATCTAGCGGAACTGTTTCTCAAGGGAAAAGGCTAGGAACATCCCTGTTGTCACGCTGCCAATTTTAGTGGAGTTCCTTAGGGATGAAGTTAGCCTCTCTTGTGAAACTTACAGTCCTCATAAGGCACCATGCGCCATGGGTCTGTTCCACCATGAAGCATGCACGCCCCATTGCACTCTGCTGGGTACGGTCGGGCCATCCCAGCCTGCACATAAATCGCTGTCAAGTGGTGTGTGTGTCAAAATAGAGAGATCATGTCACCCCCAGAGTGGCTGTGGCCCCAGGAGATAGACTCTGGGGACATGTCTACACTGGGGAGTTATTTCCAAATACTAACGCCTGCTTGCGAAGAGGAATAAGCTTATTTCGAACTAGTTATTTCGGGGGTTATATTTTGAAATAACCTGGCAGTGTAGACATAGCCTGGGTGAGTGTCAAAAGAAACCACTTACTCGATCATGGCATTGGCTTTGCGAGGGGAACCAAAACAGCTTCCTGGTCTGCACCCCGTGATCAACCAAACCAGGCCAATGTGAGACCAGGAGTTTGGATTCGGTGGTGAATGCAGGACCAGGCCTTTGAGCACACTATTGGACCGAGGCAGCAAGGCCAACGCTTCCTTCTGCACGTGGTAAGCCCTAGCGTTGCTCCACAAGCATCATTAATCCCCAGGCTGCTTTATAACGAGGGTTGACCAGGGCACGGCCATTCCTCCAGCCACCTCCGCACTGAGACAGGCAGGCTGATGGACTGGACTGGTGGGGGGTACTTGCATGGTCTGGATCTCATTGCTGGTTCCAGTGCTGCAGTGCCTCTGGCCTGTCTACCCACCTTAGGGCTCTATTTATCCTCACCGCCTCCTGGAAGGCAGGGCAGAGCCATTATCCCCACTGTGCAGATGGGGAAGTGAGACAGAGAGAAGAGAGGTGACATGCCCAAGGTCTCAGGCAGTTAGTGGCAGGACAGGGTAGTGCACCCTGGTTTCCAGGATCTAGGTGAGTACCCTAACCGTGGACCATCCTTCCTCTCTGAAGGCCGTGTCTTGTAATTCAATACTTTGCTTCCACTGAGCTGCCTTTGCTCCCCGATGCCCAGGCTGGTATCCCCTCCTGCAGCTGAAGGGCCAGTGTAGACACCACATGATGCTGTCTTGGTATTTTTCTCAGGCTGAGTCAAACGTGCACAAAGCCTCAGTTGATGCCAGCCGCACCACTCAGCAGCTGGAGGAAACCATCGATGAGTTCCAGAAACAGAAGCTGACAGACATCCAGGTAAAGTGCCCTGTGAAGGGTTCAGAATGGAGCTACGAGAATGATTCAAGAGCTGGGAGACCTACCCTTCAGAGATAGGGTTAATCTACGTAACTTAACGAAGAGAAGGGAAAAAGCACACTTAGGCTATGTCTACACTTGCGGCTTCTTGCGCAAGTACGGCCATTCTTGCACAAGGATCTGCAGAGCGTCCACATTGCCCGCCTGCTCTTGCGCAAGTAAATTTACAGCACAGCGTGGTAAGAGGGGGCTCCTTGCGCAAGAGCGACGCTCTTTTTTGACAGGTGTAAGCCCTCTTGCGCAGGAGCTCTTGTGCAAGAGGGCAGTGTAGACGCTCAGCAGGGATTTCTTGTGCAAGAAAGCCCTATGGCTAAAATGGCCATCAGAGCTTTCTTGCGCAAGAAAGCATCCTCACTGCCATGGGTGCGCTTGTGCAAAAGCACAGCTTGCACATGGCAGTGTGGACGTTTTCTTGAGCAAGAGTTCTTGCACAAGAAGCTGAGAGTGTAGACATAGCCTTAGAATCATAGAATCATAGGACTGGAAGGGACCTCGAGAGGTCATCGAGTCCAGCCCCCCGCCCTCAAGGCAGGACCAAGCTCCACCTACACCATCCCTGACAGATGTCTATCTAACCTGTTCTTAAATATCTCCAGAGAGGGAGATTCCACCACCTCCCTTGGCAATTCATACCTTAGGGTATGTCTACACTGCACGCTGATTTCGGAATAAGCTATTCTGGAAGAAACACTCCAAAATAGCTTATTTCGAAATAGCGCGTCTATACTATAGGGAAGCCTGAAAATTAGTCCAAGGCAGGCTCCCCTAATGTGGACACACTCCCTCGATTTAGAGCCCCAGGAAGCACTAGGAGTAATTACTCTGAATGGCCCTGGGGAGGAGCGATTTTGAAATAGCAGCCATGGAACGTCCACACTGCAGGTATTTCGAAACAGCTGTTTTGGAAGAGGCGTTATGCCTCGTGGAATGAGGTGTACACAGAGGTCGGAACAAGCCATCCGTTATTTCGAAGTAATGGAATTGCTCGCAGGGTTATTTCTAAATAGCGTCAGCTATTCCAAAATAACGGTGCTGTGGAGACGCACCCGTAGAGCAAAGAGCCTCTTCTATCACTCAGATGAAGGCACAGCAAGATTTCATGACCAGGGAAGCTGACGAGCCCCTGGGCAAAGTGACAGGAGCTGGCTCTGTGCTCCCAGAAGGGGCGGGTCCTCAGGCAGAAGGGGCGGAGCCTGGGGCAGCCCTCCACACCACCCAGAGCACAGTGCCCCCAGGAGCCCTCAGAGCCACATAGCACGCTCCAGAGCCCCACATCACCGCTCTATGTAGCACTCTACCAGCTATTTAAAGGGCCCAGGGTCCCTTAGAATTGCTGGGCCCCCAGGCAGCTGCTCCCTTTGCTCCCCCTCCCGCCCCCATCAGCAGGCCTCCTCATGACTATAAGTTGAAGTTAGGCAAAATCAGCCTAGAAAGAAATTGCACCTTAAAAGAAACCTCTCGGAGGTTCATTTTGACCACTGGAGCACATTACCTAGGGATGTGGTAAATTCTCCCTCCCTGGAAGCCTTTAAATCAAGGCCAGACTTTTCTTTCCGAAAGATCTGCTCTAGCTCAGACAAAAGTGCTGGCTTTGGTGCAGGGATCTCGGGGGGAAAGTTCCCTGCCAGACAAGAAAATCATCACAATGGCCCCTTGTCTTAAACACCCCCTGGTCGCAGCTGGCTTAGGGCTCCATCTGATCTGGGGAATGAGGCTTTTCGGAGCAGGGGTCCCTGTGCAGCAAGCATACTTTGGAGCTGGCTGCCTGCTCCTTTCCCCACCCGTTTCCTATAGTCTCTCACTACTACAATACCGTCAAGGCAGAGCGAATGGAACAGCCTCCAAAGCCCCGGGATGTCACTTCTTAACCGGCCCGCAGTGCCGAGGAAGAGGGCAGGCGACTGGGTGCTTTCACTACAGGACTGGTTGCTCAAGGAAAGGGCTGGCCCATGTTACACCCCAACCCCTCTCCCCGCCTTCTTTTCTTGCAGAAGATTTTCTTGGACTTCGTCACCGTCGAGATGGTTTTCCATGCTAAGGCTCTCGAGGTCTATTCCAGCGCCTTCCAGATCCTGACCGATTATGACTTGGAAAGAGATATGGAGGTACGCAGGTTTGAAGTGCACGGTTCTACTCAAACACGCCTCCTGCAATTCCAGCAGCACAGCCTAAAACCTGCTGTCAACGGGGATTAATCCCCGACACCTCTTAGAAGTGGGTATCAACATCCCCGTGGTGCAGAGAGGGCAATGGAAGCACACGGCGGCCACATGCCTCGTGACCTTGAACGATAAGGCAACAGAAGGGAAGCAGCTTTGGCCCCGGATCACCCCTCCCTGGATCAGTCTCAGTACGGCACGTCACTCACGTGGGTGCGTTAGTCACACTGCAAAGGAGATTAGATTTTAATGAGCAATTTGTATTCCTAAAGAGGTGCCTGCAGGTTTCCATTTCCCTGGCACAGGAGTGGGAAATAGTTTTTTTTTTTTTTACTGGGGACCACTTCAGAAACTTTTGAAGTGGCCCTAGGCCACACCAGAAGGGGTGGGACCTCAAGTGGAAGTGGCAGGGCCAGGATACTTCTCTTTTTTCCCACCCACTGACCATGATTGGTCTGGGCGTAGGGGAGCGCCCCCTAGGCGCCCATGCCCTGGGCGGTGGGAGAAGATTTCACACGCTCCCCCTTGTGCCCTCAGGACAATCAGGGCTTGGGGCAGAGGAGCACATGAAGTCTCCTTCTGCCCTGCCAGGAGCACGTGGTGCTTCTAAGCGCCGCATGCTCCTTGCAGGGCAGGGGCAGGGCGGAGGAAACTTCCTACACTTCCTCCTGCCCCTAGGCCCTGATTGGTCTGGGGGCAGGGGAGCACGCGAAGTCTCCTCTCCCCCTGCCAAGAGCATGCAGCTCTGTGTGCATATCATTCAAGCACAGTCCTAGCTTAACCCAGGGATGCTCAGTGACAGACTGTGACCAGCCCCTAAGCAGGTGTGCAGGGCAGGTGCCAAGCACAGATGCAGCTATGGTGCATCCCCAGGCTCAAGGACTGCTACTGGCTAGCAAATCCCGGGCACAAAGAATGAACCAACCAGGATCATGGTCCAAGTCCAGCCAGCAAGAGAGGGTAGAGAACACAACTTCTCCAGGGCTAGCAGCAAAACCCCTCCCCCAGGCAAGCCAGTGCCTTTGGTTTGATTAAATTAAGCTGAGTTCTCCAACCCATTTGCTCCCAGTTGGACCCCGTGGGCTCTTTATGCCTACAGTCGCTAGGGCAGTCACAGAAAACAAGCTTGCACAGCCTCCTTGGCTTGCTGCTTTCGGTGGCTTGCACACTACAAAGCTGCGTTTGCTCACTGCACGGTATACTCAGAAGGCATCGGCCCGCACGCCAGGCCTTTGGCTCCGGCTGGCGTTGACCCTAACCATCGGTGTGTTGCCTTGCTAGGATTTCAGAGCAAAGCTCCACAGTGCTTCTGGAAATTATGATGCCAGGCCAGTGAGCTCCACAAACCCTTCCTCCAGCCTGCCTTGGTCCAGCAGCAGCCAGGTGAGAGAGACCCAGCCCCATGTTGGGAGTCATTGCGGATTGGTTCTTTTCTCTGGCTGTCTCCTTCCCTCCCCTCCAGTCTTTCCCCATCCTTCCCTCTTTCCCCCTACTCCTTCCCTTCCCGTTTAGCTGAGCCCCTCCTAGGTCAGAGTGTCTAGCACCAGAAGGAACCTTCACAGGCCCATCATCAGAGAGGGAAAAGGGGGCAGTTGCCCTAGGGCCAGGAGTCCTGGGCCCCTTTGAATTGCTGCTGGAGCGCCGGAGCGGAGGGCTAGGTGGAGCACCCTGGTCTGGGTGGTGCTACCGGCTGATTGCCCTCAACCGTACCCCTTCAGGCAGAGGCTCCGCCCCTTCTAGGGGCGCCGAGCCACCCACCTTTGCCCCAGAGCCCTGCTGAACCTTCACGATCATCTAGTCTGACATCCTGCACCTCGCCGGCCACAGAACCTCACCCCCCCCCCCCACTATTGAGGTAGGCCCCTAACCTCTGGCTGAGTTACTGAAGTCTTCAAACCTTGGCTTAAAGATTTCCAGCTACAGAGAATTCACCATTCTTTAGTTCCAACCTGCAAGCAACCCCGGCCTCATGCTGCAGAGGAAGACCTAAGACCCAGGATGTCTGCCAATCTGAACTAGAGGGAAATTCCTTCCCTGTTATGGTAATCTGTTAGACCCATACATCCACCAGCCCCAATGCTCTGTAGTAACTCAGAGCCCTCCCCCATCTCGTGTCTCATCCCCAGCTGTTTGAGATATTTGATAATAGCAGTCACAGAAGGGCCATGTGCCCTTGTAGGCAATTGCATCATAAACTTATCAAGCTCAGGCTTGTTTTTTGGCCCTGCCACCTCTTTGGAAGGTTGTTCCAGGACCTCACTCCTCTGATGCTTAGAAACCTTTGTCTGATTTCAAGCCTAAATTTATTAATGGCCTGTCTATGTCCATTTGCTTGTGCCAACATTGGCCCTTCATATATACAACTTCTTTCCTGCCCTGGTGTTTATCCCTCTGGTGTAGTTGTAGACAGCAATCGGATCTCCCCTCGGCTTCTCTTTTATTTGGCTAAACAAGACCAGGTCTACACTAAAAAGGAAGGTTGAATCAAGATATGCAACTCCAGTTATGTTAATTACGTAGCTGGAGCCAACTTTCCTTGTTTTGCATTTCCCCGCTGTCCCCACAGCAGGAGGCCTATGGGAGCAAATGCTCCCATCGGCTTCCCTTACTCCTCACAGAAGCAGGAGTACCTGCCTCCAATGGGGGTGCCCTCTGAGTTTGATTTAGCAAGTCTTAAGTAGGCCCGCTAAATCGAACTCTGGAAGATTGATTGTGGCAGCATCGATCTTCCGTTTAGTGAAGACATGGCCTTAGTCTCCTCTGGTAAAGCATATTTTCCATTCATCTGATCATCCTAGTAGCCCTTCTCTGATACGCCTTCCCTTCCTCCCACCAAAAATGTTTGTAGTGTGAACATGACTTTTGTCATCCCATTGCTCACTGTACTTGGGAGTTCTACCTCTTCCCCCAGCCTGCATCTATCTCATCTCTCAAGATCATCAGCTGTTCTGGCAGGGAACTTCTGTGTTTAACATTTAGCACACCAGGGGCCCATTCTTGGTTGGTCCTTCAGTACTTCTCCAGTAAACATGGTTAATAATAGCCATGTGCCCGGTTATGTAGTATTTGGCTCACGGAGCCCAGCCTAACAGTATTTAGGGAATGGCATAAATTAGGCTCCTTTAGGAACAGATTTTGAAAGTTACAAATAAGGAGGAAGGCATTAAATAGCTCTTCCCCTGTAACGAAAATATAAAACATCTGCTATTAAAAAGCACCAAGACAAGCATCTTCGCATATGACAGTCAAAGAAGTTTCTCTCAGTGAAAAAGGGACAGGAAATTTAAAACATGTACATGAGGGATGTAAAATCCGGTTTAATTGGTTATTATGTTTAACTGGTTAACCGATTAAAAGGGAGGGGCAGAGTGGAGCAACCCCCCTGCTGTAGGCAAGAGCTGCTACAGCCAGCCGGAGCCATCCCTGCCTACGGAGCACTCGGGCTCTGGACACTGGAGCAGTCCCTATCTATGGGGCTCCTGGGCCAGCCACAGAGAGGGGCCGCTACGGACAGTAAAGCAGCCCCTGTCGTAGCGGGCTCCTTGTGGGGCTGGAAAAGTCTCCTGAGTGTGGCAGGCAGGCCCTAGCCCCCACCGATTAACGTTAATCAGAACTGGTAAACGTCACCCACCAATGGTGAGGTTTACCAATTAACCTTTCACCTCCTTAATATACATCCCGAGAAAATGCTATTTTGTAACAAATCCATGAACACGAAGAACTTCACAGAGATCACTAAGCTCTAGAGAAATGTGGGACTTCTATGGGCCAATACATGGAATCACAGTATCTCTCAAATGGAAGACATTTATTAAGACACCAACAGGCTGCTACACAGCTCAAGTTCCAGCCTCAGTTTCTTTTGTTTACCAGGTACTTCGTGCTGGCCAGAAATCGGTACAGCACCATCTTAAGATAGAGGCTGGATTATCTGAGTAACTGTAGCACTGAAGGCCCAGCCATCAAAGTTCAGATTCAGATCTAAGTTTCCTCAGAATCTGAAGGGTGTTTTAGACCTGGGGTTTTGGTTGGGGTCTCCTCTGATCAGTAGCTGGAAAGCCAGATTTCAGGTTCCCTGGTGCAATTCTGGAGTAATCTCACTAAAGGAAACCTATAGCACAGGGGTCTCAAGCTCATGGGCCACCCACAGCCCAAGCAGTTCCACAATCTGGCCCACATGAAGCTGCCGGCACATGAGTCCCTGTGGACTGGAGGGGGGGGGGTGTCCGTACCCTTCCCCCAAGCCCAGCCCCTGCTCTGCCTCTCCTTGCCCCCATCCCCTGCACTCCTTCCCTCAAGTCCCCTCCCTTGAGGGACACCACCCGGGAGATGGCACCAGAGCAGGCTACTGCCTTGCTTTGCTTCTCCAGCCGTAGTGAGTGCGGAGGGGTCTTGACCCCTGCTGCTGGCCCCAGCCGCCAGGGCCCTGTAGGCTAACCTGAGTATGGGGGGGGGGGGGGAGCGGCCCATCCATAGGACATTTGGGATGGCCACCACAGGGGCCCCCAAAATGCAGGGCCTAGGGCAGCCACCCCAAACTGTCCTTTAGATGGGATGACTCTGCGCCCACATCCTCTGGGCCACAGCTATGCTGGCAGCAGCATGGAGCTAGCTGCTGGAAGTCGCCCCAGGCCTGCTGGCAGTGGAGACCCTGGAAGGAGAGTTCAATTGCCTGGGGCATCAGGCAGGGCCAGGAAACGCATGAGGGTTGTGGGGAGAAATGTGGATAAAGTGCGCCACTCCTCCCCCACGGGCCTGCTGGAAGGAGGTGGTTGCTGGCCCACTAGGTGAGGACTGGCACTAGGCCCTAAAGTAAATTGAATTTGAGACCCCTGCTGTAGGCTAGCAGCACAAAGAAGATCTATTATACCTATTTCATAGAACAGGGAGGGACCACGAGAGGTCAGAGTCCAGTCCCCTAGCTCATGGCAGGACCAAGTACCATCCCTGACAGATTTGCTCCAGACCCCTAAATGGTCCCCTGAAGGATTGAACTCACACTCCTGGGTTTAGCAGGCCCATGCTCAAGCCACAGAGCTATCCCTCCCCCGGTAGGCTCCAAAATGGCTTTCTGTGCCTTCGTTTCTAGAGCATTCACAGCACTCCGCAGAGGCAGGAAGAGAGTGAATACGACGCCGAAGAGCACAGGCTGCAGGATTTCAGTGATCCCGAAGAGGCACCGACTCGACGGCCACGGCACAGCAGGACTAACCAACCACGTTCATAAGAACTGGGCGTATTTATTCTTACCTCCACTCTGGCTTCCCTTACTGAACCTTAGATTTCCCAGGAAGGCAAGGAGCTCGCAAGGAGGTTTTTAAGTAATTTAGAGCCTACCTAAATGCATTGTCCCCAAGCCCAGAGGTGGCTCTAGCTCGGAGACTGATTCTTAGTACTAGAGGGGAACCAAAAGGTTTATTTGCAAGTTGAACACCCTCTGGGACAGCAAGAGGGGTGGGATGTCAGATCTCATGACTCTGTTATTTCTGACAAGTGACAGGCCCCACGTTACATGTCACTGGGCATCTACACCATGCCCTGAGTAAGTGACCTGGTGGCTGAAGTCTGAGAAAGCAAACTAGAACCCAACTTCCAGTTTGGGAGGGTGCATCTCCCCTGATTGGGGGGGAAGGGAATCTCCAAAGAAACAAATCTCTCGTTTGTCTACTCAAACTAACCCCTGTAAGGCAGGGATGGATCTCTTCCCCAACGAGATGCGTAAGGATCATAGCCCACTTCCAACGACGTATTCTTTAGAGAGGCCTGTCTATAGGTCTCTCCAGGAGCATGCTGGACACCAACGTTACATTGTAGGAGACTGACTAGGTCAGAAGTGTAATTACATTTCCCCACTTTTAATTTTATCTAGTGATTGATTAACAGTGTAAATATGTTTAGTTCAGTGGCTGTTACCCAGGGGTGAAAGGAAGCGGGGGTGCCGTGGTGCACAGCTTCGGCAAGAGCTGAGCTGCGGCAAAAGCCAGCAGGGAGCTATTTAAAGAGCCGGCAGGGATGCTGGTTGCAATAGGACAGTACCTGTAAGGAATTTGAAGTTATTTTCACTAGGGATGTTACCATGCAGTTGTCAGTCCTGTGCTCTTTGCTGCAACTGGCTATTTCCATGTGACATAATAAACAGTAGGTTTTTTTTGTGCCCTCATTTATTTTACTATGGGTGAAAGATACCCAACTGCTGGCCCTGTAGAACGAAGGCCTCTGGGTAGCTCCAAAGCAGGGAGAGCCTGGGCACCATCGATACAAGTATCTCTTCATGTGAATACCTGCCTTCTTCAACCCTTCTAGCCCTGGGTCCTCTCAATGGCCTAGTCAGTCCTTGGCATCTGCTGACCACTAGCCAGCAGGTTAATTACTGCCAGTTGCTGGCATGTTTCTTCTGACTGGGACCTTTGTCCACTACGAACTGGACTAAGACCATCCCCACCATGACCACAGGTGCTGAACTTAACATTTCATTAAATGCTTCTTCTTTGCTGTTTGCCTCAACCAAACTTAGGGGCTGTGTCTACACGGGGCCACTTATTCCAGAAAATCAGCCGCTTTTCCGGAATAAGCTGCGAGCTGTCTACACTGGCCCTTGAATTTCCGGAAAAGCAACAATGCTCTACCGTACAAAATCAGCCGCTATTCCAGAAAAACTATTCTGCTCCCGCTCGGGCATAAGTCCTTATTCCGGAACACTGTTCCGGAAAAGGTCCAGTGTAAACAGCCCAGTAGTCTTTTCTGGAAAAGCGCGTCTACATTGGCCACAGACGCTTTTCCGGGAAAAGGGCTTTTCCGGAAAAGCAGCCTGCCAATGTAGACGCTCCTTTTCCGGAAAACTGAAAACGGAATAGTATTCCGTTTTAAGCATTTCCGGAAATTCATGCCATTGTAGACACAGCCAGGTTGTTCCCACTATTCAGGTGCTGTCCAGCTGCTAGCCTGGGTTTCTACTGGTGATGCACATCTGCACATGTAACAAAATTTACTCTGCACATGGATGGAAAAAAAATTAGAGGGCACATTAGTTGTATCCCTAACAAACACCACTTCTTAAGGAGGCTAGTAGTCGGCGCAGGAGAAAGCGGAGAAAGGCATCGCAAGGACCAACAGCTGGAAGCCAAATTAATTCTCAGTAGAAATAAGGTATCATATATATATAGTAGCCCAGTGTCTGTGCATCTGTAAGGCTGACGCTCATGCGGACATACATGGCTATGCCTCCTGGCCCTGTATGTTAGCACGTGGGGAGCGCAGACCCCAAAGAGCCGCTTGCCGCTGCTTCCTCCCCCGCCAGGGCCCGGGAGGGGAAGGGGCGTAGGGCGGTGACATGCGGCGTGACAACGGCTCCAGGCCCTGCCCCTGGCCGTGAACGTCACCACCCCGCCCCTCCTTCGCCTCCCGCCATGGCTCTCGGCTGACTTCTGCGCTGCTCAGCCAGGCCGCCGCATGGGAACACGCTGCGCAAGCGACCGTTTGGGCTCCGCACCCCCCATGCAACACGGGGAATGCGGAGCCTAAACAGTCATTTGGGCTCCACAGTCGTCTGACTGAGTGGCAGGAGGAGGAGGAGGAGGAGGAGAAGTGAAAGAGAGATAGAGAGAGAGAGGCAGGAGGCAGAGGAGAGCTGGGGGGGGGGGGGGAGGCAGTAGGAGGAGAGAGAGACGGAGAGAGAGACCGGAGGCTCAGGAGAGAAGACCAACATGGAGGAGACCTGAAAATCCTGTCTTATGACAGGCTAATTGGCTAGTGTTTTTAATAATGAGGCTGATTAGCCAACGGGACCAACTCTGAAAGGAAAGGATGCTTTTGGGGGCCCTGCACTGACCGCCCCAACCATCCTATGGCCGGAAGAATTGGAGGACCTGATGTGGGGCGACAGCATGGGTTGCCCCCACCGCACACAGAACCGGAGCGACCCGGCAGGCTGTGCTGCCCTCCTGGCCCTCGGCTTCTCCGCAGCAGTGGGAAGCAGTGTGCCCTAGCCCCACGATGCTCCACTTTCTGCAGCCGTGGGGAAGCAGAGAACAGTGAGCAAGGAGAGGGTGGTGCTGCTGGGCCACTCCACCTCCCACCGCCTGTGTGTGTGTGGGGGGGGGGGGCAACCCCTGATGTTGCTGCGCCAGGCCTCCTTAATCCTCCAGGCCGTGGGGCTCACAGGAGGGGGCAAGGAGCAGGGAGGGGGCTTGGGGAAGCAGTAGGGTAGGGCCTATGGTGGTGAAGGTTTGCCCTGGGCCCCACACCTGGGGGGGTTGATCCAAGCTTCTCTGAGTGCCCCAAGCTCCTTGCCCCCCCTCAGGACAGCAGATATTCACCTATATTCACACTGGCTGTAGCAGCCTCTCTCACAATCCCTCCCAGAACCCTCCTTTTCTCACATCCCCTCCTCACTGTGACTAGCCTGGGTAACACAACGAGCCCAACACCCACTCGGTTTACTGCAGAGCAGCTGAAGCTGTCCCCGCTGCTAGGACTAAGGCCTCCCATTAAAATTCACCACAGTATCTACCTAAGATACCTGGCTCCCATTCGTGAGCACCCAGCCATCTTCAGTGTATTTCTCCCCACCTCACCCTTCCAAGGTAGAGCGGTGTTATTGGCACATTGTAGAGATCAGGCACAGAAAGCCTAAGTAACCTGCCCAGGGTCATACAGGAAGTGTGTAGCAGAGAAAAGACTCACACCCAGGTTCTCCAAGTCCTAGGCTAGCACTCTAACTATCGGGCAGTTCTCTCTCTCAGCAGCCCTTTCATCTGTGACTCATGGGGGTTTCCACCAGGACAGTGCCGTTCTGCATTGGGGGCTCTCAGGGGCATGTTTACACTGCTTTATAAGCCAGGATCTATGGGATCTGGGCTTGTGGGCGCAGTGTTCCCAAGCCCACGTTTGAGTGACCACGCTGTGTTCTAAATCTGGACCTGGATCTTTCCACCATGCAAACCCATCCAGGCTGCCGTACCCAGACCTTCCGATGCAGCTCCAGCTGCAGCCACACTGCAAAGTGGGAGGGCTTGGATCCGAACCACAGCAGAATTCGGGCTCTGACCCATCTCCCG
The DNA here is from genome assembly GCF_052426305.1 of Pelodiscus sinensis. Classification (NCBI taxonomy): domain Eukaryota; kingdom Metazoa; phylum Chordata; order Testudines; family Trionychidae; genus Pelodiscus; species Pelodiscus sinensis. Next base: position 45,932,542 of record NC_143063.1, read on the forward strand.
AGCAGGGACCTGTGTCCTGAGTACTTGTTGACCTTAGTCAGGGTGGTTTGTGTGTGGACCAAAGGGGGCTTGGGTTGAAACCTGAGCCAAAGCCCAGTCTTGGGCCATGTCTATAGTAAATGAAGGATCGACACCCCAGAGATCGATCTTTGGCATTTGATTTGGCGGGTCTAGTAAGGACCTGCTAAATTGAATGCTGAGGGTGCTCTCATCAACTCTGGAACTCCTCCCAGCTGGAGTAAGGGAAGTTAACGGGAGAGTTCTCCCCCATCAGCCTCCCACTATGGGGCCGCTCCAGAAAGTCAATGCAAGGTACGTCGACTCCAGCTACACAATTCACTTAGCTGGAGAAGTGTATTTTGCATTGATTTTCTCCGTGGTGCAGTCCTGGTGTTAGTGTGAACTGTAGACGTCCCTCCATTGCTTTCAACGAGCTTTTGATCAGACCTCAAGAACAGAACAGCTACTGCCAATGCAAATGTCTCTGGTCCCTACAGCGTAGTAACAGCTGGTGAGGGGAAGAGTATGCAGCCCCTGTTTTTCCCCACTGCGGCCGCATTTCCACACTGCCTGCAGGACTGAGCCAGAGATCCTTTTGAGATGTGGCCCCTGGCCTCCCGCAATGTCGGCCAGCTGAATGGCCCAGCACGATGCATCCAGGGAGAAATGAGCCCCATTGATTTTTCCCTTTCAGGCACACTTTTTTTCCCCCTGTCCTTCCATCAAGCAGCAAATATGCTTTCAGTGCAATAAAGACTGCTGCTCGGTCTATGGAACAAATGCTTAGCGCCAGCCATTGTCCACCGAGGTGGGAGGGGGCCCATACTGATTTAATGACGGTGATTTAAGCAATTTTGATCCATTTTACGGTGCATTTACAGGTAGGGAAAGAATCAAGAAGGAAAGGGAGGGGGCACACCACAGAGCTCTTAGGAGGGGTTAGAGAGCTACTGCAAGCTTCTTCCCTTGGTGTACTGCCAACACCGCTCCCACTCCGACCGCCTAAGCCCCAGTGAGTAAAACCTCCTTTCAGCATTGCATCATCTGTATCTCCCCTTTTCCCTGCAGATTACAGCTTCTCAGAGCTAGGCTACGGGACTGAATCCTTGCCCAGCTAGTCCCTGGTAGGTAGAGGAGCACTTGCCTCTACTAGCTCCTGGGTATAGAAGGAACCTAAAGGAGAGTTTGGTGGGCAAGTGGGGATCTAGGCCGTCAGTGCGACTCTGCCTCTGACAAATCATAGAAGACTAGACCTGGAAGGGCCCTCGAGAGGTCATCAAGTCCAGTCCCCTGCCCTTATGGTAGGATGAAGCACCATCTATATCATCCCTGACAGGTGTCTAACCTGCTCTTAAGTATCTCCAGTGGTAGAGATTCCCCAACTTCCCGTGGCAATTTATTCCAGTGTTTATCACCCTGACAGGAAGTTTTTCCTGATGTCCAAGCAAACCCTCCCTTGCTGCAGTTTAAGCCCATTGCTTCTTGTCCTGTCCTCAGAGGCCAAGGAGAACAATTTTCTCCCTCTTCCTTGTAACACCCTGTCACAGGGTCACGTGCCCCTTGGGGGGTAAATCTAGCCCAGCAGCCAAGTCTATACTGCCCCCAATCTGGGGTAAATATGGCCCAACGGCCAAGTATATAATGCCCCCTACGTGGGGGTAAATACGGCCAAGTGTCCGAGTCTATAATGCCCCCTGTCTGGGGATAAATATGGCCCAACAGCCAAGTCAATATGGCCTAGCAGCTGAATCTATACTGCCCCCAATCTGGGGTGAATATGGCCCAGCGGCCAAGTCTATAATGCCCCATCTGGGGTAAATATGGCCCAGTGTCCGAGTCTATAATGCACCTTGTCTGGGGCGCAAGGGTAGAGGGGTCCAGGCCCTCCCTCGCCACTGGGCCCCATCAGCAGTGGATGGTTCCCACCACCGGCTGGGCAGGGAGTTACCCCTGAAGCATGCCGAGTTCTCCGGGATACCTCCTGCTCCCTGCCCTGCTTCCTACCCCCGTCCGCTGGCTGGCCCCGTCCCCACCTGGGCTGGCAAATGCTGTGGCGTTGGCAGCTGCAGTTGGCGTGGCAGCGGCCCATGGCTGGCGCGGTGGCTCTGGCTGGTCCCACAAGGGCGGCTGCTACTAAGCTCCAGCCAGGAGCTCATTCCCCTTCAGTGGTCAGCCCTGACTAAGCTGCTCCACCAGCCTTTATACTGACCCTGCAGCTGGAGCATGCCCAGTAGGGCCTTGGGGGAGGGGCCTTCTCAGCCCAGCAAGCCTGGTTAACCCCTCCATGACCCATGCGGGGTTGATACACCCCGTCACCCACCCTTTGAGATTCTTGAAAGCTGCTATCAGGTCCCCTCTCAGTCTTCTCCTTTCCAAACTAAACAAACCCAGTTCCTTCAGCCTTCCCTCACAGCTCATCTTTTCTAGACCTTTAACCATTTTTGTGGCTCTTCTCTAGACCTTCTCCCATTTCTCCACATCTTTCTTCAAATGCGGTGCCCAGAACTGGACTTGAGGCCTAATCAGCACAGAGTAGAGCGGAATAAACAGGCTACTCTCATAGAAGCCTCGCTATGGACTCAGAAACCCGATAGGAGGCTCCATTTTGAAAATTCCTGACGCTGAATGCGGCCACTGTGCCTTCAGAGCCAGCGGTTATATGTGCGAAAGCACCATTTGCCACGAGGACAAATTAAAGCACCGGCAAAGCTGGCTGTTCGTTTGGGGCTGGGAGCAGCCAGCTAAGCAAAACTCAGGAGAAAGAAAGGTTTCCTCTCTGTTCCACAGCTTCTCCATGACCAGTCCTCTTGCTTGCCTGCCTCTGTGGCACACACTCTGCACAGCTTCGACCTTTCCTCCCTTATCGTAGCATGCAACATGGCTATTACTTGGGGCCAATAAGAATTAGACGGGTACATGTGACTGCCAGTTACCACCTTACATTTTACAGAGAAGCCAGCTAGAGGAGGGCAATGCAGACTCATCCTCTCTTACCTATTGCACCTTGCTCCTCCAGGGGTTCTTTAGAAACCACGAGGGCTCGCTGATACAATACTGAATCTAGCATCAGGGCACCCTCCTTCCCTGGAACAGGCCTGCTTGCTGATCTGAGCATGTTTCTCATACAAGAATGAAAAGCTGCGCAGCCAGTCAAGTATCTGAGCAGCTTCCTCGCACGCTCCTGCTCTCCAAATTCAGGGCTGCCCCATTCACTCCCTTGGTGCTTCCGCTCACTAGGTCCTGACAGGAGAGGCCCCTGCATTTGCCTTAAGTGCTTGGGGCAGCAAGATCTCAAGCCCAGGGCTGGATCGATGGGATATTGACATGATCATCATGCAGCATTTACCAACATCCACGCTCCTATTTCAGGCATATTTAACTTATATTAGAGCAGAGGACGGTTCAATGGATCATTGCAGCATCAGCAGCTCTTATGCTTCTACTAAAAGGAGTCATCTGGCTGGGAGAGGTGAAATCTAGGAGATGGTCATATGAAAGGTTTACAGCGGGGGGGAGGGAACCATACACATAGGGTTGCCAGGTAGACCCCGCCAAAAAACTGGACACACTTGATCGTGGGCGGGGCAGGGGGAACCAGCCGGGAGTGGGGCGGGGCAGGAAGCAGAGCTGGCGGGTGGAGAGGAGGTCTAGGGGCCACGGGGCTAGACGGAAGGAGGGGGGGCAAGAAGCAGAGCTGGGGGGTTCGGGAGGAGAGGGGGGCCCGGAGGAAGGGGGGCGGGAAGCAGACCTGGCCGGGGGGGGTTGCAGCCACTGGCCACAGCTGGAGTCTTTCGGGCTGCGCCCCCCACAGGCACTCCCTCTAGTTGATAGTAGAAGCCGGGCAGGGCCGGGGCTGGGAGCCATTCCCTCCGCCCGGCTTCTGCTCGCAACCAGAGGCTCCCAGCTGGGAGGCGGGGCCGCGATCAGCGCTGGGAGCCTCTGGTTGTGTGCGAAAGCCGGGCGGGGGGGAGTGGCTGCGAGTCCTGGCCCCGCCCTGCCCCGCCCCGCCCGGCTTTTGCATGCGACCACAGGGCTCCCAGCACCAATTGCGGCCCCGCCTCCCAGTCGCTCCCCCGCCCCCGCCAGGCTTCCGTCCGGCACCCAGCCGGAAATTCAGAAAACACCAGACATTGCACATGTCTGGTATTTTCTGAATTTTTCTACCGGACAGAGGATGCAAATACCGAACTGTCCAGTAGAAAAACCAGACAGCTGGCAACCCTACATACACAAGTGAGAAGCACACACACACACACACACACACACACACACACACACACAAAATAAAAAAGCCTTCTCCAGCCCGATGGGGAGATGGTAGGGAGGTTGGACTGTCAGTGAGGGCTTCCCATTGCTAGGAGAATGAACCCCAAGCCTCAGGGATCCAGGCAAACCAGGGTCCACATCCAGCTCCCGGGCCTTAGGTTCCCCACTCCTGGTTTATAGCATCATTGGCGCTCCATGGTGGTGAGGGTGCAGTTCTCCAGGCACTGGGGTGGGCCCTGCCCAGCCTGCAAATTGTGGTATGTGCGTGTGTAACACGGGAGGGGCCCGTGTTATAGGTTTGTACTGGGCCCGAAAAAATTATGCGTGGGCCCTGCAAGAGCTGAGGGCTTGGCAAAGCTTGCCTACGCTGGATTTGTAACGAGCCAAGGGGACCGGTGCGGGGTCAGATCTATTCACCGTACACAAAGCTTCTCTGCTATTCTACCTGGGGAGGGGCCTTCTAACGCCCCTGCTGCTACTCCCCTTCCCTGTTCTGAACGAGCGTTTGCCCTGGGTGCGGCGCATTGCGAGTGTTCGTTACCTGCATCGCCGCCGGCCGGAGGATCAAACGTCACCTCGGCTCCCAGCAGTGCTGGGGGGGCACCACGTCCAGCCGCATGAAAACAAGCTGCAGGGGCAGCCTCTGAGGCGATAAGGAAGAGTAAATGCCACTGAAGTGCTCTGTTGAAAAGGGACAGAGCCAAGTCCCCCTCAGCTGGCCTTCTCTATTGTTGGGACACACGGTCAGCACAAGGAGGCAGTTTCTACTCTACACACCAGGGAGTTCTTTGCTCAGGAGCTATGGCTTCTGCCAAACGTGATTAATTTCCTCTGCCAATTCAAAGCAACACGGCGAGGCGGCTCCTGTTCGGAAGAGAGGGTCCCCTGGGGCTTGCGAGGAACTACCACTGCCAGCACCTCTGCTGGGCTCGTACGCAGGGAGCAGCTTACACAACCAGGGCCTTATGCTGACTTAGACTATGCTCCTGCATCTTCCTGTCCTCAGGGGAGCCGTGCTGCTAATGGGGAAGCTGCCTCGGCTGTTTAACAGCACACAGCCACCTTAGACTTTATGGCAGGAAGTAAAATTGAAACTACAGGTTGAACTTCTCTAGCCTGGCACCCTCGGGACCTGACCGGTGCTGAATCAGGGAATTTGCCAGATCACGGGAGGTCAATATTGTCTAACAGCATTGCCAACACTTCCACTGCTTCCTGGGCTGTTAGAAGACATTTAGGGGGTAAATTTAGGGGGTCCCGAGAAGAGCAACAAGAATGATTAAAGGTCTAGAGAACATGACCTATGAAGGAAGGCTGGAAGAATTGGGTTTGTTTAGTTTAGAAAAGAGAAGATTGAGGGGGGACATGATACCAGTTTTCAGGTATCTAAAAGGGTGTCCTAAGGAGGAGGGAGAAAACTTGTTCATCTTGGCCTCTGAGGCTAGAACAAGAAGCAAGAGGCTTAAACTGCAACAAGGGAGGTTTAGGTTGGACATTAGGAAAAAGTTCCTAACTGTCAGGGTGGTTAAACACTGGAATAAATTGCCCAGGGAGGTTGTGGAATCCCCATATCTGGAGATATTTCAGAGTAGGTTAGATAAATGTCTATCAGGGATAATCTAGACAGTATTTGGTCCTGCCATGAGGGCAGGGGACTGGACTCTATGACCTCTCGAGGTCCCTTCCAGTCCTAGTATTCTATGATTCTATGAAATTAGCGCTAAAGAACAGCCCAGAACATTGAGAGCCAGGACTGGTGGCTGTAAACAAACTTTATGGGGCTGCGAGAAACTTGGTCACGCCCATGCTAAGTGGACATGCAGCTAACTAAAATCATGCTGGACCAGGGGTGTTGCCGGACTGAAGAGTGCCAGACTAGAGAGGTTTAACCTGTAGAGGAGAATGCAGGGCAGCAAAAAGTGTCTTGTCAGCCTCAGTTCAGGAGCTTGCTTAAATTTCCACACATGCTTAATTCCCCTAGAAGTTGATGGAAAGGGATGGATTTAAGCTTTGTGCTAAAGTGTTTTTCAGAGTCTCGAATTGGCATTTACCAACTACCCTTAATTTTCCAAAAGACATGGGGGATGTTGGCCTAGCAGATACTGTCAGTGCACTCAGTTTAATGCCTCTTCTGGCAGGGCAGGATACGCTGTATCTAGACAGAATACAATGCATCTGTGCGGAATTAACCCCTCCTGCCTGGCTGTGTCTAGACTGGCCAGTTTTTCTGGAAAATCAGCCTCTTTTCCGGAAAAACTTGCCAGCTGTCTACACTGGCCGCTTGAATTTCCGCAAAAGCACTGACTTCCTACTGTAAGAAATCAGTGCTTTTTGCGGAAATACTATGCTGCTCCCATTCGGGCAAAAGTCCCTTTTGCGCAAAACTTTTGTGCAAAAGGGGTAGTGTAGACAGCTGAGATTTGTTTTGCGCAAAAAAGCCCCGATCGCAAAAATGGCAATCGGGGCTTTTTTTGGGCAAAAGCGCATCTAGATTGGCCACAGATGCTTTTCCGAAAAAAGTGCTTTTGCGGAAAAGCATCCGTGCCAATCTAGATGTTCTGTTCCGAAAATGCTTTTAACGGAAAAGTCTAGACGTAGCCCCTCTGAATCTCCACTCTCCCTTTTCTTCGGGGACCTTGAAAGAGCCGACTGGGTGCTAAGGACTCCCAAGCACTTACAGCAGACCTCAGCATGATCCTGCGCTCCTCAGCTGGGCACGACTGCTCCAGTATTCATGACATGGAGAGGGATGGAGCACAGGGGGATTCCATGCCGTGCTAGAGGAATCTGCTGCCCTGTGAACAGCTCTTCTTTGTACAGCGCCTCTGACCCTTTGTCGTTGTTTGTTCTTCAGCTGGCTTTGGAATGTCGGGTTTTATATTCGTTTCCCACAGCGCCGGCTCATGGCACAGCCCAGCAGTGGGCCGCGCCGGCAATAGTCACGCAGTGAATCCGTATGCTGCAGTTAAACTGGCCATTATTTTTTTCAGCCTTCTCTGATCAACACATTTACGGGACAGCAAAAGCAAAATAACTCCGAACCCAGCGGGAGATGAATCTCAGTTTTACCTGTGCCTCGGTCAGAAAATTCTCAGTGTTATGTGCTGGCTAACAAGCGTGGCTGTATTTGGATAGCTATTTATATGAATTTAGCATAAGCCTGGTTCTTATTTGCTGTTTGTATCAAAGTATCACCTAGAGGACCCCCCAATCAGAATTTGGACCCATAATGCCAGATGCGGTACATACACGTCGTATGAGAATGCCTGCTCTCGAAATTTTATGATCCATGTAGATAAAACAGACACAGGAAGGGCGGAAACTGAGGCACAGAAGGTCACCTGGCAAGTCAGCAGCAGAACTGGGACTAGTAGCCTAATCTCCTTGTTCCCAAATGAGTGTCCTTCCCGATAGACCACACAGCCTGCAATGGGGGGCTTTGGGCAATTACGTCAACACAAACAATACAACAATAAAGCATCACACCGAGAAAGAGAGAGGCGCCTGCAAGAGGAACAGCCTGGCCTGCATGCTCTACTGGCACATGTCTAACTTACGTCCTCAAGCCGCTTCTAGTGCAAGACACACTAAAGAGAGCAGCACACAGGCTGGGAAGCCAGGGACGCTAATGGCACATGGGGTCACGCAGGCTCTGGGATTTGACAGCCAGCTGTGCCGAGGGGTGAAATCCAGGGGCGACAGATGTCAGCTAAGGTGCCCAGATAGAAAATGGGAAAAAACAGGATGGGGTAATAGGCACCTATATATTAACCCTCCCCCCCTTGGGACTGTCCCTATAAACCCAGGGCCTCTGGGAACCTGAGTGTCAATAGGCATTTTCAGGAGCTCAGCTACCACAGCGAAGGGAAGGATAGCGGGAGGGGGACACTGCGTGTGAGCTCTTGGCTAAAGCCGCATTTCTCAAACTGTGGGTCCCGACCCCCCGGGGGGTCGCGAGCAACTGAGAGGGGGGTCGCAGTATCACAAGTTTGAGAATTCCTGGGCTACAGGGATAATGCGGCCTGCCCAGGGCCGGATTAAGACCTTTTGAGGCACTAAGCACTGAAAAGATTATGGTGCCCCACATACGTAATTCAAAATAAAAACAATACTATACTGTCAAATCTCTTTTTTTTGTGTGTGTGCCCCTGCTTTGCTGGTGCCCTAAGCACGTGCTTAGTCTGCCATTTGGCTAATCCAGCCATGGGCCTGCCTCACCAAGGGCTGGGGACGATGTAGTGACAAGCAACACTTCGTGGCAGGACTGGGCTGATACATAATGGAGGGGCCTCATGCCGCTCGGGGAGAGAGCTGTGAGATTTGAGGGGCCCAGACGATCTCCCCCCACCACAGACCGGAGTGGGGGGGGGGGGGGGGCTGAGCTTTTCCAGTTTAGGGGCCGCAGCGGCAGGGGGAAGGAGCAGAACAGGGACAGGGCTTCGGGCTCAGAGCTCCAGCCAAGGAATCGGCCACAGTCCCGGCTGAGGGTGAGAGCTCTCAGGCCGGGACGAGTTTTCCGCCCCGACATTGGGGCCATGGTTGGGGGTGGGGGGCTGAGTTCTCAGTCTCCACAGGCGGGGGCATCGAGCAATGAGAGCAGCTAGCAGGAGTGTGGCCTCCTCCAGGAAAGGCAGGGAAGGGGGCTCGTCTCTTCCAGGGAGAGTTTCCCCCCGACCCACAACTGGGCCCTACAGTCGGGCTCCAAAGCTTTGCCAAGCCCTAGAGCTGGAGGAGGGGGGGGGGGGACTTTTTTGGATCGGGGGTCGCTGACCCACAGAAAAATCAGTCAGGGCCACACACAAAAAAATCACCCCACTGATGTGACCCCCGACTGAGAAGCAGAAAGACCTCCCCACAGTCCCCTCGCACACCGGAGCCTAGGGAGGCCAGGGCTAGTGGATTTTGTAGACCCCCCGGGTTCTGGGGCGGGGCTCCCCATGGCTGGCAGGAAGCCCTAAGCCTTGGGGGCCAGATCCAGGCAAACCGGGGGCCAGATCTAGCCCCCGGGCTGTAGGTTCCCCACCCCTTCCCTAGAGAACTCACCTCATGCCATTTTCCTGACAGGGACATTCCTACTCTCACAGCCCTGGGGGAGAGCCCTCAGCTCTGCGGAGTCATATGGCATGAAGTAAAAGACAGTTCGTGTCATGTGGTAGCCTGTGGACCCCAGGAACGGTAAGAGCTGACTGCGTACAACAGCTGGGACCCACTGCCACTCAGACAATGCACCAAACACCAGCTCCCAAGTACAAGGAAAGCAAGTTGCGGGGTTACCCTTCTCATCACCTCCGTTTGCAAGAGCAGCCCTACAGCTCCCTCGCCCAGACTACAAGGGGCAGAAAAGAGGTTTCAGGACACCAGGAGCACAGGGTTGTGTGTCCCTGATGATCTTGGCTAAGAGCCAGGGAGGCGCCGATCTGTCCTCAATTTATTTGGTCCTTTTTTTTTTTAACCCCCTTATACTTTTGGCCTTCACAGCACCGAGCATGGGTGGCACACGAATTGCCCCTTCTGGGAGACTAGCTCTCCAGCTCTGCCCAAGGCCCTTTCCCCCTCTCACACCCACCAGAGCCTCCCCACTTTCCTGCAACCAGATCCACTCCGAGCACTGGCCCACCCACCCTCACACCCAGGCTCCGGGTCACCGGGCCAAACTGACCCCTGCCGGCTTCAAGGAATGAGGGCGAGCAAGGGCAGGGCCATAGCCTGCATTGGGGAGACTTCACCTCCTCTGGCTTAATACATCCGTTGCCCGTGGCAACAAGTTCCACAGGTTGCTACGCACTGAGTGAAGCTGTACTTCCTTGGGGTTGTTTTAAACCTGCTGTGTCTTCAAATGTGGCCAATCTCCCTGGAAGCGGTCAGGGCACACGGGGCTACACCCCAGCCCATTTATATACGGAATGTTATTTGTTGGTTGGGCCCATATTAGCAAGACAGAGCACCAGACTGTGGGCTTGACCCGGGCTCTGCCACCGACTCACTGCATGACCTTGAGCATGTCACCTTCCTATCTGTCTCCATTTCCCCATGTGTAAAAGGGAAGGATCCTACCCTCCCTATATCATGTGTGGTGAGATGGGTGCTTCCATCATATTTACATCCAGGGGTGGTTTCTGAAGGACTTAATGCTTGGCTGTAAGATGATAGAAGCACATGGCCCTGTAGCATGATTTTGTAATTAGTGAGTTTTCCCTAGAATGAATAAAGCAACCTTGAGAGGAAGTGATTGGAAATCAAGTGATTTGAATGAAGTGAGCAGAATGGTTTCAGCTAACCCCAGGGCCCTGCAGGAGTAATGTACACAGGGTCATCCAGGAAAGTCAATCTAAATTAGCTGAAGAGATTAACGGGAAGTGAATTAATTCACCTCGCTCAACCCCTGAACAAACACCTTCGTTCAGAATTAGCCGGGCTTTAATGTGGTGTAGCTGAATTCACTGCCGCAGTGAAGTAAATTAAACTGCACTAAAGGCCACTAGTTCTACACAACAGGGTTCACACAAGGACCAGATTCACCCCTTTAGTTAATTCAGATTCATTTTTCTGGGTGTCCGTAGCTGGACAAGGGTATAGTAAGAGCTATAATGTAGCGACCTGCCGAGTTTTTACTCTGTTGATGCGAACGTCACAAATTGGAGACTGTCTCATTCCGTACCCATAAAATGTTGGCGCTTTTCTGAGAACACCAGTGAGGTTGTTTGGGTTTTGAATTTTGTATTAAATGTAATCACGGATCCAGAGAAATTTATGACAGGCTTAAACCCAACATGTGTTGGATTTTTTTTTTAACGTTCCCAGCAGCAAACCAAGTAAATCTTCATATTCAAACCGAAAACAGAGTGAGACAAGCACAGAGCCTTTGCAGGAGGCTGTTTGCGTGAGCCGTGAAAGTCTCTGTCCATGTCAGAACTGAGTGGCTCTTCCAGTTCTCTTTGTCCTCTGAACAGTCAACGCTTGCATCACAGCTCAAGTTGCTCGGTTTCCTTCAGAAGTTTGGCTCCAGTGCAGGAAAGTGTTCCTATTTAGGCCTGTGCTTAATTTTAAGTGTGCACGTAAACTCCACTGCAGTGTCCCTAACTCCCTTTCTAACCTTAGCAAGTATTCTTGCACAAGAGGGCTTTTTCCCGAGTGGGAGCGTGAAAGTATTTGCACAAGAAGCACTGATTTTGCGCAAAATCTTGCCCGTCTAGACGCACCCGATGAGTAAAAGAGAGGGGACACACTATTCGTGTGGATTTTAACAAACAATTTTTGGAGGCGTTACAAATCCCCCATGTTTTGTTACCACTTGGAACAGGATCGTGTCCCTCCGAACTTGGGCCTCTTGGTAGCTTTGCACTAGATCCTACACTGCCAGTGCAAACCCAGCTGCAGTGCCTGCATTTTGGCTGTGAATCCCAGGCCAGTGTTGGAATCAGAGCGGGTGAGACAGGTGGATCCCAAGGACAAGGGCTCTGTGAAACGAAATCAAAGCCCTGGGTTTTTGCCTCAGTCCTGCCCTGGAGGAATACAGGCTGTGTAACATAGCTTCTCTGACTAATGCAGCTGCCCCTCTTTGTTTAAAGAAACCGAGCTATGTAGAATACAAAGGAAAGGAATAGAAAAGCCCAAGATGATGCTAGACACACATCTGCCTGTGATAAACCTCCACCGGAGGTCAATAAATTATAGTCTGCATAAGACGTGTGCCTAGTGAATGAAAGGCGCGAGCTGGTGTCTGACTTGGTGGGGGAGGGAGTATGCTTGAGGTGGCCCTGCTTGTAAGTGATATTGGAGTTACCCTGCAGACTGCATCCGTTGCCTGAGCTAAGCAAAACCCACGGGAGAGCTGTGCAGCCCGGATGCACTGAGACGACAGCACATGGGACTGCCATTTCCCCGGCTCCTTTCAGATGTTTTCTGCTTCCCATTAAGAAACAAACAAAGCTGCTCCATAAAACCAGGGTCAGCGTCAGAGGCTGGCCTGTTGTCTCCCAATTAAAAATATACAAGCACCAAAAATCCCATGGGGGTGGGTGCCTTATTTTGAGGGGTAAATAATAGAGCAGGTTTGTTCAGCAGAAAGAAAGCCTCCGGCTGCGGTATCACAATATGCCTAGGAAGCAACTGAAAGTGGGAAATAATAACTGTAGGGCTGCGTGTTTCCTGGGCCGGCAGGAAGCACAGAGCTCTGCCCACAGTAACTAGAGTGGAAACCCAATGATGTCGCCATTTTCCCCTCACAGGCCAAGGACTCAGAAGGATCGAGGCGGCAAAGTCCTCGCTTCTCAAATCCGGGGAAGGATCTCGGCATTCTCGCTTTGATGGTGGGAGGAGTGGGGTGAGCAGCCATAGCTTCCTGCTCCCCTCTAGATCAGGAACTGCTTCTCCACCAGCGTTTTTGCTGCCAGATTCCGCCTTCCAAGCGAATGCCGCAGCATTTTCACCAGCTGAAACAGAGCAAGAGGAGAGCTGCAGAGCAGGGCTAGCCAGAACCTGCCCTCACAACACCACGAAAACCCCACAGGCAGGCCGAGCACTTTGAAGGACGGGTCCCGACTGTTACGCAGCAACCCTCACAGAAATGAACTCTCTGATCCAGAAGTGACCACATGCACCCACTGGGATTCTACAGGTGGCCCACGAGACAATTTTGTTTATTGTTGTCCACGTGCAGGGTTGCCAGATTCCCCTGGTTTCTGTCCTATAGTTCCCCTCGCCACCCCGTGACGGCGCGTTGGGGGTCCCCCGTCTCCTGCACCCCGAAATGGCACAAACAGACTGCACCAGCCGGTGGAATAGAGGAAGTTTATTGCCTCTCCAGGATACAGCACAGCACAGATGTAATCTGGTCCCAGAGCTGGGCTAGGATGCCTCAGGCCCCCTTGCGATGGGGGAGACTGGGCCCCTAAACTCCAGCCCCTCTCCCTAGGCTGTCTCCTCCATGCTCCCAGCCAGCAACTAACCCACACTCTTCCAGCCCTGCCCCCCAGCCAGGGCAGCATTCCCCCTTCCTTTGTTCCTCTCCATGGGGGGGGGTATCTGGTTCAACAGGTTTGGCATCACCTTTGCATAGTGAGGTTTTCCCTGCTGGGTCTTGCTCCAGACAGCAGAGGTCACCACAGCCCAGCAAGTACCCCCACTACGTCACACCCCCCCCCGACCTGTATTACTCAAGTGACACGCACATAAAGCCAGGGCAGATGAAGTGAGGCGGGTGCGGATTGCACACAACACAGACTGTGAGAACCGTGCGCGCCCTCGTGTGCATCCAATCACAGCGCCGCATCGGCACCCCTCCCCCAAATTCTGGGTACGCAAGCGCAGTGAGCAAAGCTACCCTATCCCAGGAGACCGTCTTGGTAACAACAATCTTGTGGGCCACTGAGATGGAGGGCAACTTGTGCGTCCCAATCACTAACCTTGGTTGCCCATTGCTGATCGAATCACAGGCTATGTCTTGCTGTCGATTCCCAGCGTAATACGAGGCTGCCATTCGCGTGGCTGAACTCAGCCAAGCAGGAGATACTCAGAAATAGCGGGAGTGAGGGGGCAGGATTTCCATCGAAATGAGTTTCTGAGCCACTTTTAGAGACGGGTCAGAAACTGGAGGTGTACAAATGCACTCGATGCAATTATCTCGATTGCCAGCACTGATTGGATAACTGTGCAGGCAAATCCCTCGCTGTACGAGCGCATGGGATTAGCCTATTTGCAAATGAGGGCAGCCTTTGGCCACCTGCTTGCAGAAAATCTAGGGCTTGACACGAGGGCCTGTGGCAGGCTCTTACCTTCTGCACGACGAAGGTGACGATTGCTGCCAGCACGAAATCCTGCGTCCCCAGATCGACGACCGAGAAGAGCAGGGTGTCGAAGAGAAGCAAGGCCAGCTCGTTGTTGTAGAAGAGAGTCCTGCTGAACAAGGCGCTGGGATCTGGGGGCAGGGAGAAGCCACTTGGAGCACTAGTTAAGACGACGTCATGCCCACAAGCAGACATTAAACCAGGGGTGATGAATCTAAGGCCAGGGGCCGGATGCGGCTCCCCGGCCTGCCTGGATCTGGCTCCCGAGGCTCGTGGGCATCCTCCCAGCATTGGAAAGTCCATGCTGGCACTTCACAGGCAGGATTGCCAGATTCTCCTGGTTTCTGTCCTGAAGTCCCCATCCCCCCACTGAAGTGACACGCTCATAAAGCCAGGGCAGATGAAGTGAGGCGGGTGCGGATTGCACACAACACAGACTGTGAGAACCGTGCGCGCCCTCGTGCGCATCCAATCACAGCGCCGCTACGGTTCCATCGGCACCCTCTCCCCCAAATTCTGGGTACGCAAGCGCAGTGAGCAAAGCTACCCTATCCCATCCCGCTGTGCGGCTGGAGCACACAAAATCTACTAGCCTGAGCCCCCCTGGCTCCGGTGTGTGAGGGGGATGGGGGAATGTCTTTCTCCTCCTCAGTCGAGGGCCACGTCAGGGCAGGTTTGTTTTTCTTTTCTGGGTTCTCCTTTTTGTGCGGTCCCTAGCTGCATTTTTGGGTGGGTCAGCAGCCCCCCCCCCGACCCGAAAAAGGTTCTGCCCCCCCTGCATTAAGCTCTGCTGAAGAGACGGCTGTTCAGCATCTGTGGACGCCATCGTGGGCACATGTTAAAGTGTGTAGGGAGCAGAGGACTCACGCCCAGTACCATGAGACCTGGCCACTGCAGGAGGAAGGGGGATGGGGTAGTGAGGTCTTACAGCTCTTAGGAGCCAATCAGGGCTAACGAGAGACTTCAGACCTTGGGGAAAGCTGTTTCCAGGCTCCCCCTGAAGGGGCGGGGCCTCAGATAGAAGGAGCAGGGATGGGGCTAGCCTCCCCCAGACAGCCCTTCAGTCCCGCTGGGGGCTCTGGCGGTGATTTAAAGGGTCTGGGATGCCAGTTGCTGCTGAGAATGGCTAGAGCAGGTTGGAGTCCCAGTCCCTTTTAAATCGACAGGCCCCAGGCAGCTGCCCCCTTTGCCCTCCCCTGTTGGAGGCCCTGGAGCCAATATTTCCTGCCACTTGGGTACAGACATTTCAAGTCTACTGTGGGTCCCGCCCTGCCCACCTCCTCCCAACAGAGGGAGGCCTGACACCCCCAAGTCCACCCAGGGCTGCACTACCCGAATGAGCATGCGACGGATCCCAGGAGCAGCCCACAGGGCAGTGACCGAAGCGCACGAGCGACCACAAGGCCTAAGCGATGAACGTAGGCCATTTCCAGTTGGCACGGCGCAGCTAACACCGGAGCATCACAGCTGGCGGACGTCTGCCAGCACTTGGAGGACAAGGAGGATTCACACGGGGAGAAACACGCTCCCAAGAGGAGAGCAGGGAGCTACCTGTGTACAGGACAGACATGTCTACCGGCTCCTGGAACTCCATGTCCATGACACGCTCCAAGAAGAGCTTGTCCTTCACGACGTAGTTCATATCTCTGTACACCTGGGGGAGAAGTGCCGGTGCTGTTGGTGGGGTTAGGAGACATAGCGTTGCCTAGGGCAGCCTCACCATGATGTCCAAATACCTCCGTGAGCCAGAGAGGAGAGCACAGGAACAGCCACAGTGGGTCAGACCAAGGGTCCCTCTAGCTCAGGGTTCAGCATCTTCTCTGTGACAGTGCAGAGAGACGCCAGAGAGCAGGGTTCCATTATGCTACGCGCTGTACGTGCAATCACAGCAAGAGACACGGTTCTTCCCTCCACCCCAGGAGGTTACAGGACAGCGGAAGCATGCACCCCATTTACAGGTGGGCACCACCCAGATTCTCAGTGGTATTTTGACTCCTAACCTCCTTGGAAATCACGGGGAGATAGGCGCTTACACACCTGGAAGGATCTGGGCTTAAGTGACTTGGCCAAGGACACACAGGGAGTTTGTGACAAAGCTGGGAACTGAACCCCAGGTCAATACCTGATCCTTGACAGTATCCTCCTTCCTCACTGGGTTCAGGGTAGATATCAGAAGGGGATTTTTTTCATTCCAAAAGCGACCGGCACGGGGCGGGGAGGGGTCCGCAGGGAAGGCAGCGGGGCGCTAGTGAACGGGCACTCCAAGGTGTTGAAGTTATAGTGTGCAAAATACACTGGGGCAGAGCCTGCCCTCAGGTCCCTGCATGCGACACCCCCTGGCTGCAGTGGGAGGCCCGTCTGAGAGTGGGGTTTGGCTTCTGAACTGCAGATTTGATCAGAGCCCACCTACCAAGCCAGTGGCTGCACCGGCTGATCTGCCGCACGTGCCTTGCGTCCAGCCTGCAGGTGGTGGGGCAGTCAGCTGAGCAAGGGGTTCTTTGGAGAGGTGGGCCCCGCCTGGAGTCACTTAACCAATCCCTGCCCTAGCTCTTTGGGCAGTGGGACCATCTCCAATCCCACCCTGGTTGGGAGCTGAGCAACCTACTGACCTCAGCATTGGACACCAAACCTGGGGCTGTGACTGGTCACCCCCAGGGCTGTCAACAGCAACTATAACACTTTTTGCTCTCCTAACATGCAGTTCATCAGATAATCTGAAAGCCCTTCATGAATATCAATTAATGAAGCCTCAGAACTAAGGCCAGGTCTACGCTAGACCTGGAAGGACGGGCTAAGGTATGCAACTCCAGCTACGTAAAATACTCCCATTGGCTTCCCTTACTCCTCATGACTGTGAGGAGTACTGGCGCCAATCGGAGCCACCCTCGGCATTTGATTTAGCAGGTCTTAGCTAGACCTGCTAAATCAAACATCAGAAGATCAATCTTCGATGAGGCAAGTAAAGAGATGAATTAAGGGACAATCATCCTCATCTTATAGCTGGGGAAACTGGGCATGGAGGAGAACAGTGGGTCACACAGTGAGTCAGTCACAGAGACAAGACATGAACACAGGCATCCCAGTTCCCAGTCTTTTGCTCCAACCACTAGTTCCCTCTAAAATCTTAGGGTGGACACAGCCAGGCTTTTGGAAAGGCAAACAATGGACTCACATGTTCAAGGAACGAGCTGAGGAATCGATTCAAGGTGTAATAGCTCCTTAGTCTTTGCTCACGTAGGTTGACCCCAACTCTCTCACCCCTCGGGCCCTGCAAAAGAAAGTTCCCAGAAACACTTTCAGCTCACGGTGAGCGCCCAGTGTGCTGCTTCTGAGGAAAAATAATTTGTTTTCATTCAAATTTTCACTTTGGCAGCAGAGATATTGGCTCAATTTTCACCTACTGCTTTGGAGTCTTTGCTTTGCAAGGCACACACATACAACCGAGGAGTTTTCAATTATGAACCACATACGCCGAGATGTAGTTACAAACAGCTGCGCGGCCTGTTGTCCTTAAAGAAATGAAATCAAAGGGACTTGCAAGCAGGCACTTCAACTCAGGTGAGATTGAGTGATGCTGGTGACAGCTGGAGCCGTGCAAATCTCATCCAACTGGGATCATAGAAGTTCGGGAAATAGTATTTGCTCATTTGATTTGAATTCAAATGAACACACACCGCAGCTCAGCTGCCCAAGTTTTAATGATGTTGTGCATCAGAAACTGACTTGGGCAAGAACTTTTCTACCTCAAAGGTGGTTGCATCTGTCTGTACTTTCCAGCGTGTCACGGAGTAACACCAGTGAAGTTTGCCCCGGTTGTGGCTTCCATTTGGAAGGGTCCCACGTCACAACTGTTGAGTTTGAAACGGTTGGTTCAGAGAGATGGGACAGCTGCTAAATTCAGATCTGAACCAGGGTTTGGATTCCAGGAAGTTCAGCTATGTTGGGCTTTGGTTGTAATGAACCATGGACAAATCCGGCACCAAAATCACAAGACCCCTCTATACCACTTGGATTAAAGGAATAAGGCCCAGATCTTCAAAGGTATTTCTAACCTCCACTGAAATCCATTTGATATCTCGGTAGCTGTGAAGATGACAACAGACATAAGGGAGAGATGACCAGTCACCAATGCAGCGGCCGGTTATTAATGTGTTACAAAGGGTTTTGCTTTAGACCATCTCTAGTTTGCCTTAAAGCTGTGCACCGTTCTTGCTAGGATATCTCCTAGACTAGGGCTACTCAGCTTTGGAAGCCCCGGGGACCACAATGATACTCACAGCACATGTCGAGGGCCACATCTTAAGCGTGGTTGCATATACATGCAAATATATATGCAAAAATATGCAAATAGCTTCTTACAAACAATGCCCCAGTGCTCCCAACACCTCCTCCTTGGGGGCTAGAAACTCCGACCTCTTGTACCCGTCTGATCCAGCCAGCCCACCTGCTCATGTCTTTCAGTGCTCACCCCACCTGGGAGACGCCTCGCCCTTGTGGAGCATGTTCCCAGTGGAGGCCACGTTCAAAGGATCCCACCTGTGGGTCGTGTGTTGAGTAGCCCGGGAAGCTGCAGCCTGGGACCATCCCCACACCTTGGCCTCTGGGTTCCCACCGGCTTTGGCAGCCCCGGGGTCCCACCATCCATATTGCCACGGGATCTGCAGCCTGTCATTCCCACAGTCCAGGCCACTGGACTTGGAGGCTGCGCTGCCACTCGGGGTCCTGTCACCGGCCCCAGGGTTCTGCAGCTGGCTCCAGCCGTGACTACAAGTTGCCAGCTCTCCTGGACTGGATGCCATTTGCTGTAACGGCATCTGGTCCAGGAGAGATGGCAACCCTCGTGTGACCCTAGCCTGCGGTGGTGAGGGGTGCAAACAGACGTAGGGGGAGGGGCGCAGCTCAGCACCCCCACCCTAAAAATAGTTCCAGCCCGACTGCTCCACAGCTTGTGCTGTTCAGATGGGGGTGATGCAGAGATGCTGAGCATTAAGATGATAAAATGCATTTGGGCAAGCAGAGGCTACTCCAGCTATTCTCTAGCATCATCACTGAGGAAGGGCTGGATTTATCGTCCTTGTTTTGTTCAGGTGCGATTACATTGGAAAGGGTCCCGATTGTCCCCCACACCGGCCTGCGCAGCCGATCTGGTGATAACCATCGCTGACCGTCACAGCACGGCCGCTTTCGTCTGCTCCTGCCTGAGAAATCTCGCCAGTGGAGGACTTAACACCAACCCTTGTGAAGAGGAGCATGAAAAAGCTACGAGAGAGGCGTCTGCGTCGCCCTGCACAGGGGAACATACCTCCACCAAAGGCTGCGTTATCTTGTCATACAACTGTCTGGCTCTGTCCGTGAGAAACACCTCGAAGGTCTGAATGTCAGAGTTGGCCTCCAGGCCTCTCCGAGGGCAAAGGTTCTCCTGCCAAGGGAGACAATGGAAGGGTCATCAGGCAATAATAAGGACATCTCAGCAGGGCCGTATGTCCCAAGATCCCACAGTCCTCTACAGTAGGGGTGGGGAATCTAAGGCCAGAGGCCGGATGTGGCCCAAGCGTGGCTGGATCCGGCCGCTGAGGCTCAAGACTCCTCCTCCGCCCCCACATCAAGCCCGTGCTAGCGCTCCAGCCTCCCCTTTTGTGGGCTGGAGCACACAAAATCTACCAGGCTGGGCGCCCCTAGGCTCTGGTGTGTGAGGGGAATGTGGGAAGTGTCTTTCTTCTCCTCAGTCAGGGGCCACGTCAGTGAGGGTTTGGGCTTTTCGGTGGGAGGTTGTTTTTGTTTTTTCTTCTCACTGGTGTGTGGCCCCTCACTGATTTTTTTTGTGGGTCAATGGCCCCCCACCCAAAGAAGGTTCCCTGCCCCTGCTCTACAGAGTGACTCCAGATTCTGTACACGAGGGTCACATCTACCCACCTCTACTGGCAAAGACAAAGGCATTAAGAAGAGACCAACGGGGCAAGTATTGCCTGCGGCACTAGGGGCTGCTTCTGACGGGTAAACCCTGCATGGGGTACGAGAAGGCAGCCCTCCGGATGCAGAGCCAAGCCGACTGGAGGAGGAGAGGCTAGGCAGCAAGACCGAACAAGGAGGCTGGATTACCTCTTCTTTCCTGAGGCAGGCATGCATGGCATCCATGCCCACATCGGCATGGCCGTGCACACTCCGCCCGTGGATGTAGAAGCCATAGCATCTGTGCGACAGGATGAAGATCGACACCTGCGGGGATGGAGGATAGGATGGGGAGGGTGAGTGCCTTGCTAATGACACTGCTGGAGGGCAAGCCCAGAAATCTGCAGTGTGCCCCCACCTCCTATCCTCTATGTCACCAATCCCCCCTCCTCCATGAACACCGAATCCACGGTGGACACACTGAGCCACAGGCAACGTGCAGAGCAGGGCGAGGACTCATTTTTGGTGACGCTACTCATGGTAGCGGCAGCAAAGGGAAGGAGAGAGAGTTCCTCAACTCACTTTCTCCTCGAGCTCAGACCAAATTGCTCGTTTTCATTCATATTGTCCAAAGAGACCAAAAAAAAAAAAAAAACCTTTTTGGACACGTGGCAAATCCAAGAGTGAATCAAGATGCCAAAGTGGATTCCTCACCATGCCACCAACGCAGGCAGGACACAGTGATGGGGCAGAAGAAAGCCGCTAAGTTGTACTAGAATCATAGAACGCTAGAACTGGAAAGGCCCTCCAGAGATCAAGTCCAGTCCCCTGCTCTCACATCAGGACCAAGCACCGTCTAGATCATCCCTGACAGGTGCCCATCTCACCTGCTCTTAAATATCTCCAGTGGTGGAGATTCCACAACCCCCCTAGGCAATTTATTCCAGTGTTTTACCACCCTGCCAGGAAGTTTTTTCTTGTTCTATCCTCAGAGGCCAAGGAGAACAATTTTTCTCCCCCCACCTTGTAGCACCTTTTAGATACTTGAATGGCCAGTGGATGGGTATCTTCATCCTTAATTACCCCCTGCCTGTTAGGGCCACCCTGTCAATCTGGCCTCTACTTAGTACCAGCATGAAATTGGCATGCACACCACTGAGCCTGCATCTACGGGTCTAACTGCCCAATCTGTGCACAGTGCGTGCTGCAAAATGTGCAGATGGCAGGTTTGCATGCACAGCGTGGTATATGCCTAGATTTTGTGCATGCACCTAAGAGGAGCCTGGCTGGAAATTAAACCCTTCCTTAGTTGAGTGGAAAGTAAATTAGGATCTCAGAGGTCTCTGCTTTGCTTGACAAGGGTGTTATTAGGGAGACAAAGAAACAACCTTGTTTTACAATATAATTTGCATCTTAACAGCGCCCCTTTGAACATTCCGTTGGTGTAAATTGGTGCAGCTCCATTGACTTTAATGCAGGGGTTAGCTCGGCGCACGCGCTCTGATGCGAACCCAGGAAAAGACTCACGTTGCTCAAAGAACAGAGATCTACGAACTGATGAATCTTGTCCTCCACAAACCGCTCGTAGATGCCAATGCAAAACAGCACCTGCAGAAAGAGGAGGACACAGCTGTGCAGACGTTTCGCAGAGCACAGCCTGGGAAGCAGGACGATGTAACATTTCTTCTCTTCCCTTCTTTCCACCTTTTTGGGAGCACTGGCTTTTGTCCTCCCCCCTGGCCCACAGGTCACAAGTTCAAATCCCACACAAGTATGTAGGCTTGTAGCCAGAACTGAAAGTCATTCCAGTATTTCAGACATTAATGCCAGATTGGCTGCTGACCCAAGAGTTCTTTTCCTTCTCTAAACTCCATCATTCCTGCCACAGTGCAGGAGTAAAAGGAGCCTAGTTGAAGGTACCATCCTGCCAATAAAATGCCAAACTCTTTCTTCTGCTCATCTCTGGGCTGCGTAGGCCAGTGGAGATTAAACCCACACCCTCAGAAAAACTTTGATAACTGGCTGAGCCTCTCCCATCTCAAAAAGGGCCCGACCCTGGGTGTTCTTCGCTCCTTTCACACTCAGTTTCCCCAAAGCACGTCATCACCATGACTAGCAGAGAGTGACCTGCGCTATTCCCAGGGCCAACCAGAGAGAAGCGGCAATCCCGAATCGAAGGATCGGACTCCAGGCAGCCAGGTAGGTGTCAGCGGCAGGGTGCAAATTCAGGTTCAGATCTCGTGCTGCGATGTTCTTCAAGCCCACAACCTGGAATAAAAGCTGGCGGAGTAAATTGGAACCGCTTTGTGAGATGGGTTCGCTAGGGGCTGTGAGGCCTCTAAGCCCGTGGTAGGCAGGAATAAATAATAACTGATCGTGGGAAATCCTGGAAGTGTACTGTAAACTTGGACTATTCCCTGAATTCCTAACCCTTCTGCAAAAATCTCCAGCATGTAAGGCATGCAGGTTCCAGGGCACAGACAGGTTCCCGCTTTCTAAGCTCTGAGGACCAAATTTTCAGCCAGCTTCTAAATCAGTGCCCACAATTTTGCGCACACCATTTTTTTCCACATGCAAAAACTCCCACATTTGCCCACACAAATGGGGTGAGTAATTCATTGCCCGAATGAAGAGGTAGAAATTGCTTCTGGAAAGGGACTTAACCAAGAAACAGGATTCTTCCCTTGCTTCCCAAATTTTGCCAGGCTCTGCAAGGGCCATACTCAGTTTCATGCTACAGAGAATCACAACATCATACTCCTTAATTAGGACTGGATACAACAGACACAGCTTCCTCAGAGCCTAAATTCTGGCTTTGTCTCCTTTCCTTACCGATGATCATAACCGGGCTGACACGCTCTCCCCACGGCAGACAGAGACATCTCGTGGCTGCATGCTACAACTGCAAACCCATCTCATTCTACAGGGAGCAAGTCGCTGAGATGATGCTGATCCCTGCCTGGAAAGCTTTGTCCCAGGAACACTTTCCGCACCATTACAGATGGATGGAATTAAAATAGAGAGCATGTCTCATCCTCCCGGAACCCTTTGCCCAGTTGGAACCTCAAACAAGCCTCTATTTCCCCTCTGTGATCAGAGCTGCAGACTGACACATGGAGGGGTGGCAGAGGTTTTCCAGAGCTATAGTCTCAGAGAGCATCAGGACCATGGGTGAGTCAGCACCAGATCCCAGAGGTTACTCACTTCCTCCAGGTGTCCCTCTCCCCGCTCCCAGGTACCTCCAGGAGCAGTAACACTGCGAACAGCTGGAGCGATGGATTTGATTTCCTACAGGTCTGCATCTCGTTCCACTCATTGGCTACCAGGAAAGTTCTCCAAATACTCACAGAGGAAGTGGCCCTCTGCCCTCCTAAGGGGAAAACAACACACTGATTTCAATTTGCTTTATTTTAAAAACCATTGCGGGCTTCTAGGACACAAAGCGCCGCACAGTTGGGTTTCCCCGAGCCTCACTTCTATTAATTTACTGCTCTCCATATGAAATCATGACAATCAGAGGTGAGCTGGCTCCCAAAATAGCCGCCTGCCAAGCTGCCCCTGATTTCCCAGAAGTGCGGAGGATCTGGAAGTGCTTTCTAAACACTAATTAGCCAAGTCAGCAGCCACGCAGAGCTGTGCTGTACAGCAGGGATTACGGGTTTCGAAAAAGGGGCCTCTCTCTTTCTGTGACTTTCGACAGCTTGGAAGGGATTTTCAGAAGCCGCTAAATCACTTAGGCAAAAGTCAATGGCACTTCTAAATCTCTTGCCCCCGGATTTTAAAAGTATGTAGGCCCTGCTGCAGTCAGGGCTGCCCGGCCCTTTCCTTCTGGGATCCACGCTCCTCCTCCTCTTTTGAAAACGAGACTGACATTGTAGCTAAATGCCAGGGGTGAAATCCTGGCTGTGGAAGTCAATGGCAAAGCTCTCATTGATCTTAATAGAGTCAAGATCTCGCCTAAGGTGAAACTGAGCACCTTAAAATAGAGGCAAGCCAACCGGGAACTTCTGAAAATCTGACCCAAAGGGGACGTCCACACGGCTGTTGGCATCGGAGCGATCTAAATCAAAGCGAGCTCCGGTACCAGCAGTGTAGACACACACTGAGTGACTTCCTTGAGGTTGCCCAGTGAGGCCACCATCCAGCCAGGAATGGAACCCAGGAGTCCGGACACACCCCACCACCATGTCTCACTACACCGCATCACCTTCCCCTGCTTGCTAAGGGAAGAGGGGTCAATGAGCAACCCATGGATGGTTCTGCAACGCTGGCATTGTATAAAACCCTCCAGTTCTTGAAGCGGAAACCGCACGTGTGTGGGGCAGAAAGCTGTGCGCACACAGGGCCTGGGGTCTGTCAGGGCGGGTCACCGGCTGGCCTGGCCCTGTGCATGAAGTAGATCCAGATCCCCCTGGACTGGAACAGATGCGTCCAATCTGATCAGTTCGCAGGGTGGGGCAGCCGCTGGGGGACTCTAAAGGAGCTGGGGGATCAGAGAGGGGAAGAATCAGCCAGGAAAGGTCAGGAGAGTGCGGGGGGGAGGGGATGTCTCTGGGAAACGCTGCAGAGAGTTCTCTGCCGGCCCTCTCTGAATGGAGGAGGAATGATCAGGAAGCCAGTGAAGGGGCTGTCCTTCCTGAGCCAGAGAGCCCAGGCCAGAAACGGCTGGGAGCTGCAGAGAGAGAGATGACCATTGACTCTCAGAGCAGGGACACGGGGAGGGATGCCTGCAGCTGTATTTGGTGTATTGACTGACGGGAGGGAGAAGAGGGGGTTCTAGTACTGGGACTTGTTACATGCATGGGGCTTTCTTCTGCCATAAATTAACCCCACAAAGAAAGAGCGGTGGGACTAATTCCGGGGACTCATAGGAGGGAAACCGAGGCAGGTGTGTCTGCAACAGGAGGCAGCTCCAGGCAGGGCTGCTCTCTGGCAGGGTGGTTATAGGCCCAGAGAAGGAATTTGACCTGCAGTTGCTTTAAACACTGGCCTCTCCTTTGGCCTTTCCCAGTCTATCAGGAAGATGGAGATGGTCAGCTGGGTGATCAGGAGGTGAAGTAAGTCCACAGCCTGAAAGAAAAGCAGCCAGAAAAGTAGCCAGTCAGCATCTGTCTCACTCTAGCCAGGGCCAGCACAGGCAGGACCCCTTGTGAAGCCATTTCTTGGGGGGGGTGCTACAAAACCCACGGTGTTCTCCCACCTGCCCCAGACTGATCAGGAAGGAGAGGCATCCCTGGGGCAGTGGAGAGGTGCATGCAGCAAAGCCAATGCAGGTCATTACTGGAGTGGTGGCGAGGGAGGCGGGTGATGGAGCTCAGCACGTCCCAAACCACATGCCGCTGCAATACCAGAACTGCAACCTGCTGCCAGCCCTGGCTTTTGCAAAGGGATCCTGAGAGCTGCCCAGCAGTTCAAGCCAAAGGCCATGGCTAACTTACAGGCAAGCACCGCAAACCCGTGAGATTTCATGCCAAGAGGCTGTTTCCAGGCCTGTGGGCTTCAGAGAGGCTGGAACCGCAAAGAAAATGGCATTGCCCCAGTATTTTGGCTCCTAACGTCCCTTTAAGTGGGTTTTGAAACTCTTCTGGGACATGCTTTTCCACTCTCCAGTCCCACAACAGCCAGTTCTGCCCCCTCCCACACACCCTCCTCCTTACCTTTAACACAAAAGCACAGGACAAGTAGACAATAAAGTTGGTTTCTATTTGACTGCCTGCCGCAGGCACCATAACGGTAACTGCTGACGACTGCTGACCCTGAGGGATGGATTTAATGTCTTTAGAGAGGAGGAGGGAAAAAATCTCATCCTTTCCTACAGATGAAGGCGGACAAAATCTGAGGTCACACTCCACCCACCAGTAGGGAACGGCTGCTCTCGCCCACAGTGGATTCCTCGACACTTTGTCTGTCCCGTTTTAAATATCCCAGGCAACTGGACTTCCATCACTTGCTGGGGGGAACCTTTCCACAATCCCATGCGTCTCCTTGGAGGAAGGAGACATCCCCTGGTTTCTTTATTTTGCGCCTGCTTCCACCCTCAACAATCTGACTCTCCCTATCCCCAGAGGCATATTAAAAATGCAGACCCCGGAGACTCAAAGAGTGTGTCTAGACTACACCTCTCTGTCGACAGAGAGATGTAGATTAGGCACGTTGAAAGTGCAAATGAAGCCGGGATTTAAATATCCCGCGCTTCATTTGCATAAACATGGCTGCCGTTTTTTTCGAAGCTGAGCTTTTCCGGAAAAAAACAAAAGACAGCAGTCTAGACACAGACCTTTCGAAAAATAAGCCCTTTTTCGAAAGATCTTGTAAACCTCATTTTATGAGGCATAAGGGATCTTTTGAAAAAGGGTTTATTTTTCGAAAGATCCGTGTCTAGACTGCTGTTTTTGTTTTTTTCTGAAAAAGCTCCATTTCGAAAAAAAGCAGCAGCCATGTTTATGCAAATGAAGTGCGGGATATTTAAATCCCGGCTTCATTTGCCCTTTGGACGTACCTAATCTACATCTCTCTGTCGACAGAGAGGTGTAGTCTAGACACACCCCAAGTGTGACTTGAAACCAACTCTATCAAGCACCAAATCAGGCCGATCTCAGTGAGGCCAGAAATAAGCCAAGAGGCCCCATAGCTACGAACTTAGCAGTCAGGAAAGAACAGGCAAAATGCATAAAGACACACAATGACTCACCTTGAAAACAATGAGCCAATAAATCCCGGTCCCCAAGGTGACCATGAAGAAGGCATTGGCCAGGGCGCCAGCAAAGAAGGCAAAGAACTTGACTAAAATCTGCGGAAGGAAAAGGGAAATGGACGAAGATTAGGAGAGACCCAATCTGTTGTATAGGTTGGCTTGACCCTTGACCTTTGCCCAGCGACCAGCTGCAGGAAGTTCGAATCTTTTTTTACACCCAGAAGGATCCCAAAGAGCTTTACAGATCCTGGGCCATTTCAGCATGGATCTCAACAGGCCTAGCGTCCGCTGACTTCAAAGGGAGCGGCACCCTGCTTTCACCACTGACAAATGTGGTCCTACACGTAGCAATCACTCCATGTTAGATCGAGCAGTTCCCTGAAATGCCTAATCAATAGCTGAGCAGCTTGCAGATGGCTTCATGACGTCATCTTAAAAGTGGCTGGATTGACCTCTCTAGCCCAGCTGTAGGATGGATTCAGGGAGAGTCAACACAGGTGCCTTTGTCCCAAAATGATATGGAGGAATTTCCACACACATGCACCCGAGTGCTTTCTATCCAAAGCTCTCAGGTGTATTATAAACATGAATGCGTGAAACCTCTGCCTCCCCGTGGGGTCGGTGTTATTATTCCCACTTTACAGAGGGCAAAACCGAGGCAGAGACTGGTTAGAGCCAGGAGTAGACCCCAGTGTTCTCACTCCCAGGTTTCAGCTATACCCACAGCTTTTAGCCCTGCCTTTGCGTCCCAGACCAAAGAGCAGTTCTCGGTGATCTCTAAGGAGACTGATTTGTGGGGAGGCTGGAAATCACAGGGAAGGGTAACCCTGCATACCTAGGAGAGCTGCATGGAAACAGGGCACCAAGCAGACCCACAATAGATGTATGCACCAGGGGCAGAGGGAGTAGATGGTCTGAGGTGAGGGAACCTGGATACAACAAATCGGCAGAGAGGGAAAGGAGTCAGACAGCAGAGGCCACTTTGAACTGGATTCCAATCCGGATCAGATGCTGGTGGAGTTGACCAGAGTCATGAGTGTGATCCTGCTTCCTAGTGACAGACTAGTCCTATCTAGACGTATTAAAATCTAGTAGGTAGGGATGGAAGAAGACCGTGAGATGGAGAATTTGCAACAGGGCAGCTGGGAATTGGGGAGCCACTGTTAAGTATATTTGCAGCGCTGGGGTATTGGGCCACGTTCAGAAGGCAGCAACATGCAGCGTACAGGCACGTAGCCGGCACTTACAAACTCTTCCTTACTATGAAGCCTATATTCTGAAGTCTAGACCTCCGCACCCAACTGCTGGTCTTCAGCAAGGCATACAAGGCTGCCAGGGAGCCCAGGACGGCCAGCGCGATCTGTCAAAGAGAGACGTTAAGTGTGTCATTCTTTCCAGAACTCAGAAGAGAAGGCAATTGGCTGGAGGGACGGAATCGCAAACCTCAGCTGAACACCATGGGTGCGGGGGTGAACGCCCAGCAGGGGGAGGCAAGCCCTAGCCCCGCCCCTTCTGCCTGAAGCCCCACCCCTTCCATAACGCACCCCTCAAATGCAGCCAAGCCTTGCCACCATGGCAGCAGCCGGCCCTCCCCCCAGGATACTTCTCCCAGCCCCGACCATCCCCTGACCCCTTAGTCTCCCTATTCCCAGACAGTGGTGCAGCCCCATCCTTCCCAGCCTGCTGAAGCGCCTAATGGCCAGAGACCTGGGCAGCCGTGTCGCAGCCCGATCCTTCCTGGCCAGGTGGAGGGCCGGGCAACCGCATCATGGTTCCAGCCTGGCCTGTGTGGCCAGAGCATGGGAAGGCAACAGCTTCCCCGGCCTGCTACCTGCAGCCCGTGCTGAACACTCACTCCTCAGGCGGTCTGGCTACTTGGTCATAACGGTCCCTGTTCTGGCCTTAAAATCGATACATGTGGGAATAGGGCCATGAGATGGCTACAAATCTAACTTGCCCTGGCTTCTTTCACATGCATGAGACCCATGCACACACGCCTCATCATGCCGTATCTCGTGTTGGAGGCTAACAGCTCCTCTTCTACTAAAACTACTGCGCTGTCAGGTCCCCGGTCTGCTTATCACCCAGATCCCTGCTGGCCTCATGTGGTCTCCTAACTGGTCGCCATGGCCGCTTCCTTTTTTTATTTCTTTAAGGCTGAACCCACGCAGCTCCCCAAGTCTTTTCACGTCTGTCCTTCCCTTCCTGCCCAGAACTGCCTTATTGTCTCCTCTGGACACTTTCCAACCTCCGGGTAGCCCGTGGCCCCTCGTGCAGCACGTGGGACTGACCACTACTCACATCGGTGTCGCGCTGAGACGTCCCAGGACTCTGCGTGTATGACACTGCGAACGAGATCTGCCGGGGAGAGAGAGACACCAGTGAGCAAGGGAGGCAACAGCCAGGCAGCTTTGGACAGGAACTGCCCAGGAGTCCCAAGAGTGACTTGTAATTTTTGAGGGGGAGAGGGGGTTCCATGATGCAATTTTCAGAAAGTGCCGGGCTCCTGGTGACGTAGTGGGGGGGCTGTCTGCTCTGTAACCCGGGGTCCCCCTGCGCTGTGAGCTGTGATTCCTGCTGACTCACCCATGTGTGTATTGGCCCAGACACGTAGGGCAGTTAGCAAAGCTCTTCCCAGGAGGAGAGACAAAGGGAGGGAGGTGGAGATGAACACCAGGTGTCAGGGGAAGGATCAGTTCCTGGCTGGAAAACATGAAGGGAACAACCTAAGCTGAGGACTGAGGGTCTGGTGGTTGTGGTGGGGGGATGGACCCCTTAACCTCAGGGGTCTGAGGCATCCTGGCCTTGACTCCTGTAGCCACATCACGTCTGTGCTGTGCTGTATCCTGGGGAAGCAATAACCCCCCTCTGTTCTACTGGCCGGCCAAGGCTGTTCTTGCTGCTGCAGGATCAAGGGGAACCCTGACGCATCATCACACTCCTGGCCTCTGAACATCAGCTTTGTGTTGGGTTGTGCACCGCCGAACTCCCTAGTCACTTGGGAACGCCTGGCCTGGATGTGAGCGCCAGACCTGGCAGTCCAGCCCTGTGTCTATCGGAGTAGGGAATAGCCTGGCAAAGTCCTGATGGAAACAGGCTGCCGCTACTGCTTGCAAAGACCCCGTCTACAATGGCCAACATGCACCCTGGCAGCAGTGGCGGCAGTAGCTGTAGAGTAGGTAGGACACGGGGGCTGTTGTCTGGACCAGCTCAGCACAAGGTTAGCCATCACCATGGGAAACATTCCAGAGCCTGCCTCAGCCCTGGCCTCAGTATGGTTACCGCCTGGGGAGCTGCCTCTGGGGAATTCTGTATGGTGGGTGTTACAGTAGTGCCGAGAGTCTCCGACAGGGAACAGCATGCCAGGCACTGTACACGCCCCTAGGGAAAGACAGGCCCTGCCCCCAGGAGCTCCCAGCGTAACTAGACAAGGCAGACCACAGGCTGGAGGGGGAGCAGAGTACAGAGAGGAGAAACGAATCACCCAGGTTCAGAAATCGAAGGGGGGGGGGGGGTTCCTGATTCCCAGACCCACTAGCCCACGGTGAGGAGAGTTGCTAGTGTGGATGCAGCCTTTGGCAAAGCAGCTGGGCACAGTGACACGTGTGTGCCCCGGAAAATGGACTCAACAGTGTTTGGCTTTCGGGCTTCTGTTCCTTTGGCAGAGTTAGACTGAATGTTTCCCCTGCCCACCCCAGGTTGCTGAGTGGGGTGCCCCGTCTATGGGATTTGTCACACAGCACCTGGTAATAGCTACGCTGTCCCACCAAGGAGGCTCTCGGATGTCCGAGAGACCTCCACGGCACTGCTAAGGAGTGTGGGCACCAAGATCCAAGCCCCATTAAGGCAGGGCTGAGAACTGGGCCCGAAAGGGGCAGCTGACCTCCCCGGGAAGGCATCTCTGGCTAAAGGAAACGAGCAACCTCTTCCGAAAAGGATGCCAGCGCCGCTAGAGACTGTCCTTTGAGAGTAGCCAGTGAGCCAGTCACACACTGCCCCAATGTGTCCGACCGGGTCCACACAGGAGATCCCCCGAACTGCACTTTGTTTTCTGGGCTCCTGTGCCTGCCTCAAAGCCACCATCAGTTTTGGCTCTTCATGCATGACCCCACACAGCCCCCACCCACCAGCTACCTGCTCAGAGGGCGAGTTGGTTGCATTCCCTACCTGGCTGGCAAAGCGTGGGCTCGGGGAGGGAGGGTACCATTGAACTCAGTCTCAACCCGGACATCCAAGCTCATTCCCAGCTCTAATTATCACCTGCTGAAACAACAGCTGCCAAGCGCTAGGGAACTCAAAGGAAAGTCAGGCAGGTCTTGTTGTTTCAGCTGCTTCATTTCACATTATTTCCCTCCCTCCCTCCCCCTCTGCAGCTCCCGCCCAGGGGACCCTGCGGTGCCACAAACTTGCCTGTGTGGCTGCAGTGCTCTCTTGCTTTGCATATTTCACTGTCAACAGGAAAGCAGCCGGGTCTCCTGGGCTACTGGTTGGCAAGTCAACACTGCATGAGCCAGCGTAGGAGGGAAAAACCAGAGAGGGGTTATCCGGGGGACAGAGCAAATAATTGGCGAGGCGAACAATGAATTTTAATGAAACCTCTGTAGGAAGCGAGGGGAGGGAGTTGAGTTAATTGTGCAGAGCGGGATGGGGAGATTCGATTTTTTTTTTTTGCAGAGAAAAGACACGTAGAACAACATCTCCTTGGGGAGGGCGAGAAAGGAGGTGCTAGTGGTAAGCTGGCAGGAATACGTGAGAGAGCCGGTGGATGGATATAAATACCATCTCCGCTGGGCAGACCAGGCTGCCGGGGAGCACAGCTTTGCTCTCTCCGACAGGGCAGTGGGTGGGCATTCGTGTCCGTGGAGGCGATGAGGTTACACAAATAGCTGTGTCCTGCCCACACGTCCCGGCACTGCATTAACGCAAGGGTAGCTAGCCCGGTCTGGGCTCAAATGCAGATAGCTGGACTGGTAGCTTAGGCACAGGGCTATGCAAAGTCCCCAGGTTAGATAGAAGCAAAGGGCACTGAGATGCCACAGAACATGCCACAGTCCTAGTTAAAGAGCCAGCCCTTATATTTTAACCCCCGGGCTTCTGACATGCTGCAGGGTTCAATCTCTGCTAAAAAGGAAAGGTTATTGCACCACCTGCCTTCCCCTCCTCCAGACTGTGTGCTCTGGGGCTTGGCCTCCTGCAGAGCCAGCCACACAGTACTGAATTTCCCTGGAGAAACGCCTGTACCATCCCTTCTTTGGGATAAACATGGAGGAGCTGGAATTGTTGGCAACCAAAGAGGCTGGCCCATGCACTTTACCTTAGCAGTAGCCCTGCTGCCAACGTGACAGAGGCTGGTTGATTGGACAGGTTCCCTTGTCTGCCCGAGAGCCCATCAACCAGAAAGAATCTTCTTAGCCTGTGAGACCTCAGGGAGGCTGAAACACACAACGAAGGGGGTTAGCTGCATACACAGATGCACCATTTCCGGGACCCAGGGCAGTCAACCAAGGTGTAGCCTCAGAGAAGGGCTGCAAATGTAACAGGCACCTCGCTACCTATTTACACAGACGCCCACCCCACAGACAAGAACGCCCCCAGCTCTCTGCTCCAAGGCAGCTTACACACCCTCATATTCATCCTGCCCGTCAGCCTTTTCACTGGTCATACTATATTACTACCTCGCTCTCCTCTAGAGCTTCTCATTAGTCGATCTCAAAGCGCTTTAAGGAGGTCAGTCTCCTTATCCCCATTGTACAGGTGGGGAAAATGAGGTACAGAGAGATGACAAGACTTGACCAAGGTCACCCAGGAGGCTAGCACCAGGTCACCTGAGCCCCATAGTAGCAGAATTCTAGTACAGCCCACAGACTGAAATGTGAATGGCACAATTTTTGGTAGCGACAACCATCTCTCCCTCCAGCATGGATTTAGTTCACCTGCTCTGTGGTTTTCAGGCCGATTTTCCAGGCCCTTTAAGCACATGTGTAGCTTATTCCCTAGAGAAATCCCATAGGAGTCAATGCAGCCTCACTAGAGTAAAAGTCTAAATGTGCTTAAGAGTTTGCAGGGATGGGGCTTGAATTTGCTCGGATTCTTTCGGCAGAACTTCTTCATAAGGATAAATCCAAACCAAAATAAATCCAGCGAGGAAGCTAGTAACTGACCCAAGTGCCTTTTAAGATATAAGAGGTGGACAATATGTCACAATTTTTTTAAAATGAAACATGCCTGCTTTCAAATCCACAATCTTGAGCACAGGAGATCCCATTTTGTGGGAGAATTTCTGCATTTGCAAACCCAAAACAACTACACCACTCAAACCCACGCCACTTTGACAAAGTAGAGCCCAAATTACATTACTCTGGGCCAAAGGGCTTCCCCAGAGGTCACAGGGTTGGGAACAGGATCCCCTGCTCCCTACCACTACCTGGCCTTAATGTTTACTTTGCACTCAGCCACTTACTAATGTTAAAACTACCCAAATAGCCTCACTTGAAGACAGGTAAATATAGCATCATCCCCCATTCACGGATGGGCAATCTGAGCCCCAGAGATGTTAAGGGCATGAGTTTCAGACACCTCCAGACACAAAAGCAGATTTAAAAAAATGTACCCACATTTGTGTGTCTAATCTGTGTGCACAGTTACCATAATTGCATGAGCAGATATGTTAATTGTGCATGCAAGTGACTGGAAAGAAAGCATGCTGCCATTTTTGCATGAGGATGGGACTGGAAATCTGGACCCGAGAGACTTGTCAAAGTTCTCACAGCAAGTTAGTCTGCAATGTCGGTGTCTCCATGTTGGTCCCATGCTATAAGAGACAGAAAATGGGTGAGGCAAAACCTTTTATCGAGCTAATCAAGTCAGTGTCAGACCCAGAATTAGAATTTAGGTCTCTTGAGTCTCATGTCAAAACTACAGTATTTCCAGGAAAATCCTTTAACAAAATTTTCAGAACAGCAACAGGAAAAAATGATCACATTGATATGCAAAATCCTAAACACACAGAGAATCAGGCATGATTTGAGCATGCAGCATGCAACCTGTGTATTGCTTCATTGAAATGACTAACTAGTGACATTCCTGGCTATTTGCATGCCAGTACCTAATTGGTGTATGAACAGTAATAGAGAGGTAGCCGTGTGAGTCTGATCTTGCTAAAACAAAAGGAAAAACTATGTAGCACTTTAAAGACTAACAAGATGGTTTAATAGATGATGAGCTTTCGTGGGCCAGACCCACTTCCTCAGATCATATCAGACTCACAAGATGGTTTAATGGGTGATGAGCTTTCGTGGGCCAGACCCACTTAAAGTGGGTCTGGCCCATGAAAGCTCATCACCCGTTAAACCATCTTGATAGTCTTTAAAGTGCTACATAGTTTTTCCTTTTAATTGGTGTATAGTAATTGTGCATGCAAATTAGGCACCCAATTGGACACACATTTTTGGATAGAGTAAACTGCATTTTAAAGGTATTACATTTGAATAGACAAAGGTTTCATTAAGTACCCAGGGATAGGTTTTTCCTACTTTTCACAGCCAAAGTCTTAGCCAGTAGGAACAGATCTTCCAAGCAACAGCAGCCAGTTTCTAATTCCGGAGGCACAGGCAGGTCTGAACAGTCTTTCCTACAAGATACTGGTCTTAAGAGTCATGACTGCGTTTTTAAACCAGTACAGGCTAACGGGCTGGAACATATTGCTGTCTCTCAATCGCTCATTACACAAAGAAATAGGCTTTGATGGGGAATAATCCACACCACAACCAACGTTACGTGTCCTCTGTGCCGGAGAACGAAATGTAAGGTCATTGGGTCCAGGCACCAAAATGAGGAACAATAGACTGTGTGCTTGGGCCAGACACAAGCCTTTCGGGACATCAGCTGTACAGCAATAGCAAAAGAGCACCAACAAGAAACGCGGATGATGAATCAGTGGTGCAAGACTTCGCCGTGTGATGAAAGCAGCTCAGAACTCAGTGCAAAACACTCGTTCAGGCCTTTTCCTGCAGATTCACTGGATTCCTGCTTGTGAAGGGCAGGCCTGTGGAGCATGAATGTCAAAGCAAACCAGGCAGGCTGAGCAAAGCCCATTGCCTTACAATGAGTCACTAGTCCTGCCTGAGTGCTTAGCAGAACAGGTACATGGCTCACGAATATTCGGAGTCACAGAGAAATGTTTTCAGCAGAGAAGCAAAAGCAAAAGCAAACCCACCCCACCTTTCTACCTTCAGGGTGCCCCTTATCTGGGGAAGCTGGTGCTGGCGGTGGTGATGCTCACAGGTGGGCAGGGTTTGAGCCCATGACTTTGGGGTCCCCACTGTCCCTGGGGGGTGGGGCTTGAGCCCTCTACCTCTGGCAGCAGGTACCTTAGCCACTGTGCCACTGGTGGAGCCCTCCAACTGCCCTACGTTTTGGGCCTCCCTTATCCTTTGTTCATCCCCAGGTTGCCAGGTGCATCCATCACCAAGCTGGTGGTCACAGAGAAATGTTTTCAGCAAAGAAGCAAAAGGAAACCCACCCCAGGGAACCCAGCCCATCTCTCTACCTTCAGGGCGCCCCTTATCCAGCCTTCCTAAAGGGGAACCGTGGAGAGCCCACACACTCACCTGGGCTGTTCAGCTGCAACTGGGGACTCACGACCGGGACCGGCCATAGCCAGTCCCCCTGGGCGTTGGAGAACTGCAGGAACATCTCGTAGAAGATGGGCTCAGGGATGCGCCTCAGCAGGCTGGACACCGGCACAGTGCACTGTAAGGTAAAACCAGGGGGCTGAACAAAGATGCGGCGTGACTAGCCCTCCCTTGCCTGGATGTCGCTTTGCTGCACCGCAGAGACCTGCCCCATTTTTAAGAAGAAAGAGGCAATCTCAGGGTCTTTAACAAGCCTAGGAGTTGGGGGACAGTCAGCCCCTGAGACGAAGCACTGCTCTCGGGTGAAAATCTGGCCCTCCAAGCAAAATGAGCCAGTTTGCCTTGACGAGGCTCCTTCCCTGCCCGGGGATTCCAGGGACACCGGGAATGTCAAAGCAAGACAGATAAACAACCCACCCAAGGCCCCAGGGGGAATCTGTGTCAGAGCAGACTAGATCCCAAGAGCCCCAGCGCTGGCGTACGGACACAGATGCATTAGACAGCAGTGTCTGACCACAAAATATCATGAATCGATTGAGCATCATTTCCAAATGCATTAACCCGGGGTGTGGGTGGAGGCAGAGACAAGTCTCTGCTTTGGCTCAAGGGAGGGAAATAAATCACTAGCTCTGGAAACCCGGTGACTTATAAGGGCGTTTCATTGCAAGGCCGCCATGCAAGGCCTGCGGCAAACAGCCCGCTGCCCCCTGCAGCAGCACCGGCGGAGGGTTCGTGCTAGTTCAACACAGGGACCGGGGAATGACAAGGAAGGCGCAAAATGGAACTCACGGACTGTTGGTAGGATGTCCCAAAGGAGTAGGCCGCATCGAGGGCACTCTGACGGTCTGCACAGAGCTAGCAGGGGGAGGAGGAAAGGCGTTGAGACCAGGCAGGGGTGCCATGCACCAGAGACTTCCAGTTCTGCTTTTTGGGACACCCTTGCACCTCTGGGGAGGTCTGAGCCCCCTGGCAGTGTGGAGACCCCCCTGAACCTGCGCGCTGTCGGGTGATCAGCCTCCCCGGAGTAGAAAGAGGGGAAGGAGGTGGGCAGGTGGCACATTTCAGTTTGGGGGTTCACTTTCTCCCCTCTCTCCTGCCTTCATTCTCCTCTGGGTGCAGACACCCGAGTTCCCACCAGCGTTATGAGGCGGGGTGCAGAGTGATCCATCAGCCACAGCAGTTAGAGCGGGAGCCTTTTCCACTTCTTCCGGCCAATGCTGAATTGTTCCCTGCTATTTTATCCCATCGCTGGCCCATCTACCACCACTTCCCTTGGGAGACTGCCACAGCGTGGCAGATCAAGGTGTGCTCTCCGCGATCCAACCTCCACACGCCGCCTCAGATAGCTCCTCCTCCCATGGTACCCGAGCACCTCCCAACCCTTTCCCGGAATGTATCCCCGCCAGCAGTCCCTGTAAGTGGTGCACTCGGGCGGCTGCTCAGAAGAAATTCAAATATCGCCCAGCTGATTAGCAGAGTGCCCACAGCTAGGTTTGGTGTTTCTGTTGGTGGTGCACATTCACACATGCCTTGGTGCACATAAAAATGATTCCGCACATGGATGGAAATGATTAGAAGGAACATTACTCCCCACCGCCCCTCGTTGCGAGGCAGAGCAGTGCTTCCATCCTCATTTCACAGGTGGGAACCCAGACTGGCAGTTGGAGGCAGAGGTGAGACTTAAATCCAGGTCTCTAAATCCTAGCTTAATGCCTAACCCACTACATCATTCATCCTTCCTTCAGTTCTCTCGATAAACTCCACTGTTCCATCCTAACTAACCCCTCCAGCCCCCAGCCAGCATCAGCCCCATTCAGACAATTGCTGTTACATATCCCTTTGCCAGGCTGGACATACGTCAACTTGTGATCTGCACTCAGCAGTTAGATTTTCAGCCCCAGGATTATTTTTGTTGCTTCTCTGATTTGTCATCAATAACTCTGGTAACTATGCCCACACAGCTGGATGAAGACAGCTGGTTCCTCCTCCAGTCTGTGGTGTGTAGCCTTTGCCCATGCAGCCCTAAAACTCTCCTGGCCGTTTCTCCTACCAGACTGGGAACGCCTGTCTAATTTGCTGCCCACTGTCACCCCTGCTGCTACAGCCTTGCTTCTGGGTTTGCCCCTTCCATTCATATCTGCTCCATGCTCCGAATGGCTCCAGCCCCCTACATCTCTGCCTTGATTGTAGTTCCTCCTAAATGTAATGTGATCTGCAGTTTCCATCCTCAGACTGGTTCCTCCCCCTTATAGGACTTTAATAAAGATGTTTAATGAGAAGGCCCTTAACACGTCAACCCTTGTGATGCCCAGAAAACACCTCCCTCAACAATCATTCTCTTTGTTTTTGGTTCTTTAGCCACCTGGTTCTCCGTGTCTCCACTCATCCCCCCCGCCAGTTAGAATTAAGGTGGCGAGTGGGTGTCATGTAGCTTTATTATTACATGTCTGCGGAGACCCAGTGGTTCAAAAGGGGACCCCAGTTCTGCTAATGTTGAGGGATCAGATGAAATTAAACTACTCCCTCCGTTATTGGTCCTGCCATGAGGGCAGGGGACTGGACTCGATGACCTCTCGAGGTCCCTTCCAGTCCTAGTATTCTATGATTCTATCTCCGAGTGCTAGAGCTAAATTCCCCGCATGGGCTCTGAGGTCACACCAAGGAGAAAATCAAATTAACTCACTTGCAAAGTGCCGCCTGTTACACCCTCCCAGCCTAAGAAGTTTCCCCTGGCGTCGTACTTCACCAGCTTGAAGTTGATCTATTCAGGGTCGGGAAGAGGAAGAGACTCAGCAAGAACAAAACTTGGCAGAAGAGCTTAGCAAGTCCAAGGGTTTTCCATGCCCAAGCGCAGGTAGATTGCATTTTAGAACTGCCTTTATCTTAGCGAAGTGCAGGGTTGCCAGGGAGCTTGTTCTCAGCGCCCAGGCCAGCTTGCTCAGTAAGGTCATTTTAGAGGCGCATGGTTTCCCACGGAGAGAGATAACTTAGATAAGAACAGACACACTGGGTCCATCTAGCCACACTGGGTGTCCTGTGTTCTGACAGTGGCTGATGCCAGCTGCCCCAGAGGGAATGCCCAGAAAAATAATCCTCAAGGGACCCATCCCCAACTTCTGGAAACTTAAGCTGTCCAGGTCTCTGCATGGGCACCAAACGAGACCAGGAAGGGGCCAATACCCCACGTACAGCAGTTTAGGGTGAAAGTGAAGCAAGAGGGGCTCTAAAAGGTGCCAGGAATAGGCCCCGGGTTAAGGAGTGAAGAGCAGCTGCATCATTTCTTGGCTTTTAATTTAGACACGTGACGCTGCAGGTCGGTCTGTGCCTCAGCTCTATTTACCTTGGAGCTCTTCCCAAAGGAAAGCGGAGGCAGTCCTGTGTTGCTATACAACAGCTTTGGAAGGTTCTGGCTCCTGAAAACAAAAACAAATCCTGTCTCCTTTAAATAGATATGGATGTAGGCGCCAGGTTAGTCCAACTGCAGGTTGGCCCTCCCTGGTCCGGCACCCTTGGGATTTGACCAGCCCCGAACTAGGGAATTTGCCAGTCCTGGGGAGATCCCTTGCCACTGGCTTTCAGTCCACAACCCCTCCCTGCTGCCGGATCCGCTTTTGGCTCTGGTCCTAGGATCCAGCCACTGCCGCTGGACTTGGGCTCAGATCCCAGGCCCCGGCACCCTGCCACCGGCCAGCTGGGAATCCCTGGGACTGGAGTTCTCTGGCTACTTCCAGCCCCTCTACTGCTGTCTGGGCATGGGGCTCCCTCCCTGGGGTCATGGATCACTGGCCGCAACCAGTCCCACTACTGCCAGCCCGGTCAGAGCTCCCCGGGACTGGGGCTCCCTGCTGCTGCCGGACTCCCAGCTGGCTCCTGCTCCCAGCCACCAGGGCTGTTTGGTCCTGCTGGAGCATGGATGTTGCCGGATCAGAGAGTCTTGGATGTAAGAGGTTCAGCCTGTAGTGATCATCTAAACACCCTCAGTGTCTCCCAAGCAATCTGGATTATCAGGAGTCTGCTGCTTTTTAAATGACTTGGACCAAAGCTCTATTGGATCATCTCACCCTGTGCATCCCCCTCCCAATCCTGCCCCCTGCAGGATTTTCACTCAGCTTTCACCTCTAGGGCACCGTTTTGAGCCTAGGCGATGCCAGTAAAGACCAGGATCAATTCGCTTCTGCTAGTTGTTTGGTGAGCGAATAGGTCTTATTTCCTCCTATCCACATGCCAGAGCGATAATATGGGCGCCTAACGGCCAATTTTCCTGGCCTCCTCAGCAGAGAAACCTGCTGAATAAACCATGAACACGGAACTACCTCGTCTCACCCTATTGCTGGCACCTTCTGGGTTAAGGTCAACATAGATTGGGCCAGGAGAGGAAAATATAATAGGAAAGGAACTTCCACTGCCTATTCTGGCCCAAACTCAAACCCCATGGATGGCACAAGGCTCGATGTATGTACGGGTCACGCGAGGGAAGGATGCGCTTGCATATTCTCTGCACGAGGACTCCATTTTGGCATGAAGAGAGGGGCCGCCGCTCTCCTGCTGTCAATGCCCTTCCAGCGGCAGCGGCTTGTCACCCAGCTCGTCACCCGGCTCCACAGGCCCAACGGGACTTACTTAGCCTTCACGTACAAGTCATAGGCCCTGCTCTCCCAGGAGAAGGCGTTCAGAGTGACGGCGTTGGTGAGGAGCTCGCAGGCCGTCAGGTTGCAGGAGTTCTAGGGAGAGCGCAAAGAAGGCCGGGTTGTCATGAGGGAAAGGCACGGGGGTTATCCCAATACAACCACCCAGGGGGGAGAGGAATAAGCTACCCCATGCTAGCAACCCCATCGAGCACCGGTACAGCACCAGCCATCCAGCTCTTGTTTTACTCCTGCCGTTTCAGGCTAGGTGGCTTGGGCTTTCAAGTAAGACAAACAAAGACAGACAGACAAAACAGCTCTCCCCGAGAGAAAGCAGCGTGCACCTGCCCTTCTGAGCTCCTCTGACTTCCATCCCAGCCCGCCCCTTTGATGGCAGACTTCCTTCATGCGACAGACACCCCCAGACAATAGACTCCTGGCAACAAAAGCTCTCTCGGGGTGGTACACAGCTCCCTCACTGTGGCAAACGAGTGCCTCACAATATTTACCCTCCTAACCCACTAAGGCAGAGCCGTTATTCCCATTTTACAGGGGGGAACATTGAGGGGCAGAGCAACTAAGTGATCTGCCCAAAGTCACATAGCAAGTCTGTGGCAAAGCAGAGAAATGAACCCACCCTCTCTCCTGAATCCCATGCTCACGCCCTAGCATCTAGACCAGGGCTACTCAACTTTGGAAGCCCGGAGGGCAACAATGATACTCGTAGCACATGCCGAGGGCCGCAATTTAAGTGGGGTTGCATGTACATGCAAATATATGCAAATATATGCAAATAATTTTCTTCACACTGACGGGCACGATTACAAAGACTAAGCCTTAAACGTGGCCAGTGTGAGCCAGTCAGCACCTCTCAGGCTCTGCCCACTAGGCTAAGCAGCCAGCACTTCCCACAATGCCTCAGCACTCCCGGCACCTCCTCCCTGGGAGCTAGAAATGCTGACACCCTGCACTCGCCTGTTCCGGCCAGCCCCTCCGCTTGCGTCTTTCAACGCTCGCCCCGCCTGGGAGACACCTCGCCGTTGCGGAGCATGTTCCCAGTGGAGGCCACGTTCAAAGGATCCCACCTGTGGGCCACGGGTTGAGCCCCGTGTAAACCCAAACTGCACTGTGGGCTGCAAACCACGGGCCGCAAGCTAATTAGCTCTGATCTAGACCATCCATCTTAGGGGAGCCCACAGCTTCCCCGGGCCCCAGGCAAGGGGTCCACACCACCCAGACCACGGCGCCCCCACCTTCCCAGGCATCCCCAACAGCCTTCCGGAATGCTCCATGGGGATGCGGGGCCCTGAGGCAATTGCCCCCTTGGCTCCCCCGTTAGTGGGTCTGATCCTTCTGCTCTGAAGGGAGAGGAAACCGCCCAAGCAGGTAGCAGCTGAGTTACTTACATTGCAAGCCAGGAAACTGCCATCCAGAAAGGTGGCCTCCCAGAGCGAGGCGGGCTGCCGGGAGCTCTGCAGGGAAGAGAACAGTCTGGATGCAGACGGGGCTCGGGGACACTGAGGCTCTGTCTACACTGCAGCCAGCACCACGACATGTGGTTCGCATGCGCCAGCTGGCTCTGGTCTAGCGAGAGCAAAGAAGCAGCAGCAGCAGCCGCCGCACCGGTGGCATCAGCGGATCGCCACTGGGCTACCTCGCCTGGGAGCAGGCTCTGGGCTGCTGTGGTGTCCCTGGAAGCGTTACCGGCGCTAGCGAGAGCCAGGTTAGCTCTGGCGCGCTGTCTGGGGGCGAGGCCGACACACCGAGCACTGCAGCCCGGGCGTCCCGAGACAGGGATACAGGTGGGGTGGGGACCCGATTTGCACCTACACAAGCATTGCACTCCGCCGCCCAGTCTGTCGCCCTCGGGCTGGTACAGACACAGCTCAGGCCTAGGAAAGAGAGGCGCATCAGCAGCTGCGGAAGGTGGGAGCTGCCGGGTTACCACGTCAGCACTGCTCAGGCCCTGGCAGGCCACTCCACCGCCCACCCCCCACCCCCACCCTCGCTGGAGCTGAGTGGAGCTCTGCCGACACCTTTGCTGC
The DNA here is from genome assembly GCF_052426305.1 of Pelodiscus sinensis. NCBI lineage: Eukaryota > Metazoa > Chordata > Testudines > Trionychidae > Pelodiscus > Pelodiscus sinensis. The sequence goes on from NC_143063.1 coordinate 45,974,479, forward strand.
TCGCCAGCATTCAGCCTCCGGGTAGGGTTGCCACCTCGCTCATTGCACACAACTGAACACCCTGCCCCTGCCCTGCTCCAGCCCCGCCCCTTTCCTGAGGTCCCACCCCTTCTCCAAGACCACACCCCCTCGCTCCAACATCTCTCCCTCCGTCATTCCCTCCCCTGCACCTTCACTGGGTGGGGGCAGAGGTTTGGGGTGCCGAGGGAGTGAGGTCTCCGGCTGGGGGTGCGGGATCTGGGTAGGGGCTGGGACAGAGGGGTTCAGGGTGTGGGAGGGTGCTCAGGGCTGGGGCTGGGGATTTGCATGTGGGAGGGGGCCAGAACCTGCCTTCTCCCCGCTGCACTGCCGAACAAACTCACCACAGCCCAGTCAGCGGCACGGCCTGGAGCCCCCAGAGCCTTTTTAAACTGGCTGCTTTGGTTGAAAACAGGCTGCCTGGCCACCCTGCCTCCCACTGGCAGAGGCAATAGAGACGCACCGGCGTTGGCCAGAAGAGATGGCGGAGCACTGGGCTGGCTTTGGCTCATACGCAACGGAGGCTCCTCCATCAACGCAAGGTGGACACCCACGGCCAGGGGCCCAGGCAGGTTTTCCATGGCGTGCGCGGCTTTTCAAAGCGTGGCCGAGGCTCACGACTGGTCTGCGACCATCTTGCAGGCGGGCCACAGGCTCAGGGCTAACCCACAGTGGGGAGCCCATGCTGGCACTCCAGGCCCACACGCCGCCCCCAAGGGTTGGCTTCCCACAGTGGGGAGAGGGAGCCCCGAGCCTTGCAGGCTGTCTCCAGCTCGTGGGGGGATCCATCTGCTGCTAGTCCCCCTCCCCCCAGCTGGGGAAACAGCCGTGCAGGAAACTGCTCACCTGGAGACTTTCCCTGCTGATCCCATTGGTCGGAATCCCTCCCGGACACGCCCCCTCAGCCCACTCCTGCGCCCAACCTCCCAGCCAGACCCCCCCACCCCCCCCCAGCCCGCTCCCGCGCCCAACCTCCCGGCCAGACACCCCCACCCCCAGCCCGCTCCCGCGCCCAACCTCCCGGCCAGACCCCCCCACCCCCAGCCCGCTCCCGCGCCCAACCTCCCGGCCAGACCCCCACCCCCAGCCCGCTCCCGCGCCCAGCCTCCCGGCCAGACCCCCCCACCCCCAGCCCGCTCCCGCGCCCAACCTCCCGGCCAGACACCCCCACCCCCAGCCCGCTCCCGCGCCCAACCTCCCGGCCAGACCCCCCCACCCCCAGCCCGCTCCCGCGCCCAACCTCCCGGCCAGACCCCCACCCCCCCCACCCCCAGCCCGCTCCCGCGCCCAACCTCCCGGCCAGACCCCCACCCCCAGCCCGCTCCCGCGCCCAACCTCCCGGCCAGACCCCCACCCTCAGCCCGCTCCTGCACCCAACCTCCCGGCCAGACCCCCACCCTCAGCCCGCTCCTGCGCCCAACCTCCCGGCCAGACCCCCACCCTCAGCCCGCTCCTGCGCCCAACCTCCCGGCCAGACCCCCACCCTCAGCCCGCTCCTGCGCCCAACCTCCCGGCCAGACCCCCACCCTCAGCCCGCTCCTGCGCCCAACCTCCCGGCCAGACCCCCACCCCAGCCCGCTCCTACGCCCAACCTCCCAGCCAGACTCACCCCCTGCCCGCTCCTGCGCCCAACCTCTCAGCCAGACCCCCACCCCCAGCCCGCTCCTGCGCCCAACCTCCCAGCCAGACCCCCACCCCAGCCCGCTCCTGCGCCCAACCTCCCAGCCAGACTCACCCCCAGCCTGCTCCTGCGCCCAACCTCTCAGCCAGACCCCCCCCCCACCCCCAGCCCGCTCCTGCACCCAACCTCCCGGCCAGACCCACCCCCAACCCGCTCCTGCACCCAACCTCCCGGCCAGACCCACCCCCAGCCCGCTCCTGCGCCCAACCTCTCAGCCAGACCCCCACCCCCAGCCCGCTCCTGCACCCAACCTCCCGGCCAGACCCACCCCCAGCCCGCTCCTGCACCCAACCTCCCGGCCAGACCCACCCCCAGCCCGCTCCTGCACCCAACCTCCTGGCCAGACCCACCCCATCCCACTCCTGCGCCCAACCTCCCGGCCACACCCTCACCCCAAGCCCTCTCCTGCGCCCAACCTCCCGGCCAGACCCACCCCAGCCCGCTCCTGCGCCCAACCTCCCGGCCAGACCCACCCCAGCCCGCTCCTGCGCCCAACCTCCCGGCCAGACCCACCCCAGCCCGCTCCTGCGCCCAACCTCCCGGCCAGACCCACCCCAACCCGCTCCTGCGCCCAACCTCCCGGCCAGACCCACCCCAGCCCGCTCCTGCGCCCAACCTCCCGGCCAGACCCACCCCAGCCCGCTCCTGCGCCCAACCTCCCGGCCAGACCCACCCCATCCCGCTCCTGCGCCCAACCTCCCGGCCAGACCCACCCCATCCCGCTCCTGCGCCCAACCTCCCGGCCAGACCCACCCCATCCCACTCCTGCGCCCAACCTCCCGGCCAGACCCACCCCATCCCACTCCTGCGCCCAACCTCCTGGCCAGACCCACCCCATTCCACTCTTGCGCCCAACCTCCTGCCCAGACCCACCCCATCCCACTCCTGCGCCCAACCTCCCGGCCACACCCTCACCCCAAGCCCTCTCCTGCGCCCAACCTCCTAGCCAAACCCTTATCCCTATTCCGCCCCGTAGCAACCTCCCAACCTGACCGCCTCTCCCCACCTCAGCCTGCTCCGGTACCCATTTTGTCATCATGGGTGGTTGGCTGGTGGGCTGTGGAAAGGTTTGTGTTGAGCAAGGTGGGCCAAAAAGTTGGAGAGACGCTGTTTGAACGCAAACAAAAGACAGGCCCGAATCCCAACATTAGGGTTTAGGTTTCACAGCATCTGCCTCCCCCTGAGAGCTCAGAGCTGGGGGGCTGGCTTGGCCCATTCCAGAGCAGGAGCCCTGAGAGGTGCCAGAGGGAGTGAGGGCACCGGCTCACTGCAAAATTCAGCCCCAAAGGCCGGGGGTACTCGGATCCGGACCCACCTTACAGCATCGCCCGCTCCCACTCACCGTCGGGGCTTTTCACCAGGGCCTCCCCACACGGACTGCACTGAAACAGCTCGGTGTTGAGGAACTGCCTGGGGCCGCAGTTCCCTGGCGGGGTGGAGCTGCTCTCCGTTTGGCCCAAGCAGCAAAGCGGGCAAAGCAGCCAGGCAGAGAGCAAAAAGCAGCCCCCTAAGAAGCGAGACATCCTGTCGGCGCTCCAGCGGCTGTCTGCAGGGCTCCCCTCCACAGCCCTTCGCCGCTTGCTGGCTGGCTGTGTAGATAACCGCATCCATGGTTACCAGCACGGGCAGTTCTGTGTTGTTACACACCCGAAACCCGGCTCCACTCAGCACGTACCTGGAGTAACTAAGACACTGCTGAGATCTCCCTCTGCTGTGAGGGCAGCCGTGCCCAGGAGCCAAGAGTGGCAGGGATGCGACCAGCACAACACCCTGGCAACAGGTACCTTGGGACAGATGCACAATGCAACTGCTGACTGTTAGTGTAGGATCCTAACAGGGCAAATTGTGGGGGGAAAAGGAGGAGTGTGACGGGAAGTAGGTTTAATGAAATGGCAAAATAAAATCTGCATCTGTCTTGCCCCTTCCTTAGAATCTTGTGTTTGCTTGTAATGCTCTAAATGGTCTATTCTCTGGCTTCAGGGGTGGGGAACCTAAGGCCAGGGGCGCACATGCGGCCCCCGGCTTGCCTGGATCTGGGCCCCTGAGGCTCAGAGCTCCTCCCCCCAGCACTGGGGAGCCTGTGCTGGTGGGACAGTCCCCCGCTGTCTCCCACTGATCTGGAGCACACAAAATGTATTAGCCTGGGGCCCCCCAAGTGCTGGTGTGCGAGGGGAATGCATGGAGAGTCTTTCTCCTCAGTCGGGGGCCACATCACTGAGGGGTCAGAAGAACATGGTTAGTCGGCCTGAGAACGACAGTCACTCTTTGAAGATGCCTGCTGGTTTGCAGAGACAGCAACCAGTTTATTCTCACATCTGCAGCCGCTGCGAGAAGAGGGACACACACAACTCTCTCGCGGAGCCCATACATTTGTTCTTTCTTGTTTTTATTCTGAGAATGCGAATGAGAGTTACATATTCCTTTCTATGTCTATTGAGGCATGAGGCGACAGTTGTACAAGTGGTGTTTCAAGCCTGAGGAAACAGGACAGGAAGGCAGAGAGAAGGCAATGCAAAGAAAGAGTGAAATAAAGTGTTACCAAGAGAAAGCAAAGGAATAAGTTCACTTATTCAGACTTCTTCATGGGTACTCTGCCTTCATAGATCTATTTAATGAAGCAACAGCATTTATCTTATTAATACAGCCTTCATGAGATGCTTAAATACAAAACATTTCCATGCTGGACAGGTAGAGACCACAATTCACAAGATTAGCTCAAACTAGCTACTGGAATAAAGGGAAACAAGAAGACTTTTTATAAATACATTAGGGCTACGTCTACACTGGCATGAATTTCCGGAAATGCTTAAAACAGAACAGTTTTCCGTTATAAGTATTTCCGGAAAAAGAGCATCTACATTGGCAGGATGCTTTTCCGGAAAAGCCCTTTTTCTGGAAAAGCGTCCGTTGCCAATGTAGACGCGCTTTTCCGCAAAAAAGCCCCAATCGTCATTTTCACGATCGGGGCTTTTTTGTGGAAAACACTGCTGTGCTGTCTACACTGGCTCTTTTCCGGAACAGTTTTCCGGAAAAAGGACTTTTGCCCGAGCGAGAGCAGCATAGTTTTTCCGGAAAAGCAGCTGATTTCTTACAGTAGATCGTCAGTGCTTTTCCGGAAATTCAAGGGGCCAGTGTAGACAGCTCTGGGCTTATTCTGGAAAAGTGGCTGCGTTTCCGGAATAAGTGGCCCAGTGTAGACACAGCCGAGAAGCAAGAGGAAGACCAAGGACAGGGTAGGCCCACTGGTCAGTGAGGAGAGAGAAACAGTAGCAGGAAACTTGGAAATGGCAGGGATGCTTAAGGACTTCTTTGTTTCGGTCTTCACTGAGATGAAGGAACGCCTAACAGTGATTGCTAGTGGGAAGGAGGTAGGTTTAGAAGATAAAATAAAAAAAGAACAAGTTAAAAATCACCTAGAAAAGTTAGATGCCTGCAAGTCACCAGGGCCTGATGAAATGCAGCCTAGAACACTCAAGGAGCTGATAGAGGAGGTATCTGAGCCTCTAGCTGTCATTTAGAAGACTGGAAAAGGGCAAATATAGTGCCCATTTATAAAAAGGGAAATAAGAACTACCCAGGAAACTACAGACCAGTTAGTTTGACTTCTGTGCCAGGGAAGATAATGGAGCAAGTAATTAAGGAAATCATCTGTAAACACTTGGAAGGTGGCAAGGTGATAGGGAATAGCCAGCATGGATTTGTAAAGAACAAATTATGACAAACCAATCTGATTGCTTTTTTTGATAGGATAACGAGTCTTGTGGATAAGGGAAAAGCGGTGGATGTGGTATACCTAGACTTTAGTAAGGTGTTTGATACGGTCTCGCATGATATTCTTATCAATGAACTAGGCAAATACAACTTAGATGGGGCTACTATAAGGTGTGTGCATAACTGGCTGGATAACCGTACTCAGAGAGTAGTTATTAATGGTTCGCATTCCTGCTGGAAAGGTATAACAAGTGGGGTTCCGCAGGGGTCTGTTTTGGGACGGCCTCTGTTCAATATCTTCATCAATGATTTAGATATTGGCATAGAAAGTACGCTTATTAAGTTTGCAGATGATACCAAGCTGGGAGGGGTTGCGACTGCTCTGGAGGATAGGGTCATAATTCAAAATGATCTGGACAAATCGGAGAAATGGTCTGAGGTAAACAGGATGACATTTAAGAAAGATAAATGCAAAGTGCTCCGCTTAGAAAGGAACAATCAGTTTCACACATACAAAATGGGAAGCGACTGTCTAGGAAGGAGTACGGCAGAAAGGGATCTAGGGGTTATAGTGGACCACAAGCTAAATATGAGTCGGCAGTGTGATGCTGTTGCAAAAAAAGCAAACATGATTCTGGGATGCATTAACAGGTGTGTTGTGAGCAAGACACGAGAAGTCATTCTTCTGCTTTACTCTGCACTGGTTACGCCTCAGTTGGAGTATTGTGTCCAGTTCTGGGCACCGCATTTCAAGAAAGATGTGGAGAAATTGGAGAGGGTCCAGAGAAAGGCAACAAGAATGGTTAAAGGTCTAGAGAACATGACTTATGAAGGAAGGCTGAAAGACTTGGGTTTGTTTAGTTTAGAAAAGAGAAGATTGAGGGGGGACATGATAGCAATTTTCAGGTATCTAAAAGGGTGTCATAAGGAAGAAGGAGAAAACTTGTTCATCTTGGCCTCTGAAGATAGAACAAGAAGCAATGGGCTTAAACTGCAACAAGGGAGGTTTAGGTTGGACTTTAGGAAAAAGTTCCTGTCAGGGTAGTCAAACACTGGAATAAATTGCCCAGGGAGGTTGTGGAATCCCCATCTCTGGAGATATTTAAGAGCAGGTTAGATAAATGTCTATCAGGGATGGTCTAGACAGTATTTGGTCCTGCCATGAGGGCAGGGGACTGGACTCGATGACCTCTCGAGGTCCCTTCCCCTCCTAGTATTCTATGATTCTTTCCCTAGGAACCTCCTGGACCCAATCAGCCTCACTGGCTGAATTCTGGAGTGTGCTCTATTTAGTTTTTAAAGATCTTGAAGTCGCTGTGTTTACCAGATGTTGGGCCAAATCCATTCCTGCCACAACTCCAACGCCAAGCCAATGGTGAAAGACCTGATGTGTATTCGACCCATTTAGTGTTGTCACTGATGAATCAAATGATGTTGACTCAAAGGAGTCCCAGCATTAGCCCAAAGCTGGGAGTACACAGACATGCTATTTCCTTAGCAGGCACATGGTGGGGCTACAAACTCATTAATATAAGACAGCAGGCAGCTCCACTACCATGGCCAGCAGCACAGCAGTGTTCTGGATATGGGTTTTGCTGGGCTTCCTTCCCCAGGTAGAACAAGGGGCTAGGATAAAAGCATATATCCCATTTCTTAGGGTTTTATCCTGCTGCCCATCACCCTAGCGCCTGAGCACATTCCACGTCCAATGAAAAGCAAAGTCCCTGGAGGGGTTATGGAATCTCTTCTCTCTGTTTGCAGTCAGCACTCTGAGCGTGTTAGCATTTTGGGGGGGTTTGATGGGGGTCTGGAAATAGACAGTTCTCTCACTGTTGGGGGCAGGGGAAGCAAGGTGTCTCTCCCAAGCCACTTCAGTATTTACCGATGACCTAGTGCTGGGAAAGGATTTAGCGAATAGGACACCGAGAAAAAGACAGTGGGTGAAATAAAGGTGATGGTGCCAGCTCTTGGACATTGCGGGTTGGGTTAACTCACAGACAATGGCACTCATTCCTGCGGTGCGGGGTCAGCCCGTCCCAGACATCGCACTAACCATCAGGCCAAGCGGGAGTCAGAGCACAGAGTATCCGAGCAGGAGTGGGGAGCTCTGGAAGTTATCCCTGGCTCTGCCATGGATCCACTGGGAGATCTCAGACAGGCACTGGCATCTCTGTGAAATGGGGATCATCATCATTTAAGATGGGGGTTATAGCAGTGCCTAGAGGCCCTGTCTGAGATCAGGGCCCCATGGTACCAGACACTGCATATGTGTGTGTGTGTGCATGCCACACACACACACACACACACACCCTCTGCCCTGGAGATCTTGCAATCTAGATAGGCAAGACAGATAATGGGTGAGCGAAAGGAGTCTTTTGATCCCCATTATATAGAAGGGGAAACTGAGGCACCGAACTTTTTTTTTTTTTTTTAATGACACGCTCAAGGGCACACTGGGAGTTCGTGGCTGAGACAGGAACTGAACCCAGATCATCTGACTAAGTCCAAGCAACCAGCTTTCCTGCTTTTGGCAAAGTAGTTTGAAGATGTAGAACTGAAATATCCTCTGTAAATACAGTATAACCAGATAACTGGCGAGGGCTTTCCTGGCAAAGTCCCCTTTTATGTTCACCACCATGGGAAGCAGCAGAGCAGGAGGGATTTCTTACCCTTCCCTTCCCCACAACCCTCACCCAACCTCTCTTCAGCTTGGCCAGAGCAGAAGAAGAGGGGGAGATGGCAGTCCCTTTAGAATGCAGCGTCAAGCACTTATTTGAAAATTGCCAGATGCAAGGGGATTGGCAGAGTAGAACTCCATCCTCCGAGAGAGACCAGGCAGTATCGGAGGAGGGCAAATGCTTGGAAAGGCAGCAGAAAGAGGCAAAGAACTGCAGATGTGTTTGTTATCCTAGGCAGGGAGTGGGTTTTCATGGCAGCAGGCAGGCAGGGAACAGAGGTACCCACTGCTGCAGGAGAAGCTGGCGCCTGTTTTGTTGAAGCACACGATGAACAGATAGACGGAATTCTTGGGGTAGGAATGCCTGGCCTCAGGTGGGCCAAGAAGCCAGAGAAAGCAGATGATGCACTGCAGAGCTGGGAGGATGATCAGATAAAAGCTGACCTGCAGCTTTGTTGGCCTTCCCAGGGGAGTGGCGAAGGCAGCCAGAATCCGGACGCCTTTGGCCAGGATGCTGGAGACACAGAGCAGGAAGCTCACCCTGAAGGCCATCTGGCAAAGTGTGCACTTCCGACCTGCTGGCTCCCCAGTGACAAGGAGCTGCTGGCAAAGGAGGCCACATGGCAGTGGAATGTGAGCCCTCCTGTAGCTTAGTCAATAGGGGTATCTCTGTGCTTCACACATAGCGCTGGGACAGAAGCTAGGAGGACCCCCTCTCCGCTAGCACGGTGCTGGTGGGCTCAGAGCAGAAGAGATACACACATGGCAGAAGAGATACGCATGGCCTTCTTCCTGCAGGAGGCCTGGTCTCAGCAAGACCACTCGCCCGCAGGACAACACCCAGGCTGGATTGCAAATGGACAAGCTGTAGTCATGTTTCCCATGCACTACAATTACTTCCACTTCTCCTTGCTTCCCATTTGCCTTCCAGCTACAAGGAACTCTCTCCGCAACCTAGAACAAAGGCTCCAAGACTTTCAGAACTAGGAGGCTCTTAAGTCCATATTTAAACATCTAAATTCGTGGCCTGAGCTGCTGAAAACTGCGGAGTCCCCTGCAACTCCCATTCAACTCCATTGCCCCAATGCAACAATGCAGTACAAAGGGAGAAAGGACACAAAGGGAGCAGGGGTGGGGAACCTCAGGCCCGGGGGGTGGATGCAGCCCCTGGCTTGCCTGGATCTAGCCCCTGAATGTCAGGGACCCCCAGCATTGAGGAGCCTGCACTGGCACTCCAACCCCCCCACTGGCCCACCATGGGGCTGGAGCACACAGTCTGCTAGCCTGGGCCCCCCCAGGCTCTGGTGCAAGGGGCATGTGGGGTGTGTCTTTCTACTTCTCAATCAGGGGCTTCTCACTTGTGTGCAGCCCCCGACTGATTTTCTGTGGGTCAGAGGCCCCAGACCCCCTGCCATAGAGGATCAATGTGTACCCCGGAACATAAGATCTGGTCATCTGAGCTAGCCCATGTTTCAAATGGTTGTCGAATTCCCCAGCCCTTGCCCAATCCAGCCAGCTTCTTGCTCTCTGGCAGGGCCCTCGGTCACTCAAACTCCTGTGGGCACCCTCCGGACCAGCAAAATAGACCCACCTGCTCCATGCTGTATGCCCCAGGGCTGCAACCCTCACGTGCGTGCGTAACAGCAGTGCTGAGGCCAATCCAGGGGTAGCATTGACACTCCCCTGGGTCACAGCCTCTGGAGCAGGGAGAGGGCAGCATCTGCAATTCAAACACAGGCAGAGTGGAAGGCAAAGTCTAGCAGGACACAGAGAGGCCCAAGAGCCTTGGGGAGTTTATTGCTTGAGGCAGGAGGATCTGGCAGGGCCAGGAACAGCACGTGCAAACCCACCCGCTCCCTGCTCCTGTCCAAGGGAGAAGTGGGACTGGTGGTTTCAGACCCAAGCAACTGCTAGAGACAGGCCCTCATCAGGAATCGGGGCCCACAGCACAGCCAGTCTCTGGGCCAGCTGATGAGTGAAGCTGGCCTATAGAAGGCTGCTTAAGAGGCAGCAGCAGCAGCCTGGATTTTAGGTTCAGCAGCGGCAGCTTGGCAGGCACTCAAAGCATTTGCCCCTGGCCGAGATAACATCTGTGTAGGCCTGTTCCCAGCTTTGTTCCAGCTCTGCCCCAGCCTCACTACTCTCCAGATAAGCCTCCGACTCCTGACTTTGGCTCTGGCTCCTGGCCTCCGTCTCTAGCCACGCCTGCCCACATCCTGGTCTCTGACTGCCAGAGGAAGGGGACCCACCAATCTTCCACCTCCTTCTGCCCTGAGATGTCCCTGTCCCTTTGCCAAATGTATCTCATAACATAAGAACGTAAGAACGGCCGTACTGGGTCAGACCAAAGGTCCATCTAGCCCAGTATCCTGTCTGCTGACAGTGGCCAGCAGCAGGTGCCCCAGAGAGGGTGGACCGAAGACAATGATCAAGCGATTTGTCTCCTGCCATCCCTCTCCAGTCTCTGACAAACAGAGGCCAAGGACACCAATTCTATACCCTGGCTAATAGCCTTTTATGGACCTAACCTCCAGGAAATTATCTAGCTTCTCTTTAAACTCTGCTATAGTCCTAGCCTTCACAGCCTCCTCTGGCAAGGAGTTCCACGGGTTGACTACACGCTGTGTGAAGAAGAACTTTCTTTTATTAGTTTTAAACCTGCTCCCCATTAATTTCATTTGGTGTCCTCTAGTTCTTCTCTCTCAGATCCGGCACGCGTGCGTTCTATTAATGATTTGTTCGCTTTTCCTCTCTGTGGTCCCCACCGGAGTGGTCTGTAAAAGGGACACTGTCACAGGGCCAAGGAGGCTGGGGAGCAGTCCGCGCTGCCCAGGAAGCAGGATCCGGGAATGATCCAACCCAGCTGGGCAGTGTCAGGTGACTGGGTCTGAGGATTCCCAGCTATGGGATATGGATGAGGGCCCTGGATCCAAGCCTCGGGCCCTCTCATGGGGCCATATACCCAGTCCCTTGCTGCTATACAGTTGAGTCAGACCATTTCTCACACCTGCCTGCCGGGCTCCTACAAGCTTCCCTTCTCTCCCCCGTCTGAGGGGGACCTCTCAGGAGGAGGGTTGTAGCAGTCAGAGGCCGCGTTCTCCACATCTACGCCCACCTGAGGGAGTCTCGCTTCTGTGGTTGGTGACACTCCAGGAGACGACCTCAGGGGGAGTTCGATTGCCGGGCAGGAATAGTTACCGATGAGAATCTGCTCCAACTGAAAGAGAGAAATGAGAGCAGCTTGGGTATCAGCTGCGCAAACCAAACAGAGCCAGAAGGCACGTCTGTGTGGGCCAAAGATGCTACCGCAAGCAGAGGGAAATACGCTTGTTTGCGGCTCCCTGTGGTAACAGGGATTATAAAGAATCGATGGTGTTGAAACAAGTGCTTGGCCATTTAAGCCCAATGGCACCTTTGAGACCGTTTGGTTGAATACAGTCACAGCGGCACAATTCGCTGGGCGTCTGTGCTCGTTACAGTCACAAACCTGGGGGGCAAAGCCAGCTGAACGTGTCTTGTTGGGGTATTTTGGTACAAGCAGCAGCATCTACAGTTTTGTTTAGCGCTTTCAAGAAAGCGGTTGTTAGAGGAACGGCGGGTTTGTAGTGTGACGTGGTTCCTGATCTCTACAGAGCCGTTCCTTGGCTGGGATGGTGGGTAATTCTGGAACCTCGCTTCTAACACTCTGGCCAGCTTGGGCGTGAACAAACCCGCGATGAAGATGACACCCCGATAGGCTAAGCGGTCCAGGCACAGACTGCCCAAGGCAAACATCTGGCTCGTGGCAGCTTACCTGGGCAGCACTGGTGTTGCCTGGCCCAGGATGATTGAAGCTCTTGCACGGGGGACACACCTTGCGGAACAGAGACCTGACTGGTGCATGTGCACAGCGGTGTGTATAGTGTCCAGCAAAGAGTCAAGAAACCAAGGAATCAGGCAAGGCCTTGAGACCATATTCCCTGGACAGGTGTGGTGGAAAACCTAAGGCCTCAGGGCTGGATTCGGCCCCTGGCTTGCCTGTATCCAGCCCTTGAGGCTTAGGCCTCCCACACTTGACACAGGACTCCGCACCGTCATCACCCAGACCCTGTACCCCAACCCCACTCCTGCCCAGACCCCCAGGCTCCAGCCTGCTCCTGCACTCTTCTCCCACCCAGACCCCTCACCCCCAGCCCCCTCCCACACACTGAACCCCTCATTTTTGGCCCCACCCCAGAGGCTAGCGAGGCACACAAAATCCACTAGCCCAGGCCAGCCTAGGCTCTGGTGTGCAAGGGGAACGTGGAGAGTGTCTGTCTCCTCAGTCAGGGGCCACAGCAGTGAGGTGTTTTTGTTTTGCTTCTCACTTTTGTGTGGCCCCTGACTAATTTTTGTGTGGGTCAGTGGCCCCGACCCAGAAAAGGTTCCAAAGGTTCCCCACCCCTGGTTTATACTGTAACCCAGTGAATCCAAATGTGACCCCAAAGCCACTACGAATGCAGCGTCTCTCTGTAATACGGGTTTCCCCCTGCCCCACCCTTAGCGTCGCCAGGTAATAGAGGGCAGAGCCAGCATGACATTTGATTTTGAGGAGGAAATCCTATCGACTTCCCCGTGTCCAAGACGCTCTGTGACGTCGATGCGCATCTCCCCTCGGTCGCCATCAATGACAGCCCTGACCTGTAACCATAGCGATGAGCAAAGCCAACCCCATTCCACTGGACAGCTCTCAGTAGGCCCAAGGCTTCAGGGTGGAGCCGTAGAGTCGAATGTCGGAGAGAGTCGTTCCCGTCTTCACAAAAAAGAAAACCAGCTTGTGTCAGTCAGACACTGAACTCCGGCAACGTTTCCTCTTCTCAGCTCCAAGGCCCCGCGTCTGACAAACGGGGAGAGCTGAGAGGAGGGCCATGACTAACTAACCCAGCATCCACTGAAGGAGCCAAGCAGCAGGGTGTGGGCCATGGCTTTGCATTGCACCAACGTAGGCTTTCCATGTTGCCTCCAGTGCTTCATTTATAACGAAATACGTGCTGGGGTGCAAGCAGTTTTTTTTTTTTTAAACTTTCATGCAACAAGTTCTCCAGTGCTGAGGCCTCTGAGCTGCCAGGCCAGGAGAGGCGGGGGTCTCAGAGCTGCCAGGTTCACAAGTCCTAGGACTCAGCCCTTGCAAGCCCCGGCACAAATTAAGTTCTGTCGCAATCAAACTTTCCCGTTCTCTGCGGTTTACCAGCGGTGCCCTGGAGCATCTGAGGGCTGGCAGAGCATGCTGGGTACCTCCCTTCAGACAGCATCTCTCATTGAGAGTAAAAGGCTGGGACTACATAAATCTTTAGCTGGTTGATAATGGAAACTGCCTCCCCTGTTCTTGGCCAAGTGGCAAAAGTTATGGCGATGGAACTCGATCATGGTCACATTACGATGATTCATGTGTAAAGAGACTGCGCCAGAGTGGAAGCTGGGCTGACGCATAAATCTGATACGTCTAGAGAGGTTTTTAAAGCCCACGCCACATCGAATCGCTTTCATTATTGATGCTCAGGAGTCCCAGACACATGAGCACAGGCAAGTTCTCAATAGCTGCTCTAGAGACGCAGTGTAATTTCACCCAGCCAGGCGACGGTGCTTTCCTGTATCCCCCAGGAGAGAACATCTGGAGCAAGCCGCCAGTCCCTGCTCTCTGGCTGTGTGCTCTCAGCTTCACCTCTGGTTTTTAATGGCTGAACATTAGAACCTGAGAACTTTACTGGTGCTCTTAAGCGAACGTCGGGGAAATCAGAATTAACCCTGCGCAAGAGAGAAACAGCAGTGGGTGGAAGGGGCTGTCAGAAGGTTACTGTCTCTCCCAGCATCTGCTTGGCACGCCTCCTTCCTCTGCCTGCTGTTAATGGGCAGAGGCCCTCACTCACCTGCGGCACTGTAACATAACTGGTGTCTGGGGGCACCGTCGAGAGGGTTGAATCAAGGCGAACTGCTTAAAACGAGGGCCACTTACAGCTATAAGGCACCCCACTAATCATCAAGAACAGTTCAGCTGCCACTCTGGCCAGCAAGAAGTCTCGCAAGCAATCCCCTTAGACGCCCCAGTGTTCTCTGGGCCACAACCAGCACCGCTCCTTACACAGGGGAGAGGTTATGAAAACCCATCTCATCAGCGCCAGAGAGGTTCTCCTGATCCCAAAGGACCAGCCACCATCCAGGTCAATTTGTGCCTCAGCTCTTACCCAAAAGAGCACTCTGGGCCAGTCCTTTCGGATCTAAAATCTAAAGGGTTATTAATAAAAAGAAAGAAAAGGTTGAGAGTAGAATTGTTAAAGCAAGCACATTACATACACCCGTCACAAAGTCATTGATGCAGGCTCTTTGCAGAGAATCATAGAATACTAGGACGGGAAGGGACCTCGAGAGGTCATCGAGTCCAGTCCCCTGCCCCCATGGCAGGACCCAATACTGTCTAGACCATCCCTGATAGACATTTATCTAACCTACTCTGAAATATCTCCAGAGATGGGGATTCCACAACCTCCCTGGGCAATTTATTCCAGTGTTTAATCACCCTGTTAGGAACTTTTTCCTAATGTCCAACCTAAACTTCCCTTGCTGCAGTTTAAGCCCATTGCTTCTTGTGCTATCTTTGAAGGCCAGTGTGACAATGCGTTGGGGTTCCCCCGACTCCTGCACCCCCGTAGTGGCACGAACAGACTCCAGTAGGATTGTGGGAGTTTATTGCTTCTCCAAGGATGCAGCACAGCACAGCACAGATGTAATCTAGTCACAGGGCTAGGCCTAGGATGCCTCAGCCCGCCTTGAGATGGGGGAGACTGGGCCCCTAAATCCCAGCCCCTTGCTTAGGCTGCTTCCTCCATGATGCCAGACAGAAACTGCCCAACTTCCAGCCCTGTCCCCCAGACAGGGGTTGGTCTCCACCTTCCTCCCTTTGTGTCTCTCCCTGGGAGACAACCTGTCAGACAGGCTGTGAGACCCTGGCCTAGTGACTCATCTGCTATCCTATTGGGCCGTGCTACAAATAGCTACCAGTGGAGGTTACCCAAGTCCAGCAACCAGCAAGGCACCATCATACCACACTGGGTTACAGAGCAGACAGCATTCCATCAGCATTCCTAGCTACATCACAGCTAGGAAGAACAATTTTTCTCCTTCCTCCTTGTGACACCCTTTTAGAGATGGAACTAACTGCTGGCTTAAAAGGCTCTGGAGTACATCCTTTGTCAGGATGGGGCACACATCCTTCTGGGCCCTTTGTCCATAGCAAAGATGCTTCTGAAGTGTAGAGCAGGATTGAAGACAAAAATTGAGGAACCCTTGGAATGCTTTTATAATCTTGCCCTTGTGGAGGGAATTCCATTGTTGTCCCGTGTGAAGACACCTCCCAAAATGGATTTGGTCACACGATCAAGTCACCTGTCCCTGTCCTTTTTAGGCAGCTGTGGCGTACCTGCTGGGCTGCAAGTTTGCAGCTGATTTCTTCAGGTGTTTATTGGCAACACTTTAGGCCCATCCTCCATGCAGCATGGCTATTCACTGAGTAGCCACCCCTCCCCATAGGTGGGCGACGCTGCTGCTGTCTCCCAGACACAACCATTGAAAAGACAAATACAGAGCCACTACTAACAACTTCGCATCTAAAAATCCTACATGCATCTGAGCAGCATAAACAGAACCAGCAAAGCCTCCGCTTTCAATAGACCCCTCACTCGGCCCGCTCTGCCCAGAATTTGGGCCGCTGTGTTTGCATGTTCCTATTCACGTCCAATAACGTCACAGGCATGTTATTGAAGAGCGAGCCGGCTGGCATCCTGCCTGAATCCAAGATATTCAGAGTGGTTTGCACTTCTTCCCTGTGAGCCCTGTCCGTTTTGTCGAGGATTTCCTCCAGGCAGCCCTGGGACTGCTCTCGCAGTACGTTACCAGATTGTCCCCCTCCCCCCGGGGGCCAGCCCCATGCTGCACGGCAAACCTCAACATCTGGGCCAGGATCCACAGCTAGAGACTGGGAATTGAAGTACGACAGGCCGGGGTGGCAGCATCCCCTATCAAGGGAGTGGTCTGAGCTCCCGGACCTGGTGCAAGCCGGAACTGGGCCATGCTGCCTGCCAGACCAGCTCCTAATATGCTTTAAATGCAGAGCCGCAGCGGGGTAGGTTGCATAAAATCCATGCTGCGAATGACCTGGCGGCTAGCCTGGGGGCGCGATTTCCGGAACATTTTTAACATCTTAACGTGCTTTGAGGGGAAGCCTGATCCTGTACCAATCTCCCCCTGAGAGGATACTGAACATACACTACCAGGCTTGCTACGTGTCCTGGGGAGACCTTGCCCTGAATGAACACTGTGTACACATTGTCACTAGCTAAACCAACATGGCAAAAGCAGCCAGCAGGATGCCAAACAGGCCCTCAGAGTCAGGCAAACAGGAGAGGAAGGATTAGATTTCAGAGGCACCTTTCATGTCCATGGAGCATCTGACATCACACAGCACTGGAATGCAGCTGTGTCTGGGGTGGAACGCAATAAGCAGCAGCTAGCTGGCACATCAGTAGCGAGGGATGGCAGAACAAGGAGCAATGGTCTCAAGTTGCAGTGTGCAGGGGGGAGATCTAGGTTGGATATTAGGAAAAACTATTTCCCTAGGAGGGGGGTGAAGCACTAGGATGGGTTCCTTAGAGGGGATGGAATCTCCATCCCTAGAGGTGTTCACGTCCCAGCTTGACAAAGCCCTGGCTGGGTTGATTTAATTGGGGTTGGTCCTGCTTTGGGCCGGGGGCCGGACTCGATGAATCCAGCCCTAGGATTCTATGATAATACATTAGGCAAAAGGATGGCCCGCAGGCAGTTTTGGCCCAGGACATCTGGGGAACGGGTACGTCTATGAAAAATAGAACAGGTTCCCTGCTCTCCCCACAGCCCAGGCAGGATTTGGGCTTGCGAGGTCTCATCTGAATTACTCAGCGTGTCTGCCTCAGCAGAACAAAGAGCCAGGCTGTCCCTGCCAAGACACCCCACTGTGCCCCGGTGCCCATGACTGAAATAGGCACTGAGGTTTAAAAGTCACCCGCAGCAGTTCATTGACAGCGTCACTGGGAGGCGTAAAGAAACCACGGATCTGGCGCTTGACATTTCATGCCCTGCCAAACTGGCTTTTCCCCAGAGCAGCTGGACGATCAGTTCGCCTGAAGCAGCGACCCCCGGCACAGCCATGCACCTTGCCCGGCCTGGAAATCCCCAAGCTGGACCTGCTGCCTTAGCCCAGCGACCTAGTTTATGCCCCAGCCGAAACTGGGCTAAGTCAGGGAGCTCAGAGACTCCACAGCCGCTTACTTAAAACCGTCCAGCTCTGTGTGGCAGACCTTGAGCAGCCCTAGCACATGCAAGTCTCCATCCTGCCCCACCAGGGGCTCACAAGCCTCTGCCACAGCTACAGGGTGGGATGGCGGGGGGGCGGAGGCAGCTGCAGGTCCCCCTAGGGTGAGTGGGGCCATTAGCACTCCAAGCCACAGGAGAGGCTGTGACGGACCGGGCCGTGTCTGGGCACAGCTGAGGGTGTCCGCTCAGGGCGAACTGCTCGAATCCAGGGCTACTTACAGCCCCCGACTGGTGACCTCTCCACACAGGCCACAAACCAGTCCCACAGAGCGCTTCAGCAACCTGCCTGAAGCCTCCCGAGCAAAACCCCTCCGACACCCCAGCAATATCCGTGCCCCAGATGGCCCCGGGCCTCATACACAGGTGGGGGGTCCTAGCACCCAATCCCACCTACCCCGAACAAGTTCTGTCCGGTTCCAAGAAACCAGCCACAGATCCCTGGTCAATTTACCCTCTGGACCTTACCCACAAATCACGCTGGGCCAATCCTTTAGAATCTATATCTAAAGGTTTATTATTACAAGAAAGAAAAGCATGAGAGTAAGGTTATTAAAGTACAGTACGTTACATGCACCGAATCTCCCAGTTCTCGATGCAGGCTCTAGCAGAGATGTTACAGCTGCTGGTTTAAAAGTTCTTATTGCACATCCTAGGGTCAGGATGGGTTCACAGGTCTTCCGGGCTCTTCAATCCCTGCAATGCTGCCTCTGGGATGAAGTGCTGAGCTGAGAACAAAATGGCATCGACCGCATGGCCTCTTTATACTCCTTCCTGGCCTCTTCTGGTCTCAGCCAGTCACCTGGTCCTCAGCCTCTCTCTGCTGGCAGCTCTTGGGTCTCCGCCCTCCTGCTTTAGGTGTGTCTTTGGGCCATCAAGGGCCATTGTTCCACAGGGCTTCACTACTCAGCCTGTCCATAGCACTGCTCAACCACATTCAGAGAAATATTCAGCTTCCACACAGATTACAGATTCCTACCTACACACACAGACATTATACACTCACATAAATAGCGTACATAAGATCAACAAACAATCTCCCATTCAATACCCCACATGGCTCCCCCCATACCAATTTCTGGGGCCAACACCCCCACCTAGGGGTGCAGCAGCGATCTGGCTGCTTCCCTCCAATTCAGCAACGTGACAGAGGCATGTCCAGCTTCTTGCCTTCGTCCGGCGCCTGAGGGCCGCATGCCAGGAAAGGTCATTTATGGAAGGAAAACCACAGCGTCTCGCTAGAGGGCAGGGACTTCCAAACACAGGCTGCAGCCCAGCACTGGGTGGTGAAACGTCGGGCACTGGGGCTCGGGGGGAGGGGGCTAAGGCAGCTCCCAGCCTGTCCTGCCACCGCAGACTGTGCTGCGCCCCAGAATAGCAGCAGGCCCAGCTCTTAGGTGGGAGGGAGGGGTGAGCGCACAGGGCTCCACACACTACCCCTGCCCTGAGCACTAGCTCTGCACTCCCATTGGCTGGGAACCTGCTGCCGGCTGCTTCTGGGGGCAGCGTGGTCTGCAGGGCCAGGGAGCCAACCCGCTGCACCACTGCCTGGGAGCTGCACAAGGCAAACCCCTCCCTCAAAGCCAGAGCCCCCTCCTGCCCCCCAAAGCTCCCCTCCTCAGCCCCACCCCGGAGCCCACACTTCAGTCCAATTATGTTGGGTCGCGGCATCAACAATTGTCTTCAGCTGGGTTATGAAGGGAAAAAAAAAAAGGTTGAAAACCGCTGCCTTAGAGGGCAGTGTGCAGGGAGAGCTTTGTACTGAATGTATCCCAGCTTAGCCAAAACACTGCAAGGCCCTCATGGGCGAGGGAAGCCAGCCAAGTTCCCCGAAAAGGAGGTAGAGACTACCCTTAGAAAGTCTCCTGCTGGGTTTTACAATACAGCCCTCAAGGGGGAAGACACCTTCCGTCAACTGGTCAGAGCCACTGTTCTGTGAGCAGCCGTGTTGCGCAGAAGAGTTTCTATGCAGGTCCTGCTGATGCTACAAGTGCAGCCGCCTCAGGTGACAGCACAGCTAGTTTGTAGTGCAAATGGGACCTATGCATATCATTACCTGGTCCCATGCCTAGGCAAAAGTCAGACAAATTAGGGGACTATTGCGCCATGGTGGAACCGGGCCCCCCTGACAATTCTGCGGCACACAAACAATCTCCCATTGTTTCCCCGCAAGGGAGAACATCCCCTCCTGTCTTTGCAGTAAGCGTTCTCTCTCATGCACAACGCACCGTCCATTTCTGACCTCTCTTATTGCTCGAATGAGCAGAACAGGAAAAAGGCACCAGCCCTTCAAAAGTTACCAAATATCTAGCTTCCTTCCCCATTTTACCCTTCCCATTGTGTACCGGGGAGAACGTAGAGCCAAGATTAGATTGGAAAGACAGCTGATGGCCTAGTGTCGCTCTCCCATGCACGGGAAGCAAGATTCAAAACCCGTTGAAGTGGATGGGTTTTGCATGTGGCCCTAGAGCAGGGTGCGCAATAAGCAGCCTGCAGGCCAGACGCTGTTCACGGGGTCACCAGATTAGAAAGCAGAGGCCATCTGCCGGATGGGTGGCGATATGTCCCTGAGCAATTCAGTGATACGCAATACACAAAACAGATCCCTCGTGTATGCTCCGCTGGCGTTCAGCCAAAGCCCAACAGTCTGCCCACACCGGTCAAAGTGCGAAGCAGAATCCTGGGCAGTCACCAGTACGTTTGCACAGGACTTCAGCCCTGAGCAGTGTGGCCCAATGAAAGAGCTGGGGCAAGGTGGCCAATAAGCAGCCCGCAGGCTGGACACGGTTCACCAGGGTTAACCACCAGAGGCTTTATTTACCTCCACAGGTGCGGCCACTCTCAGCTCCTGTTGGCCATATGCGATGTTTGCTGTGAGAAGTGGCACCCTGGCCTGCGTCGCTTCCTGCCACTCCCATTGGCTGGGAATGGAGAACAGCAGCCAATGGGAGCTGCGATGGGAATGCCCGTGAACAGCGTCCGGCCTGCAGGCTGCTTATTGCGCACCCTGCTCTAGGGCCACATGCAAAACCCATCCACTTCAACGGGTTTTGAATCTTGCTTCCCGTGCATGGGAGAGTGACACTAGGCCATCAGCTGTCTGAAAGCACTGGGGAGTTTCCTATCCAAAATGAGTAGCCAGCAAAGATTGGAATGTGCCACCTGAAATAAAGTCATGTATATCAGACAGGTTCCCAAACTTGCCAGTTTCTGTATGAAACCCATTGCCTGGCACTGCTTCTACTAGAGCAAAGCTCTTTGCTACATACACACTGTGCTGTAGGAATGGGATCTGTATTGTCCAAGCCATGCATCACATGACTCAGGGGTGTGTCAGGAGCTGCAAGTAGTGAGTGTTGAATTCAATCAGTCAACAGTGCACATGTATTGGAAGCTGCAGCCCGACTCTAATAGCTTCACTAGACAGAAGATCGATGCTGCTACATTCAATCTTCCGGAGTTTGAGTTAGTGGGTCTAGTTAAGACTCGCTAAGTCAAACTCAGAGGGCACCCCTGCTGGCTGCTAGTCCTCCTGCTTGTGCTAGTAGTAAGGAAAGCCAACAGGAGCATTTGTTCCCATCGGCCGCCTGCTGTGGGGACAGTGAGGAAAACGTGCAACAAGGTGTGTCAACTGCCGCTACATAATTAATGCTGCCGTTGTGTATCTTGCTGTGATGTTCCCTATAACCGTAGGCCTCCGTCTTTCTTTTACATGGGCCATACACAGCGTTGAAAATCAAGCTGCTCTCTGCACTCATGCTGCATCAGAGATTTTTAAAAGGTGCATGTACTATCTTACGTAATATGAACTGGTTTCTGCTGTGACAGGGTGAGGAACCGGTCCTTGGGCAGCAATAAAAGGCATTGTGTCACGTGTGCTCTCTTACATTGGCCTATTTTTGTACAATAATCAGACCAAGACCAAATTTCTCCTAGAGAGGAAAAAATCCTATAAACATCTAAGCAAAGGCTGTAAGCTGATCTATTTCCCTGCTCCCCCAGCTGTGAAATATACAATGCCCTAGGGATGGTCATAAAAAATGTGGCAGCTGTTAGTCTCCTTATAATTATTCCCCGACTTCCTTACTATAAGGCTGCACAATCAGCACTAGAAATGCCAAAGAACACAAGGCATTCAGAGTAGTCTGGTCTTTAGCGGTAAGGCTGTCATGACATTGTTAGTCTAGTACAGGCAGTCCCCAAGTTACGCGGATCCGACTTATGTAACCCCAGAGCGCAGCGGTCCCGCCACCTCGACCTCCGGGGCGAGAAAAGCTGCTCCGGGTGCCCCTGGTCTGCTGGGGACCGTCTCCAGCAGACCAGGGACACTGGGAGCAAAGCTGCAGCGGCGGTGGAGTCCCGTGCCTCTGAGGCTTTGCCAGATCAAAGCCTCAGAGGCGCGGCACCCCGCTGCCGCTGCGGCTTTGCTCCCCATGTCCCTGGTCTGCTGGGGGGGGGCAGCTAGTGTGCCCCCCCCCCCCTCCAGCAGACCAGGCTTTTGTTGTGGACCCTGGGGTAGAGCAGCTGGGGTGCTGCCGGATTGGTCCTGCAGGGACCTACCTGGCAGCCCAGCTGTTCTGTCCCAGACTCGAGATTCAGCCGCTGTTGAAACTGATCAGTGGCTGATTCCAGGAAGCTGGGGGCAGAGCAATTCTGCCTCCAGCTTCCTGTAGTCAGCCCCTGGTCAGTTTCAGCAGCAGCGGCTGAATCTGGAGCCAGTTCCGACTTACATACAAATTCAACTTAAGAACAAACCTATAGTCCCTATCTTGTACGTAACCCGGGGACTGCCTGTACTATTCCATCCTTCTGGGGAGTAATAAATAATATCCCACATGGATTTCAGAGAACTGGGGTTTTCTATCAAGAGCATCGTCATCTGACCAGCTTATAGGCAAAGGACTGGCTTATAGGCAGTAACCACCACTACCAGAATAGAGATTCACGCAACCGCCCCAGATTGGGACGTTAAAACTACCTCACCTGATGATGTGTTGCCAACCAGTCCTAAGTTGATCCATTGCTGAGAATAATTAGCAGCAATCGTTCTCCTTGAATACATGCTGGAATCTGCTTAATGGAGGAGGCAGGGCAAGTGAGGTGCTAGCCTCACTCCTCACATCCTGCACCACTGGTGTGGACAAGGGGTTTCTCCCATTCCACACTAGTCCCTGAATAGCTTTCAGCTCCAGTTCAATGGAAGTGACTGCTGACCAATGTTCCTTCTAATTTTTTCCATCCATGTGCAGAATACATTTTGTTACATGCACCAAAGCAAGTGTAGATGTGCACCACCAGTATAGCAGAGCACCCGCAGCATATGTTTAATCAGCTGAGTGGCATTTGAATCTCTCCTGGGTGGCTACCCAAGCACTTAGCTTACAGGAAACACTGCTGCTGACATCTACGATCATGTCTGGTCCAGTCTCCTGACTAGCTGGAGGTGTTTAATGACACCATCTCAAACCTCTTTCACTAGCCTGCTAAATTCTGCTCCGGTTCCCCGTAGGAAGACACAGTTCCAGTACTGGTGAAAGGCACTATCTTGGCAACTCCAGAGATCGTACATGCGCTTATCCATGGAACAAGGGCTGCAGGTTTCTCCATAGCCTGCCCTCCCAAAACACCTTGGAGGAACCAGTTCTAAAGGGAAAGATTAGCTCAGTCACATTAGCCCATAACTCTCGGCTCAGATTGCCCACAGCAGCGCTGGTTGTGGGCACCGTGTCAGAGTTGTGGACTCCTGTCCAGCAGAAAATGATCCAAGAACAATTCGTTTCACACCAGTCCCTGAACAGCTGACTAAAAGGGAGACTTGATCAGCACACCAAGTCAGGCTAGATTTGAACCAGCAACCAAGCAGTGCAGAATTCCTGTGGCCATTGATGGTGTTGTCCTCCCACCCTCTCCCCCAGGAAATATTTGATAACCCCAACATTCAGAGAAGAGGACAGTTACATCAGGCGCCTCCGCCCATGTGCACACTCTGCGACAGCTGCGAGGCCTTGAACCTGTGGACTTGAGATGGTTAGAAAGAAAATCTCAAGTTTTGTTCCTGCCTGTTTTATATGCAAAGCATCATCTAGGAACCAATTTTACAGGTGAGGATAACTACCACTTTTACAAGTGAGGGGAGCTGTGGCAGAAATATGGAAGCAATATACAGGCAGTCCCCGACTTACGTGGATCCGACTTACGTCGGATCCCTAGATACGAACGGGGTGAGGCAACTCCCGCACATGTGCAGCAGCATTCCCGGGGCTCGCTCACCTGGGTCCTAGGATCCTCCTCCTCCTCGGGCCGGCTCCGACTGGGGTCCCGCAGAGCTGCCGGGCAGAGGAAAAGTGCCTCCCCACGCCCGCTGCCCCCCCCCTCCCCCCTGCCAGCAACAGGCTGCCGAACAGACAAAAGCAGCCTCTCTGCCCCTCCTCCCCCTATACATGCTGGGCTCCCTGGGCAAACAAAGACTCCACCAAAACAAACAAAGTGCTGGCCTCATTGTGTTAGCAAAAAAAGGACCCTCCTCCTAGAACCCTGGGTGGTGTGTGGAAATAAAGCTATTAGCTCAAAGCATGGTGCAGAGCTGTTTGGTATTTGATGAGTTACTCCTTTAGTCCTGAGTTTGTCACAGGGACAGAAATAGATGTGAAATCTTCTGAACAGGGGAACAGACAGCAAAACAAACATTAGAGGGGAGTTAACCTTTCCCTATGCTATCCAAAACTAAAAAAAATGTTTGGCTAGAGTTTCCCCTACAATATGTACCAGTTCCGACTTACATACAAATTCAACTTAAGAACAAACCTACAGTCCCTATCTTGTACGTAACCCGGGGACTGCCTGTATAGGTTTGCAAAGCCAGTTTTGCACACACTGCTCCCTACACAGAGACTAGCATTTTAAATAAGCATTTCCTGGGTTAGATTTCCTAAATGGCACAGGGAGTATGAAAGCCAAAGCCCATTATTCAGAGGAAATTCGTTTTATATCTTAACGCCGGATAATTGCTTTTTAAAACACAGCAAACTAAAACATCCTGGGGCGTCTATCGAACCCTGTCCCCATCTTGGGATCTTCAGGCCATTCTCAAAGATTCGGCATAGGGAAAAGTAATTAAGGCTTTGCAGCCTCAACAGCTCCAGGCCAAATGCTCATGTTAGGAAAAGGTGCAATGCCTTTAAGGTTTGCAAAAAGTAGATTAGTGCAGGGAGAAGCGGGAAGGGGAACTGAATGGGAAGAGACGGGGGAAATACTGCAAAGCATCAGAGGGAGAAAGGGGCCATTGCTTTTTCATGCACTGATATTACTACTGCTCATCACAGCTGATAAGAGTCACATACGTGCTCAATGTAAGAATGTTGATTGCGGGGAAAGGGGGTTAAAGACAATTTATTCCAATCCCTCACCACGGTCCAAAACAGGAATGCATTCTTTAGCCCCCTCAGTCTTGATACATTCCCAAACACACACTTAAACAAGAGGTACTCAGGCTGCGGCTTGGGACTTTCATTCATCGTCTATGGCTCTTTGCAGCCTATATTAAAAAGCGGTGATTTAATTAACAAATCTATGCTATTAATTAGGCAAGACGCTTTTTACTGTGTTACCAAATCTTCTACAATGTTAAGTCATTTTGCTGAGAATTGTATTTTGATTGAGAGAGAGAGAGTTTTATACTGTGGAACCCACAGTGCCAGGGCAGCAGCTGGCTCCCCAGGAGCAGGGCTGGGAGCCGGTGTGTAACCGTTACAGTAACCGATAAGCTGATGCTTATTGGCTAACTGTTTAAACGGTTACACTATTACATCCCTAAGTCACACGATTGTGGTTCTTTTGGATAATGTTGATCACCAATTTGGCTGCTGAACCACTGAGGTCTGAGGCTTAAATCAAGATCGCCTGGGAAACCAAGTCACATAATCCTGGCACAATGCATCAACTGTCTAACAGCCTGAGCCCACGTTATGGCAGTAACAGCATTAAACACGATGTCAAACAGAACTCAGATCAATAGATATATAGAGATAAGTCTTTATATTTATATAAAGAGTAAAATACAGCATTTGGAACCCCAATGGAAGCAACAAACATTCTGTAACGTGGGGCAACACATTTAAACATTTTCTTTGCATTTTTTTTTAATTTTTATATTTTTTTAGAAAAAATACACGTGCAATATAACATGTTTTCACAGCTACACTTTTCTAGTGTGGGAAGAACACAGCATAATTCAGGAAAGAAAACATGAGAGAGACTGAGATCAAACATACCGCAGACTGCACTTGGATGATCACCTGCTACTAGCAAAGGGTGGAGGGGTCACTGCTGGAGCTGCCATCAATTCAGTAATAAGTAGAATAAATTTCTAAGTGCAGTTACGGCCTTAACAGCAATTTTTCCCCAAACAATACAATTTTAGATGGATCCACCCCAAACCAGCAACCTCTGGGAAAGTGAGACACTCTCTGAATTTCAGGTAGGCAATGCCACATTCTAACCTACGCCCGCCTTGGGAACCAGGAAGGAGCAAGACGCGTGCTCCCAGTTCTCTCATTGGCCTGTCTTTTCCCCAGGTTTGGTACCATGTTTAGACAGTTCCAGATAAGTAGGTTCTATAGGAGTCCCCCAGGAGGCCAGGTACAAAAAGTAATGCGTCCAATGAGATGTGTGGCCAGGAAACGCCCTTTACAGAGGGGCCCACTTGGAACGGAGACACACGGATCCAAACCCTTCTCATTCCACCTGAACCGGACACAATAATTCGAGATCGCAAAGGGAAAAACCAGGCTAATTTGTCAAACATTCTCCCCCCCCCCCCTTCTCCGGGTGGAGCAGCAGGAGGGAGGTTTCCCCTGACAAGCCAATGAAGAGGAGTGATTTTTTGCTTTATAACAGGTGCTAAAGTTCCCTGGGCGGATGATTACAGGGCTTTGAATCAGCAGCTCCTTGCTCAGGACATTAACCCCTTTTTAACATTACCTTGTATGATGCTAAGGGGCAAGAGGCTACCCTCAAGACACTGATTTGAAGAGGAAAGGGGGCAAAGTTCACAAACTAAGATAACGGATGGGAAAAGTCTTGGGCTAGGCGCTCTGAGGCAGCCCTGTGCTTACATACGCGCGTGTGCCGCTGCAAGCCAGTGCTTACAGTTTTGCATATGGCTCGAGTGTTCTGCCGGCCCACACGCCTGGAGTTAAGAAGTCCTGGCCTCTTTCAAATCCAGGCGTCTCTTCCAGCACACTCTGGAGATCCCGGTGTCTGCTTCCGACCCCACCGCAAGGGAGGAGCTGACCTTTGCAGCCATATGCTGGACTGGTGCAGGAGAGGAGATACAGCCCCATGCATCAGGCTGGCCGCTGGGGTCTGATGCTTTTCCAAGAGGGGACAAGGACGCAGCAAGGCTGGCACGCCTCCCCTCTGACCCCTCCTTGGGTGTCTCCATGAGGAAGAGACGGGTCATGGGAGGGAGTCTGCAGTCGGTCAAGTTTCCAAGCAGCTGCCCCTGCTCTTCCACATTCCACGGGAGAGAGGGGTCTTAGGAGCTTTGCAAGAGAACAGTGACCAGGGTTTTCCTAGGAGATGCATCCAGCACAAAGCAGCTCTGACCTGAAAGGAAAGGCTGAGGGAGGGACTTGTGACCGTGCACCTGGCAACAGGTGTGGGTGTTGGGCAGAGAGGGGAGATCGGCGTGAGGGGAACACGGGGCTTTTACTGCCTCGTGCTACTCAGCTGTTCCAACCTGTTTGATATTATAAGAACACTGCAAACTCCCCACTCCCCGTGTGTCCTCCTTAGGCTGCTCTGGGACCTCTCACGTACACTTAATCGTGGCTTCTTCCTTTTAAGCCAGGACTGATGCATGGAGTTTGCCTCCATGACAGACAGCAAGTCTCAGCAGTAAGCGACTGACAACACCGCACACATCAAAACTGGCATGGGGCAGAAGAGGCAGATCAATTGCATTTGCAATCGGTAGGAAAGGGATCAGCCGCCTCAGAGCTCATGAGTAACACGTGATTTGGTCACATGGCCAACACCAAACACTGCGGCTTCTCTCGTTTGCAGTTTTACAAACATCTAACCTAGAACATTTTTATTTTTCAATTCCTGAGCATCAGTCTACGATTAAGGGCTTGCTTTGGGGGGTTGGAAGGATCACACGGCACACTTAAAAATCGCAACATGACTGGGAAGAGTCACAGAGGTTACTCAATGTGAAATACCATTCTACAGATTTAATACGTTACTCTGCAGGGCCAATACGTCAAAATGTCAAAAGGCTGCATTAAAACAAACCTGCTACACTATGAATCTTACAGGACGAAACCGACAGCACAGAACAGCCTTAGACAAGTGTCCCTCAAAAAGCAGGCTCGTTTAAACACAGAAGTCCGCGACAGGAATACTTTTGAAGAGAAACAAAGCTTTGAACACAAGATGGCTGCCTGAACACCACAACGCAAGCATTTCCTGAAGTACACAACTACACAAGTTTTGTTGTAAATAAGCGTGTGCGAGGCTGTCAATGCTTGTCCGACAGCCCCAGAGCACGAGAAAGGGCTCAACGCTTGCTTGCCATTTGCACGGCTCTGCGTTGTGCTCCAGAGCCTTTAACACGGGGTCCTGACACACGTTCCCATAGGAAAAGCCATCTGGTTTCCCTTGCATAGGGCTTCTCTAGAAGTTTCAGTACTGATCTCTGAAGTCCCTGAGTTTTGGTACAAGGTTCCCATTTTTATCTAGCTATCTGCGCCTTTAAAAAAAAAAAAATCTGTGTGTCCCCTTTCAAAGTCGCTGGTATACACATGGATGATTCTAGCCACTCATCCCTCTTTGAACACTCAGCATCCAAGGTTCACTGAGACACTGCATGCCGCACTGGCAACACCGGCCCCAGAAAGAAATGACAGTCTGTGTACTCTGTGCTACTGATCGTAATACATCAACGGGAGAGGCCAGGAATCAAATGAGTATTTACCCTGGGCCATTTCAGGATGCTGATTGGTAATGTAGAGGTCAAGGAGGAGAGTGGAGGATGATTACATTTGCAGAAAGACAATAAGATTAATATTTCCTTTCCCCTTGGAACAAGAACAGCACGCTCTGTAATGTGGCACGGAGGAAGCCCAGAGGCCGAGTGAGTCACTAACACCCAGGATGTGTGCAGGCTGCACGTGCACGGGGGGTGGCATTTAACAGGCTAGCTAGAGATGCATCCGCCTGAGTCGGTGCATCTAAAACAAGTGGGTGGCTGGAAGCGGCGGCGACCAGGAAAACTAACCTGCGTTTCTTTTGTCCAGGGCAAAGCCAGAAGGGCAAGTGAGGCTCCAATTGTGTTTGGGGCGCCTCCTCCCCCAGCAATCACTAGCCACGTTCATCCCCCGCCTGGTGGCCAGGCTCTCTCATCCCAGATACCACCATGTCTGAGCCCTGAGCTGCACTTCCGAGTTCCACCAAGTGAACTGCAATGGGGCCAAGCTCCTGGGAAGTCAGCCAACACGTCTCCTGGGCCTCTCCCGGTCAGGAAGGCGCCACCCAGAGGATTCTCAGAGCAAGTGACTTAGAATCCTTTCTCCAGCTGACCACAGCAAATTCCCTTGAATAAGGCTGCTGCCACTCTCTAGAGCTCACTAAGGAAGTTCACTGATTTGCCCTCACATCAAGATGTGCAAATTTCACTCTTTCCTTTGAAGCGATGCCAATAAAGATCTCCAAGGGTTACTGAGGGAGGGGGGTTGCTAGCTAGGTGTAGTTATGTGTTTGCAGCAGAAAGATGTGCATGAGTTTGTCTGCCTATCGCCCAGACCAGGCGCGGCGTTTTCAGTGAGATAAGGAAAGGCGATGTGACACAAAACCAGACTCCCGACATCGACGATCTGCAGCGGCTCCAAGATCAGTCTCCCACCCTTCCCTAGAGCGCTCGCTTCTGCCCAGGCCGCGTCGCTAAAGAATGCTCCCCCCTCCTTCGCCCCAACAACGGGAGCAACCGACGTCTCCTTCGAAGGGCCGAGCAAACGGCAAGCGCATCAGCCCGTCTGGCTGCAGGATAGCGCTGGCTCAAACGAGAGGCCAGGACAGATCGTCAAGGCTGGTTCTTATCGCAGCAGCTGCTCCGCTGCCAAAGCAAAACGCCTGGTGCAGCGTTTGTGGATAAACTTCCAATGCACCACAATATACAAGAGGAGCCTGGATCTTGATCTCTGAGCTGGGGGAGATTAGAGTCCTGTTTCCACCTGGATTAGCCACTGGCTACCAACCTTCTAAAGTAACAAGCACCTCGTGCTGCCGTATTATTCCCTCCCTTCACCCCATGCCCTGCCTACAGAATCTTTCGACCTCATCGGCTGTGGCCTACTGATGCAGTCTCATCAGGAAAGTTTCCAGCAGCAGGACCAGTGCACGGCACCTCACTGATGCCTGGGATACAGCAATACTGTCCCCTCCCCAGAGCCCACATAAATACATGGGGATCTTGAGCATTACTCCATTTTACAGACACAAACACCTCGTGGGATATTCGACTCAGACAATGCGACAGGGCTCTGGGAGGAAGGAGCATCTGGAAAGGGTTGGTTCGGTGTGCGCTCCTATTTCTATGGGCTGCCTGGTGCAGCTCTAAGGTTTGCTGACAATCATGCAGGTTTATTGTGGTGGTTTCACGTAGCCCATCTTCATTTGCGCAGGGTCACGGAGGAGGAATCCTCCCATTCCGCAGACGCTCCTCTCTGCCTCTCTCCGAACGCCGGATGAAGGCCAGAGGCGCTATTCAGCGGCCATTTGCTCAATGTGATCGCTAAGCAGCTTGTTTTGCTCTGCAAGGTAAAGAGAAAATGAGATTTGTGAGGCCAGGGTTTATCATGCTGAGAAGATGAAACGAGAGAGGGGCAGATGCTGTCCCTAGGTGCCCGGGGGCTCTTTAAAATAAATCAAGGCCGTGACACAACAAACAAGGTACCAGCATATTTTATTTCGTTTAGATGCTACTGGACAGCGAGTTTCCCCAGCTGAGTCTTGAGCTGTAAACAAACCAACGACCCCCCTGGCCTGATTGGGCACTGGTGAGAAACGGCATGTCTGCACTGTCATCGGCCCAGCTGTGGAGCCAAACACCCAGACAACGGGGGATGGTGCCCCATTCGTGCCAGCTGGGCATCTGGCCCGATTTACTCCAATGAAGCTGCAGCAGTTCGCACCAGTAGGGAATCTGGGCCTATTAACTTCACCAGCACTAGGGCAATTGACCCCCGATGGGGATCTAGCCCCACTGCCTCCAATGGAGCTGCAGTACATGGACATCCATTCCAACGCTGCCCAGTGATCGTAGACCCTGCCCGTGAAAATCCAGTAACATTTGGAGTTTGCCCTAGACTAGAAGCCAGTACAGGTTGAACCTCTGTGGTGCGGGACTCTCTGGTCCGGCAACGGATGTTGCTAGACTGGAGCGTCCCAGCATAGAGGTTGTTCGCAGATGGGAGCAGGGCCAGCATGGCAGTGGAGCCCATGGGGCACCGGAGCCCACAGCCAGCTGGGGCAGGGAAGCCAGAGCCCGCGGGGGGAGGGGGAGCAGCAGAACTCGCAGCTGGTGGGGTCAAGAAGCGAGGGAGGGAGGGGAGCGCTGTAGATCTCACAGCCCGCAGGGCTGCTGCAGCCAAGGGGCTGAGGGCAGTGGTGCCAGGTAGCTGGGGAGAGGAGCCCCGCCCAGATCTTCCCTGGTCTGGAAAACTCCCTTGTCCAGGCTGGGTCAGGTCCCCAGGGAGCTGGGACCAGGGAGGTCCAACCTGCCCTCTTTGCCCCGGCTAAAGGGTGCATTTCAGATATGCCTCCTCCCCATTGCAGTTGGCTTCTCCTAGCCTGCGCCTGTCTCTGGGAGACCAATTACTTCCCCGCCTCCTTCCCACCAGCGCAGTCTCCGCCCTCCAGGAGCTGGTGCGTGGCTCCAGGCCCCGCCCTGCCCGTCCTACCTTCGTCCAGGTTGCCGATCACGGCCTGCTTCTTCAGAAAGTCGTTGCAGAGCTTCTTGCTCAGGCCGAATGCCAACATGTTGTGAGTGAACGTGCTGGGGGAAAAGGGGACAGAAATGGTACAGGCACCGCAAGGAATCAACCGCAGAGCCCCCATGCCTGGCAGGATCCCTTCTCTCACTCCTATAACCCAGGGGTTGGAACCGGCATCTGGGTATGTGGTGGGCATTCCCTGTTCTTGTATTGCTACGGGGGCAGACCCCTTCTCTGGAGCCCAGCGTACATCACCCACTGGCCACAAAGAGCATCTCACCTTCTCCACCGACTATCTGGCTTTGCCTCCACAGCCATCAAGGTAACCCTTCCAGCCCCTGCCTGAAAGGAGGACAAGGGCAAAGGATTCTTCTAATCCCAGTCAGAGCCATGGGAGAGAGGGAGTTAGTGGATGTCTTCCTGGGAGAATCCATGTCTGCTCTTCGGAGGGGAGAGGAATGAGAGAGAGGGGCCTGAAAACCCTGGACACTGGAATGCTGGTTCTGAGAATCCAAAGAGATAAAAAACCCACTCCCGTTTTCAGTGAATGAACTGTCTAAATACTGGAGTGGCAGCATTTTTATCACCCGTTTGGCTCAATTTCCAAAGCTATTTAATCGGGGAAGGAAACATCAGCCCAGCAACCCCTTTGCTTTAGCGTCAGTCTGTTCATCCTCTCGGGCACACTAAATTTCTGTTCTTTGTTATCAAAGACCTGACCCAACACCCCAAATCTACATGCTTGGACCCTGATTCAAGCTTGGGAAAAGAGTTGCAATCTCTTTCTATTGAGATTTTGTCCGTGACAGCAACGGACAGGCTCCTTCTGGCCACCCAGACTCAGACATTGTCAGTCAAATAGCGTGCGCCTTACCCGAGCTGCCCAAAAGTGATGTTCTCGTTAAACCGTAGGCTGTCGTCACGCTCCTCCTGGGTCATGTGACACCACTTTTCCCTGCAACCATAGGAACAGATCTTGTACTGGGAAGTCACCATGCAGCCTTCCCTCCTCACATTCATCCAAAACCCTGCTGGTTGCTGAGACCATGTCTTCACTAAATGGAAGATCGACCCTGCTGCGATCGATCTTCCGGAATTTGATTTAGCAAGTCTAGTTAAGACTTGCTACATCGAACTCAGAGGATACTTCCGCGTGTGCGAGGAGTAAGGGAAGCCGATGGGAGTGTTTGTTCCCATCAGTCTCCTGCTATGGGAACAGCGGAAAATTTAAAACAAGGTACGTCCACTCCAGCTACGAGTTGCGTATCTTGATTTGACCTTCCCTTTTAGCATAGGCCTGGCCTGAGACACGTCTGCAGGCTTGTAGGAATTGTGAAGCTGATGAAGAATATATCTAGGGAGCCAGGAGATCACTGAATACCGGATTCCGTTCTCTCCCATCTGGCCAAATGGCTGAGCCTGATCTAGGCTGGAGATGGCAAATGTGGTACATATTTACCGCAGCTGCTGCAGCGCCATGCTTTATTGTACACAAAACCGAGTCCCGATGCTGATGGGAACTGGGTGAACTGGAGAGCAGGGATCCATCAGCACGTGCCTTCCACACACAGCTGAGCACTCTGCCTTTAATGCCGTGGTACTGGGAAGGAGGTGGGAGCTGGGTGTCGGGGGGGTACCGGGTGGGAGCAGCAGTCCCTGAACGCAGTAGCCCCAAAGGCAAAGCGTTCACCCAGGTCTCAGGCCTGGTCTATACACAAGCCTGCAGCAGTTTCCCTAAGGGGATGAAGGGGTTAAATGGATTTAGTTAAGCCTGGGTAATGTCTGTGTTTAGGCCGAGGCTACTTCTAAAAATTAGATCCTGCCAACTACATGGCTCAAGGGTGGGAAAAATGTCATGCCCTGTGCACTGCAGCTTGTTTTCCCTAATCCCCACCGTCAGCACAGCCAGGTCGGTATAGCTACCACCTCTCGCGGGGAGGATTAACTAAACCACTGGCAAAACGCTTTCTGTGGATACAGGAAGCACCTACACTGGTCCCGTAGCTGCAGGACAGGCCTGGCCTTAGCCTGGGCCTCCCCCAAATAAGATTAATATGCAGAGAGGTCAGGACGTCTGGCTAACAAAAACAACAAGGGAAAAGGCATCTGCTGTGCCTCTCTTCCCATGGGCTGCACAACCCAGTCTGGCAACTTCCTCGTTTATCTGTGCTCCCGGCACTGGGCCACTGTGAGCCGGGCTCGACAGGGCTTTGTGGACTGGCAATCAAAGGGAAGGGAGCGAATGGATCAGCGGGAGTTGGGAATGAAATGCCGCAGCCCTCTCCTTAAGGGTTACGAAGGGCTGGGAATGCAACGCTACCCACGCAGCCTGCCTTCTCCTCGGAACGCTTTGAGCTACCTCAACTGGCCGCCTTAGATGGAGCAAGGTCACTTTTATTCTCCTTTAAACCAGAGATAGTAACCCTTTAAGCCAGAATCTAGGCGGGCAAGTGTCCAGTGCCCAGTTGGGGGAACTGACACAGCCTTGCAATCGTTCACCCGTTGACCTGCACGCCCCAGCACCTTCTGGACTGGACTTTGAGCTCTCGACTCAAGTCTGCATCCACTTCCCGAGAGTGGAGCGCTGTGAACACAGTGTGGATTGCCAGATGCAAGTGCCTAGACAACAAACTGCATCTGCCTTCTTGTCGAACATTTCATGATCAGTGAACACTGCATGATTCCCAGGAGCAAGGTACAAGAACAGGTCGGGGTGTTTGATCGTAGAACTAAACCAGTCAATTGTGTGTGTGGGTGCCAGACAGCACCTTTGCTTTGTACGTGTCCCCTCTTCTATGGCCCGTGAAAGGTGACTGTGTGCATTCCTAACACTTGGGCATTGTGAGGCTCTCTGTAGACGTGTCACTAGTGTGTGTTTCAAAAAGCCACTGTCGAGCCAGGACACAAGAGTCATTCTATGTATGTTCATTATGCTTATTTAATACATGCACGTGGGGCAGGGATTCAAGGCAGCAGTCTGCTGACCGGAAGTCAGGTGGGGGTTGCATACAAGGTTAAGAGGAGAAGAAAGGGAAGGAAAAAGGGACAGGAAGAAGAAATAACTGAGGAGAGGCAAAAGGAGAATAAAAGAAACAGCACACAAACTCCCAACGCACGCTTAACGCGCCTGCCCCCTACCTGGAGTGGGGAGGAGCCGCTTGAATTGGAAATCGGGCAATCGGGGATGTTTTTGGCAAATTTACCCTAACTAGGACAAGTGTCAATTACTACTGGGACTGGTGATTTCAGACTTTTCCCCCTCGAGGGCCCAGTCCAGCAAGCCCTTCCTCGCATGTCCGGTTCTTATTAGACAGCTTTGCAGGATTGGGCCTAAAAAACTGCAAGGGATGTAGCTGCTTTGATGGTGTTTGTGTGGCCAAATTCTGTGCCTCACTAGAAAGTTTAGGCATACGATTAAAAGCACAGACTGTCAGGATCAGGTTCACTATAGCAACCAAAATATGCATCTAAATCTGAAGGCTGCTGGGGGGCAGAGAGAGGGGAGAAAAATCAGCAAGGTGCTTGGAATGCTGAAATCAAAGCTTTACAGATCTCATTATCCCAGTTACAGAGTAAGCGTATTTAGGTTTTTCTGCCCTCCTCGGATAGTCTTGCTGAAGGAAAACAAGATCAAAGTGACCAAGGGAGATTCATGAGGCATCCAGGTCTGTTATTCGGGAATAATGGGTTAAAAATGTGTTTCAATTAAATATTGGGATCGTTATCTGACATAAAAAACCACTGTAGAGATCTATTTTTTTTTCACATAATCCCTATTTGACTGTATTATTAAATGTCTGAGGACAAGGATATTTCTGCAAAATGGGCTTCTAAAATTCTAGCTTCTCAGCAGGGCAATGCACCAGCAAACTCACGATGCTGGACTGCAGAGACCTCCAGATGTTGGCAGCTGCATGTCCAATTCTGGGCAGCAGTGTGATTTTTTTATGCTTCTTGTTTGAAATTCACCCTTCTCTGCAGGTATAGGAGCGCTACAAGGCTCTCTGCACTGACAATGGCCAATTTAATTTAGTCCCTGTGAGCAGGTACATTTTACACCAGACAACTAATCTGAGCAGTGCTCTGCTTACAAAAATCTACTCAATTTCTTTCCCCTAACAGATGTTAGCTGCACTTTCAAGATCGTATCCGGGAGCTCCTACCCCTTTTTTCAGGGAGGCTTTTTTGTTGGCTTTAAATGATTAGTTCCACAATCAGATGTCAAGATTTTTTTTTGTTAAATCAAAGACTCTTCCCCCTCCAGCCCCAAATACTAGTCTGCTCTTGACTCTGATCCCCAGTAGATCATTTCTTGCACTTATAAAGCTTAAGAACATAACTCTCAATGCAACTTGCTATTTTCCCCCCATGGGCATT
This sequence comes from Pelodiscus sinensis, assembly GCF_052426305.1. NCBI lineage: Eukaryota > Metazoa > Chordata > Testudines > Trionychidae > Pelodiscus > Pelodiscus sinensis. The sequence continues at coordinate 46,010,294 of NC_143063.1, forward strand.
TTTTTAAAAAACACAAGCCACAACTTAAAATAAATAAATACATAAATAAAAAGGCAAAATTTCCAACCAGCATCTTCACAACATAAAAGCCACAGCAGCATTGGGAAGACACTAAAGCAAGGGATCGAATATGCCTTGATTCAGCACAGCATAGGCATCGGGAACTGAACGTGAAAAAGCAATGCTCACCGGAGCACACCATGTCACGGAGTCAGTAGCAAAGGAAAAAACGAAATAAGGAGACGAGGATAGAATGACATTCCTCCCTCTATTCCAGGAGACTCAGTTTGTGTCCAAAAACTGCCCATGAAAGTGGAGTAAAATGGCCCAAGAGAACAGAAGTACGAAACATCAACTGCTCTATCCGTTGTGCATCTAATTCGTTACTGAGAGATCTCAACCCGTGGACCGTGATTAAGTTTATATTAAAATCGACCAGATCTAAGGATTAAGGATGTAACTGTTCCCAGATTTAGGTTAGTCCCACTGATAGCACCGTCCCCCATTTGCTGCAGCTAGAGAGAGATCAGAGTTTGCACCCATTTGAGTAGGTGGCATTTCCAAGCCCAACCTGCATCGGTAACTCTTTCCCACGGAGGCACAGTTTGGACCAGAAGTGAGTCAATGGTACTGTAAAAATGCAACAAAGTAATGTGGACAGACACACCTCTTTTCCTCTTCCTCTCCAGTGTTCCCTCTGGAGTGGCAGCAGAAACAGGGGCAGCAAAGGTTACATGTTAAAGATCATGCAAGATATATGGGTGGAGAAAGAGAAGAACAGATGAAAGGAAGAAAGTCATTAGAGGCAGAGAGAAGAAAAGGATTTTTGTTAGTTTTCTTCCCCCCCTGCAGGAAAATCTCCTGCCAATTATCTCCACGCTTTTCCTGTTCTTCCAAAGCAATTACCAAGTATGAACGCACACATTTCTGCTCACACTCCCCGTAGCCCCAGGAAAGGACTTTAGGCAGGTGTTTCTCCCCCAGCGTGCCGCAAAGTGTGAGACACAAACCCAGCTTGGTGAGAAAAGGCTTTCAGAAAAGCAGACTCCCCCCTGGAGGCCTTTAAGGAAGGACAGAGGAAGGTGTCTCAATGCTGGGACCCAAGGTGTCTTTCTAGCATGGTCAAAGGGGATATGCACACACTATGTGATCACTCCAGTGGGAAGCTCCCATCTATTAAACAGGGTTGGAACCTAATATAGGTTGAACTTCTCTAGTCCAGCACTCTCTGGTTCAGCAACATCCCTGATCCAGCATGATGTTAGTTAGCCAGCCAGATGGCCACTTAGCATGGGCATGGCCAAGTTTCCCGCAGTCCCATAAAGTTTGTTTCCAGCCATCAGGCCTGGCTCTCAGAGTTCTGTGCTGTTTAGCTCGAATTTACCCCTAACTGTCTTCTAAGAGCCCAGTAAGCAGAGGAAGTGTTGGTCATGCTGCTAGACAATATTGACCTCCCATGGTTCAGCAAATTCTCTGGTTCATCCCCGGTCAGGTCCCGAGGGTGGCGGACTAGAGCGGCTGACCCTGTACTGAATGGGACCAGTCTCTGGACAGAGGATGCATTTCTTCTCACCTTTGTTCCCCAAGAGCCAAACACCAATGTCCTTAACTCAGGCAAACTCCCAGGTTCGAGGAGAGGGGGCAGCCACACTTGGAGCGGGGGGCATGATTCCAGATGGGCATGATGCTACCCGATGAGCGAGGTAGCTCAAATAGGTTCCTAGGGTCTCTCTGACAGGCACCTGCAGTGGCTCGCCCATCCCGTGGCCAGCCCATCCCGTGGCCAGATTCTGTTTTTAGCACGGACGCGTGGTGAGAGCCAGGTGAGTTTATCCCCTCAAGCCGAGAACTGCAACCTCTGCTCCACAAACAGCCACATCCTCCAGCCGGCCTTCAGTGCAGGCCAAGCCCTCAAGAGGTACCAGGACACTGCACTCCCTTCTAAACCAAGGCCTGGGACTACGAACCACATCGGGAGAGCGTCGTCTCTGCGCCAAGCCAGCCCGTAACCAAGGCACTGACGCGGTGGCTACCGAGGAATACAATGGGCCGGGTTAAGCCCCTTCTACGCTATGCACTGCAGACCGTACGAGGAGCTATGCAATGCAGTGAGAGACCAGGTCTGAACACTGGCCTGGGAGCCGGGAATGTGCAGGTTCTAATCCCCTCCCCCACAACCTCACTTGCCTCAGTCTCCCCTCTGTACCACGGGGATGAGGATGCCGGCCTGCCTCCCAGGGCGCTCCAAAGAGTCATGTTTGTAAAATGCTTTGAGAAGAAAGAGCCCACTTTTAGGGTGTTTAGGGTATTGCCAAAATTAGCCTTCTGGTGCCAACAGAAGTGCAGCTGTGATTTTTAAAGCACACTGCTCACCCAAAACAGACACCCCTCCTCCCCCCATCCCCTGCCAGACAAGAAGGACTGCAAATTCTGGAGGGGGGGGGGGGTTACATCTGAACGTGGCTTTTGCACAAAGACCCGCCCTACTTCTGGGGAAAAGGGTAGGCAGCCAGGGCCTGCTTTGATTGCTCAGGTTCAATGCTCCATCACTATTACAGGGAAGGAAGTTTGCAGAGTCACTGTGGTGTGATCCACACTTTGCAGTGCACATGAAGAGGCCGGAGGAATTCACTCTGGTAGGAGCCACCCTGAAAGAGGTGCATGCTCCTGCATGAATGATGGTGACTGGAAGACACTGCAGGTTGCTAGAACTGGGATTCGGATGGTATCAATGACTGGTTGCTAAGATAAGAAGCTACTGGTGAATCTCTTCTTATGCCATTTGTGGGTATTCCCCCTATTTTCACCTCATTTCTCTCTCCGGAGCAGAGCCCCATGTCTGAATTACACCTCATCTTGCATCCACAGAGTTGGAACCAAGCCTGTTGCTTTGTCCCGATTTCTACCTTAAAAGGCTTTGCAATGATTTAAAAACAAAGAAAAAAACCACAACTTGGGCCGTCCCTATTGGAAGGGCTGCCTGATCAGAAGATTGGGCTGTCTCCGAGCTCTGACCAGATCAAGGCGTCTCCGCAGTTTGCAAGCTAAACTGAGGAGACTGTGGCCACGTGCACTCTCGTTTTCCAATCATTTTCTCAAAGCGGTCACCAGCCAACGGTAGCATGTTCACAGTCAACTAAAAACGTGCCTGGATAGAGACTGGGATCCAATTTAGGAGCACGCAATATTCTTTTCCAGGAGCAGAAACTCAGGTGCAATGCTCAGACTGCTACCCAGCTGCCGAGTTCATCTGCTGGGAGTAGGATGTAAAATGGATCCTTTTCTGTTTGAGAAGAATATCCAGCTTGCCAGCTTTTTTACTCTATTAATTGATTCACAGATGTTTAAGGCCATAAAAAGCCACTTGACCTAGTCCAGTGTTTCTTAAACTGTGTTCTGTAGCACACCGGTGTGCAGTGAGGCAGTCGGAGGTATGCCGCGGAGAACAACAGAATTAAAAATGGCCACCCTTAAAGAGGCAGGCAACCTTTCTTTTTCCTCCCTCAATTTTCCCCAGCCCTTTCCCCCCCCCCTCAAAAACTCCCCCCCCCCCCCCTACCTTTTTTTTTTTTTTGGCTCAACAAAAAATTCTCGGTGTTCCTCATAAAAAAAACTACCGTTTGGTGTTCCTTGGTCTTAAAAAGTTTAAGAAACACTGACCTAGTCTGATATGCTCATATCACAGGCTATTCAATTTCACCCAGTGACACTTAGCCAAATACAAGTTGTTTGGTTGAACTAACATTTACCCTCCAGAAAGATAACCTCTCTTCATTGGGAGACATCTAGAGATGGAGAAACCACCATTTCTCCACTTAGGGAGGAACAATCCGTTTCTCACACACAGAGAACGGGAAGCGACTGTCTAGGAAGGATTACTGCTGAAAGGGATTTAGGGGTCATAGTGGACTCACATAAGTGACTCACCTAAGCTAAACGTGAGTCAGCAGTGTGACACTGTTGCAAACAAAGCAGACGTGATTCTGGGATGAATTAATGAGGGAGTGTTGTGAGCAAAACATGAAAGATCATTCTTTCGCTCTACTCTGCGCGGATTAGGCCTCAGTTGGAGTATTATGTCCAGTTCTGGGCACCACATTTCAAGAAAGATGTGGAGAAACTGGAGAAGGTCCAGAGAAAAGCAACAAAAATGATTAAAAGTCTAGAGAACATGAGCTATGAGCAAAGACTCAAAGAATTAGGTTTGTTTAGTTTAGAAAAGAGCAGACTGAGGGGACATGATAGCGGTTTTCAAGTATCTAAAAGGGGGTTACAAGGAGGAAGGAGAAAAATTGTTCTCCTTGGCCTCTGAGGCTAGGGCAAGAAGCAATGGGCTTAAACTGCAGCAAGGGAGGTTTAGGTTGGTCGGAAAAACTTCCTAATTGTCCGGATGGTTAAACACTGGAATAAATTGCCTTGAGGGAGTTGTGGAATCTCCATCACTGGAGATATTTAAGAGAAGGTTAGACAGATGCCTGTCAGGGATGATCTAAATGGTGCTTGGTCCTGCCACGAGGGCAGGGGACTGGACCTGATGACCTCTTGAGGTCCCTTCCAGTTCTATGATTTCCCTTGGTAGTCGGTCCAACGGTAAATCACCCTGTTAAAAACGTGGGCCTAATTTCCATTTTGAATGTGTCTGGCTGCAGCTTCCAGCCACTGCTTCTGGATAGGTCTTTCTCTACTGGATTCAAGAATCCTCTAGGACCCAGGAAGGCATTCGAAATCGTCAATGAAGCGGAAATTTAAATATCCCACGCTTCATTAGCATGATCTTGCCGGCGCGTTACTCCCATCAACAGCTCTTTCAAAAGTGAAATTGTGAACCGGGACGCATTAGTTCGAACCAAAACCCTTGGTTTGAACTAACATTACTCCTCATTTTTTTAGTAGTAAAATGAGAAGGAACGTTCGTTCGAACCAAGGGATTTGGTTCGAACTAACGCATGCCGGTGCACACTTTCACTTTTCGAACGCCTGCATTTGCATCCCTAGTTTGAACTAGGGTGCAAGTGTAGACATACCCTAAGTCTCCCCTAAGCATTTTCTCCAGCCGGGAGTCCTTATTAAGTCTGTTTTCTGCAGCCTCTCCTATGTTTTCAACCTCTTTTTAAAAATGTGATAGTGAGTACATGCCAGTCTAATCAGTATCAGATACAGAGACAGACTCAGCCCTAGTTTATACACCTGGGTAGCAGCAGCCCGCTCTGCCACCGCCTTACACCGAGAGCTCATGGCTGTTCTGAACCAGAAATCCTTTGCAGGGTCACTGCTTTCCAGGATACATTTCACAGGTCTGGCCTGCATCCCTTGCCCCTAGACTTTGCATTTGGCTGGATTTTATTTGAATGGGCCCTGCTTACCAACCAATCTGGATTGCTCTGTATTAATACCCTCTCTTTATCCAGATTTACCCCTCTGCCAGCCTCTCGGTCATCTGCAAATGTTATCAGCTGTGGTTTGATATTTACTGCTAGATCCTTGGTAAAAATGTCTAACATCATCAAGCCTCGTACGGATGCAGAGGAATCCCACGGGTAATGTTGTTTCTCAGTGATTTGTCTCTGACAGCTTGTTTAGGAGATCTGTCAGCCAGTTCTTAACCTATTGAACGTGCATGTCATTTATATTGGATAGTGCCAATTTCTTCACCAGAATATCATGCAGAACTATGTCAAACACCGTACAAATCCTTAAATGTATTATTACCTATGAACTTATCTTTATCAACCAAACTTGTAATCGCCTCAAAGAATGAAATCAGATTTGTTTGACAACGTCTATTTTCCATAAAACTATGCAGACTGGCATTAATTATATGTATATTTTCACTCTCTCTCAGCTGAAGCTCCATATCAAGTTATACATTATTTTGCCCAGGACTGACAGCGTGCTGATTGGCCTGTCCTGAGTCTCCGTGCATGCCGTTCCAGAATACTGCCAAAACACTTTTGGAATTTCCCCGATATGCCAACATTCCCTAAAATCTGTCAACAGAAGTCTCCTCAGCTAACTCTTTGAGGACTCTTGAGTGAAGTTATCTGAACCTGCCAATGATATTTCTGTGCCTATTCAATGGTGTTTAATGTCTTCCTCGGTCACTGATGGGGTGGAAATAACTTTATCCGGCTCTGTGTGCTTTGGGAATTTTCTTTGGATTACTGTGAGCAAACTAGGACTCATCTTGAAGTTTTCCGGGACAAAACTGCTGCCCGTAGCTATAACTATTGAGCATGTTTTGGGTGCACCAAAGCTGCTGTTCATGTCAGACAGCACGCTCACTGTTGAGTCTCAGCAGAGGTTACGGAACACCACAGGGTTCCTTGCGGCAAAGTTTCGGTTGCAGAATTTAGCACAGCATTGGCTGGGTCTCCAAGTGGCTACTGGGTTAATTCCAATAGGGTGAGGACCTCTCTAGGGGGGGCAATCTAACAAGAATAGCTGGGAAGTGACGGCTTCTAAAAAAACCCGATGGGGATAAATGAAGACAACCAAGCACAGCAGAGAAGAGTTTCTGGGGAGATTTAGACTCAAGATTCAATCCACTCACTCTCGATTCCTGTCTACACGCAGGAGCAAGTGACACATGCCCCTGGCGAGGACTGCACCTGCATACTTCAGGGTACAATTTTGGCTTGAGTACTAGAAAAAGGCTCTCACACTATCCCTTATGTCTGACACAGTCTCTAAGTGATACCACAGACCACCAGGCCAAGTCATCCTTGCCTAACCCCGAGTCAGCAATTTGCATGGCTGTCATGGATTCTCTGAATGACGCCCTAGCCCAGGCTGGAAAACACACCTCTCTGCAGGGCTGCTGAAACCTGAAGCTCCCTGTGAGGGAAGAGGGAGATGGAAGTGTCAACAGAACGCTACAAAGCTGTAGCAGGACTTAGTTCCGTTTGAGGCTTAATGATGCCACAAAAAGCCGTGGTGCAACGCAGAAAGTGCAACTTATATCTCCCTCCCCACAACATCCAAAGCAGAGGGGAAGGCCAGGACAAGACTGTGTGTGTCTGGGTACCACATGACAGCACACAGCATCCCACAGGACTTGGGCACTGACTGACTGTGTCCAGTATCTTCCAATTTCATTGCTTCACATTTGACTTCTACAGCAGACGAGCCCTTCAGCCCTCAGGAAGGGGAAGCGCTGGATAGCATCAGACACACACGCGCAGCACCAGGGTGGATGCTGAAATGTACCAGTAGGGGACACTTGGGGCACGTCTAAAACTACATTCCTCTTTCGAAAGAGGAATGTAAATGAGGCAAATCGAAAGCGCAAATGAAGCGCCGATTTAAATATCCCGTGCTTCATTTGCATATTCACATCTGAGCGCTTTTTCGAAAAAGGGTTTTTCGAAAGTGAAAGCGCAGACAAGATGGGGTTCTTTCGAAACCCCCCCCCCTTTTTTCAAAAGAACCTGTGATCCTGAAAAAATGAGTATGGGTTCTTTTGAAAAAGGGTGTTTTTTTTTTTTTCTCCACAAGAACCCTGTCTAGACTGAGTTTTCACTTTCGAAAAACCCCTTTTTCGAAAAAGCGCTCGAACATGAACATGTAAATGAAGCGCGGGATATTTAAATCCGCGCTTCATTTGCACTTTTGATTACCTTATCCCACGAGGCATACCGGGGAGGTCGACAAATGCCTTTGATGTCAACCGCGGAGCATCCAGACTAGCGCGCTGAGCCAACAAACAGCTGATCAGCACAGCGCGGCAGCCGTTTAAATTTAAATGAAGCAGTGATTATTTAAATCTCCGCTTCATTTCCCTATGCCGGGTAGCCTGATCTACATGCCTCTGGTGACAGAGGTATATAGTCTAGACATCCCCTCAGTGTGCACCTACCAGGGATGGATGAGGAGCAGAAACAGGAGCTAAAACTGCCATTCCAGCAGGAGGAATCTTGGAATTTCCCACCTCAGTTTTAGAGCTATCCCCCACCGGCCAGCATGACCAGCGTGTCAAACACTGGAAGGTTTAGCCTGCGAACCAGCTTGCTACTCAAGCAGTAGGGGATGAAGACCCAGAAACGCCCTTGTGAATAATAATATCCTGGGGTCTAACTGGGACCATCATGGGATGCTCAAAGCCTCTTTAATAGGAACCTGACTGCCATGGCCAATCACTCACTGGGGACCAGGTTTGACTGAAGCGATGTTGATACAAGACTCAAACCAGCACAGACGGTCAAAGGGCTTCCCCTTGGCCTTCCTTAGAGCTTCTCTCACAAAGCACAGTGACGCTGTCAGTGGATTTAGGACTGTTCTTTAACTGTAGGTAAAAGGTGAACCACCAAACCTGGCATTTTTACAGCGTCCCAAAGCACATGGCAGGACGCTACCAGTTTTCAACCTGCTCTCCCTGCTATGATTTATATTTTCGTTCCACAAGCGGTGCCCAGGTTCATATTATGCAGCCGGCTTTTCCTAGGTTCCCAAAGGAGCAGCATGAGATATCTCAGCTTCTCCACAGGTCAGCAATATTTGCAATGCCCCCGGGCCACCGCTCAGAAAAGTTATTTATTACAAATAGGTTTTGTTTTTGCAGACCGGGGAAATCAACCATCCAGTTAGTTAAAAAAAAAAAAAAAAAAGGCATTTTCACCAGAGTGCAGCTGCCAAAGGCACATGACCTCGCGAGGCATTTGCTCCTGCTAATTTCATGCTTCATAAATGCAAGCTGTAATACTGCTCAGTAGGGTCTTTCATTGGTTTGTGTTGGAAAAATACTGACAACGTGCCAGTCTTTTTCCCGTCCATCCGGGCACTTCCTATCTGGTGAACAGGCACTTCTCTCAGGACCACATCTAAGAAGCTAATTAGCGCTCCAGGCGTCAAGTCCTGGATTGCAACGCTTGGTGGCTTTCAACCACAGATCTCAAAGCACTCTACAAAGGTAAGGAAGAATTGCCCCCATTTCACAGGGATGGAAACAGTGGCAAAGCGAGGGGATTCGCCCAAGGTCACACACACAGTCAGTGGAAGAGCAGGAACAGAATCCAGGTCTCCTGACTCCCAGGCCAGTGCCTTACGCACATCTCCATGCTATCTTTTTTAAAGGGACGCTGTCAGGTTACAAGAAAAAAGTCTTTTTAAAGTGACCTACCCTCTGTATAAACAGCATTGCAGAATGGCAAGTCATGGAGAATTTTAAAAGCCAGACTGACTCCTCACCGCTTATTTCAACATTTGATTCAGTAGCTTGAAAGATCAATCTCACTTCTGTGCTTTGAGTCAGTTTCACTTCCATTCCTCTATCTGTGCCCCTTTTGCAACACTCAGAGGATGTCCGCAATCCTAGCAATCAAACTTCCCCTATCAGAGGGGTAGCTGTGTTAGTGTGAATCTGCAAAAACAAGAAGTCCTGTGGCACCTTATAGACTAACAGTTTCTCCTCTCTTGGTGTTCACGCCTCCACATCAGCTGCTAGAAGTGGGCCTCATCCTCCCTGACTGCATTGACCTCATTATCACTAGCCTTACTCTTGATTGGAACTCTTTTCTGATGCCTGGATGTTTATACCTGCCTCTGGAATTTCCACTTCATGCATCTGACAAAGTGCAGCCTTGTAATCAACCACTTGAGGCAAAGCATTTCCCTGCAATCTGCCTCGGTTTTGACAGATCAGGAGAGCAGAGACAGGGTGAAAGCGAGACTGAGTTCAGGTCTTGGCAGGCCAGTAAAAGAAGACTGGTCATCACCTATTTGCTCTGCAGAAGTAGCTATGACGGAGAGATGATTTCAATGGATTTCTCCTGTCCCAAAAGCCCACGACCTCTGTAACACCCGTGGGAATTACACCGCTGAACCTCTCTAAGCCTGTGGCAACCAGACCCCTCAATATTATTTGATCTTGGCTTTGTGTGACCGAACAGATGCTCGCGGAGATGCTTTCCTGCGAAGTTACAGCCTCTGCTCCTCGCCCCAGCCAGTTCTAACAGCCGGGCCTGCGCTACCATCAGCAGCCCTTGAAGGAAGAAGCTCCGCGCTTTCCAACAGCTACCGTGTCTAGGAGGCAGCCTCACCACACGCGGTGCCATGCGCCGGGGAAGGCCCCTCAGAAAGGCAGCTGGGAGGAGGGGGCAGGTTCCTTGCACTGTTCTCCTCCCTTGCAACACTGCGCCTGGCCCGTCGGGCAGTTAGTGCTAGCGTTAGCCACGGCAACTGATCTCGCAGTGCAACAGGATTTAATCAGCCATCAGCTGGGTGGATCTGAACAGCTGACAGGGGGCAGAAACCTATCATCTCCACAGTTGGTGGCAGGGGAGTTGGTGAGTGAGCCCCGGGTGGCGTTCCCCCTGCCTTCCAGCCCTCCCTTGCCAAGGGCAGCCAGGACTCGGTGTTCCCGCCCTACCTGGTGGTGGGAGATCTCTTCCTCCTCTCGCAATGGACGGCGTCGAAGAAGGCAGCGTTCCAAAACCTCAGGGTGTGCCTGCAACACAGGGACAAGGCATTGGAGACTGGGCGGCGTGCCCAAGAGCAGGGTCGCGGCCCCTGAGCCAAGGCAAGGCGCGTGTGCCCATGCACAACCGGGTCCTGCCCAGCTGCCATCCACACAGAGCCAACCGGGGGCTCGTATGCCCACCGCATGCAGCAAAGGGAAGTCAGCTGGCGTGAGCTTTTCAGTCCTGGTTTTGGGGGGAGGGGTCTGGTCTAGGGAGGCAAAATCCCATTGAGTTGGCTAACCGGTTGAACATGCCGCTTAACCAGTTAATGGATTAAAAAGGGGCAAGTGGAAAGGGGGATGCGCCAGTCTGGCTGGAGTGGCCCCTCTGCTTGCTGCTGGGCTGGAGCGCCTCCCTCCCCCCGCCTCCAGCCTGGCCACAGCAGTCCCTGTCCATAGCAGACCCCCCGCATGGGGCTGAAGCAGGGGGGAGCTGCTCCAGCCCTCACCGGTTAACCCTTCACATCCTAAGTCTGCTGCGTGGCTGCACTGACAGATTTCATCGGTTGGGGGGGCGGGGGAAGGCAGCCGTGTGCAAAGAGCAGAGTACCAGGATCAGGCCCCCGGCGGAACGAGGAGGAAGGGCAGCAAGTCATGGGGCCAGCCTGGGAGGACCAGCGGCGGCAATGCTGGGCTCGGCTCCGGGAGCCGCACGGCTGGTGCTATGCTAGGGGTGCCATTGCCCGTGCAGGGTGGCTTTACCAGATCGGCTGCTGCTTCAGGTGCATGTATAAATAGATCTTCTCTCCCTTCTTCTCCTCTTCCTCCTCCTCGGGGCTGTACAGGGAAACTGCGAGGAAGCAGATGTTCCGCTCAGGCTGCGAGGCGGCTGATCGGTACCAACACAAGCTTAGCCCGAACCTGCCCACCCCACGCCCAGGCCGCCTCCCTCCCGTAGCCGGGAAAATATCAGCTCGGAACATCCCCCAAGGGGAGAGAAAAGCCGAGCCGCAAGTAGCGGGCTCTGCCCACGCTCCGTGGGGGAGGGGAACGACCACACAAAGCACCACACAGCTTGTGCGCGGGCTGCGTTCGGCAGCCAGGGGATGCTGCGGTGGACCGGGAGATGCTACCGCTCTGAAGAGCAGGCCAGGAAAACTTCCATGGCAGCTGCCTGAAGTGCCGTGGCAACCCCGAGCGGCTGTCAGTCACGGCAACTTGGCTCTGCCAGCCACTTACGTGATGCTGGCTGAGCCTTGGGTTATCACACCGTGGCTGCCCTCCAAGCCCCTCCTGGATCCCTTCGCTGAGGCCACTGCTTCGTGGCCGCTCTGCTTACCTGTCTTCTGCAGCTTCTCCTTCGGCTTCTCTTCCCCGTCCCTTCAGGGACAAAAGCACATTGTCAGCTCCTCCCTCCCAGAAACCAATGCCCCACAGCAGCAACCAGCTCTGCCCCCTGCCAGCCCATACAACTCTCCCGCTGACATGCACCTTAGGCCACCGGGCGAGAAGCTACGGGGACATACAAGCGACTGACTGAGAGGTGCTACATCACCTCAGCCAAAGTACCTAGGGAGAGCTCCTCTCAACCACCACCTCACGCCTACGCAGCCTATTTCCCCAGAACGTCTCCCACTGCTTGGCCGACACTCTTCTCTCCAAAGCAGGCAAGCCCATTATCCCTCTCTTACCTGGGCACTGGGAAAAAATTCCAAAAAAGGGCAACAAAAATGCTGAGGGGTTTGGAACAGGTGCCATAGGAAGAGAGATTAAAAAGACTGGGACTTTTTAGCTTAGAAAAGAGGAGGAGACAAGGGCGGGGGGGGGGGGGAGAGAAATAGGCTAGAGGTCTATACAATCTTACTCATGGCTGGTGTGGAGAAAGTGAATAAGGAAAAGTTATTTACTTGTTCCCATATCACAAGAACTAGGGGTCACCAAATGAAAGTATTAGGCAGCAGGTTTAAAACAAACCAAAGGAAGTTTTTCATCACACAACACACGGTCAATCTGTGGAACTCCTTGCCAGAGGATGTTGTGAAGGCCAGGACTTTAACAAGGTTCAAAAGACAGCCAGATAAATTCATGGAGGATAGGTCCATCGATGCTTATTAGCCAGGATGGGTAGGAATGGTGCCCTTAGCCTCTGTTTGTCAGAAGCTGGGAATGGGCAACAGAAAATGGATCACTGAAGGAAAGAACAGAACAGGCAATCATCCAAGGGCACCTGGCACTTGCCATTGTTGGAAGACAGGACACTGGGCTAGGTGGACTTTTGGTCTCACCCTGTATGGCCGTTCTTAGGTTCTTTTCTGTGATGGGGAAACGGAGGCACAAGGAGGCTGGTTGATGTGCCCAAGGTAATCCGGAGACTCAGTGGCAGAGCCAGGAATGCATTCCAGTTCTCCTGACTTCCAGTGCCACAGCTAGCCACTAGAGAACCCTACAGACCTGGAACTAGCCACTCTTGCAGAGTCGGAGCGATGAGTCAGAAAGCCCACAGAAGGCTGTTCCCTTCTCTCTGTAGTGGCGTTTCTCACTGAGAGAGTCATCTCTGAACGGAGAGGCGGTCTTGGGGACACATGTATGCCCATCCATGAAGACATGGGCCTCCTCCCCCCACTCCCGCTGGTGGTCAAACATCTCTCTGGCGTTTAGGGAGTTTATACTTTCTGCCAACTAGCATTACAGGCTAGAAATGAGAGCAGCCAACGGCATGCGACATGCAGGATTTCTGCTGCACACCGGCATGGTCTAGCCGGGCAGCTAGGCAGATGGCTTTCAGAGCAGTCTGGAAACCACGGAGACCCTGTCGTGGCACACAGTAAGGACAGACCTCACTAGGAAGCCCACGTAGAGTGAAGAGCTACCACTGGAGAGCCTGTGCAGTTAGGGGCTCACACAGATTGAAGGGCCTTGTCCGTGCGTGCTGGGTGGAATCGTAGCTACCCATGCAGCCGTCTCACCCTTTAGTGCAGCCCATCGGGGTTCTGTGCAAAACGTTTTGTTACTGTTGCTCATGCGCAGGGTTGCCACATGCCCCTGGTTTCCATCCAGAGTTTTTTTCCTATCGCTATTACTAAAGTGACACACACAAATCAAGGGCCCATGAAGCGAAGTGGGGGCTGACTACACACAACACTGATAGTAAGAGCCGGGTGCTCCCTCTGCAGCCAATCGGCACCCCCTGAAAATCCTACGTACCCAAGTGCAGTTAGCAAAGCATTGACTGTGTGTTGTGTGACAATCTTCACAGAATCATAGAACACTAGACTGGAAGGGACCTCGAGAGACCATCCAGTCCAGTCCCCTGCCCTCACGGCAGGACCAAGCACCATCTAGATCATCCCTGATGTCTGTTTAACCCGCTCTTAAATATCTCCAGTGATGGAGATTCCACAACCTCCCTAGGCAATTTATTCCAGTGTTTAACCACCCTGACAGTTAGGAAGTTTTTCCTAATGTCCAACCTAAACCTCCCCTGCTGCAATTTAAGCCCATTGCTTCTTGTCCGATCATCAGAGGCCAAGAAGAATCATTTCTCCCCCACCCCATCCTCCCTGTGACACCCTTTTAGGTACCTGAAAACTGCTATCAGGTCCCCTCTCAGTCTTCTCCGTTCCAAACTAAACAAGCCCAATTCTTTCAGTCTTTCCTGAGCTCGTGTTCTCTAGACCTTTCATCATTCTTGTTGCTCTTCTCTGGACTGTCTCCAATTTCTCCCCATCTTTCTTGAAATGTGGTGCCCACAACGGGGCACAATACTCCAACCGAGGCCTAATCAGCCAGCGTAGTGTGGAAGAATGACTTCTCGGGTCTTGCTCACCACACTCCCGTGAACGCAGCCCAAAATCATGTTTGCTTTTTTGGCCACAGTGTCACGCTATGGACTCTTGCGGCCCACTAAGATAGTGAGGGGGCCACGTGAGTGGCCCGCCACCAGCGTAGGTTGCCCATGACTACTCTAGTGGCTGGGTGAATGTGATTTGGGGAGATGAAGCCCTGAGAGGTAATGGAGGTCCTCATGCGTCTATCCCAGACGGTACAGGCATGTGTCTGGCTGACAGCCATGTGGCCTGTATGTCGCGCTCATGTAGGCCGCAGCACACGCCCCCCACTAGGGGTGAGCGGAGCGACACTCACTCGCTTTTCTTGCCCATGAACTTGGTTTCCAGCCCCCCGAAGAAGCCCTTCACGTTCTCGGTCTTCGCCGACGTGTTCTTCAAGAGGCGCTCGGCGATGTCTTTCTTCTCGGCCAGCCAGCTGTTTGCCGACTTCAGGTACGAGTCGATGCTCCCCGTGGGCTTCTCCTTCGCCTCGGAGGGCAGTGCCTGGGCTTTCCCTACAAGAGAAGGGGGCGCAAAAACAGCTTGTGGAAGGGATCCCTCAGTAACGAGAGCGAGGCTGCTCCTTACCGCAAAGGCTGCGGTGTGACTTTAGCTCGGGGTGGGCAATTATTTTTGAAGGGGCCCCACTTTACGCCTTTACGAAGTGGTGGCCGGCCATCCCGGAAGGGGCGGGGCCTCGGGCAGAAGGGGCGGGGCCAGGAGATTTCACATGCTCTCCCCCCTCCCCACCAGACTCTGATTAGCCTGGGGGCGAGGGAGCACGTGAAGTCTTTGCCCCCTATCCCTACCCTGCCAGGGGCACGTGTTGCCTAGGGAACCACCAACCATTTTGAACAGCTGGCGGTTCTCTCTAGGCACTGCACAGCCCGATGGGGGGGGGAAGGGGGGAGACTCTGCGCGTTCCCCTGTTCTCAGGTCTTGATTGGCCTGGGGGCAGGGCAGTCATGGGCCGGATCACTTGGCTTGGTGGGCTGGACCCGGCCCATGGAGGCTGTCCTGCCCATCCCTGCTTAACTACAAGTGCCTCAAGTCCTTACTCCCAGAAAGGGCACAAAGACACCAGGTGTGTAGCCACCTGGAGACTAAACCACCCAGGTGAGGCTTTACAAGGCAAATCCCCTGCCTTGTCCCTCTTCGCCTTCACGCCAACAGCACGCGTGAGGCCCTGCGTCTCCAGAACCAGCAGGGGGTGCAAGACGGGCGACTGAGGTCTCGAGCATGCTTGTAGCTAGGGAGCAGAGAGAGTCCCTTGTGGGCTGCAAGAGCAGAAACAGTCCCTCAACTGCAGCTTTGGGGCTGCGGGGACGTCACAGGTCTGAGCTCTAGAGGAACGCTCCCTCCCAGCCCCGCTCTGTGTATTTTAGGAATGTCATTTCCCCTCTCACCTGCTCTGCATTCACCACCCAGAGATAAGCTCACTAGCCCCCAGACGGTTCAAGCTCCCCAGCTACAGCTTGTCCCAAAGGAAAATCCCCACTTCCTTGTGCCATAAGGCGGCCTCAGCCCTTCTCCACTTCACTCTCCATCCCAGTTACTCAACCACCCAAATTCGGATACTGAACAGCTCTGGAGAGCAGCTGCCCTGCAAGCTAGGGACAGACCCAGATGATGCTGACAGGTGGCTACCCTCAGAGATGTAAAATCCCGGTTAAAAAGTTAACCAGGTAAACGGGATGTTAAACGTTAGCCTAGGTTGCCCATCACATTCTTGTCTAACAGTTTAACTGGGATCCCAGGGGTGGTGGGACTGGCCATGCTGGAGCAGCCCAGCTGGGCCCACTGCTCTGCGGGCTGCTCTGGCCAGGCCCAGCCCATCACATCACAAGCAGCGGCAGCTCGGGTCTAAGGATGTGCCATTGCGGTTAACTGACTAGTCGATGGAATTTCCAACAACTACTCAACGAGTGGATAGGCATTTCCGCATTCCTCCCAATGTACAAGAGCCCCCGTTAAGGCTCTTGTACATTTCAAAGGAGGCATGTGGAACGCTGCATGCAGCCCAGGACCAGAGGGTAGTCCCTCTGACTCCGGGCTGCATGCAGGAGTGCCTGCTTTGAAATGCACAAGAGTCCCCAGTGGCAGCTCTTGTGCTTTTCTTAGCCACAGCGCCCTCCCCAGCTGAGCCCAAGCTCCACGTGGCATTTCCCCAGAACCCGGGGTCAGCTGGGGACATAGAGGCAGCAAAATGGGGAGGAAGAAAGGGTACTTCAAAGCAGCAGCGCTGCACAGCTGAGCCAGGTATCAGCTGTGCAGTGCTGCCGCTTTGAAACCCTAAGGTGGCATTTCAAAGGGGGAGCCTGGGGTCAGCTGGGGATCCCCAGCTCAGCTGTGTGGCGGCTGCCCCACTGAAATGCCACCTCGCGTTTCAAAGGGGCAGCTCCACGGAGCCCAGGGTCAGCTGGAGAGTCCCCAGCTGACCCTGGGCTCCACGGCGCTGCCCCTTTTAAATGTCACATTGGGGTTTCAAAGCAGCAGAGCCGCACAGCTGATCCCCTGCTCAGCTGTGCGGCGCTGCTGCTTTGAAGTACCCCTTCTCCCCCGCCTCCACTTTGCTGCCTCTATGTAATAAGTTGAGTAGTCCTTAACATCCTTACTCAGGTCAGGCTGGATCCATAGAATCACAGAACTGGAAGAGACCTTAGAAGGTCAAGTCCAGCCCCCTGCTCTAGGCAGGACCAATTCCAACTAAATCAACCCGGCCAGGGCTTTGTCAAGCTGAGACTTAAACACCTCTAGGGATGGAGACTCCACTACTTCCCTAGGGAACCCATCCCAGTGCTTCACCACCCTCCTAGTGAAATACTTTTTCCTAATATCCAACCTGGACCTTTCCCACCACAACTTGAGACCATTGCTCCTTGTTCTGCCATTGGTCACTACTGAGAACAGCCTCTCTCCATCCTCTTTGGAACCTCCCTTCAGGAAGTTGAAGGCTGCTCTCAAATCCCTCCTCACTCTTCGCTTCTGCAGACTAAACAGACCCAAGTCGCTCAGCATCTCCTCATAAGTAATATGCTCCAGCCCCCTAATCATTTTGGTTGCCCTCCTCTGGACCCTCTCCAATGCGTCCACATCCTTTTTGTAGTGGGGGGCCCAGAACTGGACACAATCCTCCAGATGTGGCCTCACCAAAGCCGAATAAAGGGGAATAATGACATCTCTGGATCTGCTGGCAATGCTCCTCTTAATGCAACCTAATATGCCATTAGCCTTCTTGGCTACAAGGGCGCCCTGTTGACTCATATCCAGTTTCTCATCCACTGTAACCGCCAGGTCCCTTTCTGCAGAACTGCTACTTAACTGGTTGGTCCCCAGCTTGTAACTATGCTTGGGATTCATCCGTCCCAAGTGCAGGACTCTACACTTGTCCTTGCTGAACCTCATCAGATTTCTTGTGGCCCAATCCTCCAATTTGTCTAAGTCATTCTGGACCCTATCTCTGCCCTTAAGCGTATCTACCTCTCCCCCCAGCTTGGAGTCAGCCGCAAACTTGCTGAGGGTGCAATCCATCCCCTCATCCAGGTCATTAATAAAGATATTGAACAAAACCAGTCCTAGAACCGAACCTTGGGGCACTCCGCTAGATTCACCGTACTGTGCTCCGGGTGGGGGCTGGCTGGAGGTTGGAACGCCCAGGACAGGTCGGAACGCCCTCCTTCCCAGCCCGGCCAAGCCACCAGTTATCCCTTAACATCCCTAGCTACTGTATGTAGCATCACAATCACCTTGCAACCGCCCATCAGGGTGGGTGCAAAGAGGGGAGAGTGTCACCAGGTTATTTTCCCGACTCATGATGGCTAGAGGAAGGGTGACAACATGGGGTCTCTGGCTCAAAAAGCCATTAAAAACCCCACTCACTATAAGCAAGACCTAGACCCCTCAAGTGTGTAATGGGGGACGGGACGGGGATGAAACCTGCATTACAAACAGCCCGTCTTCCATGTTTTTGCAGACAGTGGAACAAAACCCTTAACCACTGGCTAGTCTAACCAGGGTGAGTTGGGGGGGGGGGGGTTATGAGAGAGATAGATGATAAAATTCCAGGTGGTTTCTGCCAGAAATTGTGGTCAAAATGAGCATTTATCCTGCCTGCGTGGACAGGGGTTAATCGGAATCTCTGGCTGGCTGGGGCACAAGAAAGAGCGATTTAGAGACACTTGGTAATTAAAAGAAGCTGGTCCCAGTCATAACAAAAGAGCTGCCACTGGACATGGATTTCTTATTGTAAAAGCTCCCAGCTCAGTGGAATCAGAGGCGTCAGAGTTCCTAGCAGGGGGGAATCTCTGAGCCTCACGAGTCCATTTTAACCCGAGGGCACAAACTCTGCCCTGTAGCACCATCCTAACGACCCCTTCCCCAACTCCTATTCTGCAGAGCTGTGTCAATGCCCCTGCTCCTTTGAAAAGCACCCCAGGCCCACAAGCCGCTTACCGATGTAATAGTACGTGAAACACATGGTCATTAGATTTTTGGCGGGTCCAAAGTCATCCATCTGGTGACACCTGAAATGGGTGGGGAAGAGACGGAGGGAATAAACATAGCAGAACGTGCAGGCGCCCTGCAATACTAGATGTTCCGGGACCTGGCCGTCTCTGTCATAGTGTCAGCTTAACCCTCCCCAAGCTCCAGTTCCCGTAGATCCCAGTCGGGAAATGTCAGACTTACTGCATCCCGCCTGCTCAGAACCCCACCCAACTCAGCGTTACCTTCCCTAAACCCACCTGCCTTCCCAGGAAGAGCTCCCCTTCCCTGCTTTCCACTAACCCAGACACTCCGCTTCCAAGTAGCATGGCGCATTCACGCTGGAGCGGCTGCCACCTGAGATGTGGCCCTCCAAACAATTTTGGGGCACAGAAAGTGCTTGCATAGAGGTCGCCCTGTGACTCGAATAGGGCCGGCTCCTGATCTCCTACTTAGCCGAGGCTCCCAGAATTGGGCGAGAGGAGGGGGGGGCAAAGCACCCCTCTCACGGCTCGGGGAGGGCTGAGCGGCGAAAGAGGAATCCTGCTTTGCCACCCGCCGTTACTTACTCAAACAGCACCACGGCGAAGGACTGCACCAGCCGGTAGAACGTCTGCTCCGACACACACTTGGAGTGACAGCGCTGCAAAGACAAAGGGAGCTGACGCGCGCCCGCTTCCTCGCCGCTGCGAACAATGATGCGCTGAGACGAGGGCACCCAGAGCGCTGGGCACAGCGGGGCAAGGCCACTTCCTGCTGGTGTGACCGCGTGGGATTGTACTTGGGGCTGGGAGGGGTTTTGAGACGTTATTTTCAATTTTTTAAATTGAAACGAGCGACTTTTCTCTAATGGTCTGCTGCCTGGTGAGTGGAACATTTGCAATTTTAATGCAGTCCCCTGCATACAGCTCTGGCCCCCAGCGCTCCCCTGTGA
This sequence comes from Pelodiscus sinensis, assembly GCF_052426305.1. Classification (NCBI taxonomy): domain Eukaryota; kingdom Metazoa; phylum Chordata; order Testudines; family Trionychidae; genus Pelodiscus; species Pelodiscus sinensis. The sequence goes on from NC_143063.1 coordinate 46,029,930, forward strand.
GATGTTCTCCAAACGCACCACTCTGCTGGTCTATCAGGTGTCCCCAAGACCCACCCTCCTGCACAGACCATCCCCAGGCACCCCCATCTGCTTTGGCACAGAGGAGTTATTGCCAGGCAGCTGTTATCCCTGCCTGTCCCCTCACCTGAGCGCTGACGTATCTTGCAAACCACTCCCTGCCTTTTCCGTGCTCTCCGCTGCACAGCTCCCCAAACTTGGCCTTCTCTTCTTGGTCCAGGTCCTCCCTGGAACAGAGGAGAAATCAAACAGGCTTTAAATCCCCCTCCAGCATGGAGCAGAAAATTCTGCAGCATGTGACACGAGTGGAGATGCTCAGAGAACCAGGAGCAGATCCTGGCGTGGGAAGAAACCCCCAAGTTCAATCAAGGACACAGCTGTATCAGCAAGACTGCTGGTTGCAGGACACATCTGTATGGTCATGCACTTTAGGCTGCTTCTTGGCCTCTGCCTTGTGCTCCTGGTCTTCACTAACAGATGCAGTATCTCTCGGGGGAACATGCTTTTGTTCAGGGTATCGCCCGTCACTGAGGGCATGTCCACACTGCAACATACATGCCTGGGCTGGAGCCTAATCCCCTTAGCATCACTACCACAGCTGCACTAATTCAGGGCTCAGATGAGGGGCTCCAGGCTATTGAGGGGCCGGAGGCTCTGAGCTCGAGTTGAGCCAGGACCCAGGATCTGAGCTCCATCTCTCTGCCGTGTAGACGTAGCCGTGTGTGATTCGGGTCCCAGGCAGCGGCTGGAAGTATCCCATAATTCCAAGGGGCAGCTCCCTATCCCAACACTGTGCTCTCCTCACAATGAAAATCCGCACCCCTTGGCAAAAGTCTGCCTTGAGCCACTCTCTCCTGAACAGGGGTCTGCAAGACTCGCAAAGAGCCTTCAGGGTTCACAACGGAGAGCGAACCCATCAAGCCTTCTGCAAGGCCAGCTGCTCCCTAGTAACATGCAGGCCAGGCAGCACAGTCCGAGGGCTAAAAGCGGTGACATTTGGAGGGAGGGGGATGCGCTGGGACAGTAACTTTGACTCAGGCCTGCACCCTGCAGTGTGGACACCTGAGGCCCACGTTCGAGCAGGGATTAGAAAAAAGTCCTAATGCAGGGTTCAAACACCATGTAGACGCACTAACCCAGGGTTCTCTGCCACAGGTCAGCTGACTCGAGTCCCACTAACCCTGGTCTTACACTGCAGGAGAGACGTACCCTGGGTCGAACAGTCATCCTGTGGTGGTCCCCACTTACTGACTTTTTGGGGACTTCTCCAGCCCACAGGGTGCCCGCTCCCAGCCCTGTGCTGGGGATGGGGGGCTACCACGGGCTCCCAGGGTCCTATGGGCAAAGGTTGCCCCAGTCCCCCGCAGGCAGGGAGCTGTTCCAGCCCACCCCATTGACTGGTTAACTCAGGGGTTGGCAAAAGGGCCTCCATGGGCCGGATCCAGCCCGCAGAGGTCCTGCTGCTCCCCTGCCCCCAGGTCAATCAGGGCCTGGGGGCAGGGCAGCGTGCAGTCTCCTCCCGCCCTGCAAGGGGCTCGGCACTTAAGAGTCAACCGCCAGCTGCTGCTCAGCTGGTGGGTGACCAAGTGTGGTGCTGCCTTGCAGGGCGGGGGCAGACTTCCCGCAAAGTCTCCTCCCACCGTTGGACAGGTCGGGGGCAAAGACGTCACGTGCGCTCTTGCCCACAGACCAATCAGGGTCTGTGGGCGGGGAAGCAGGAAGCATCCCGGCCTTGCCCCTTCCCCCTTAAGCCCTGCCCTTTCCGAGGCAGCCCGGGGCCCCTGGCTGAAAATTATTGCCCACTCCTGGGTTAACTGGAACCGGTAAGAATCCCCCGTTAACCAGTTAACCTTTCCTAGATCTGTAACGCAGTCCCCGCTTCAAGGAGCCCACATGGGGAATAAGGATGAATGACAAGACACGATTGGGTGGGTGAGTATTTCTCGCCACAGCAGGAAGGGGAGGTACCGGGTGAGTGTTACACTCATCGGTCTGCTTGCTGAAAGGTATTAGGACTGGTCATGCAGCCTCCCAGGTGGCACGTGACATCTGGCAGAAGTAGCAAGACACGACACATGGCCAAGAGCTTATGACCCAATAGTTTTTCCTAAACATTTTCAAAGGGGCATCCGTCACTCTCCAGAAATTCTTTACACACCATGAACAATGCTCTGGTGGCAGCAAGAGAGAGACAAACCACTCCTGCCTTGTGTAGCAGGGAGGAAGCGGTTAATGAAAATCAGGATAAACTTAAAAAGTGACAAATGGTCTGGTAGCACTTTAAAGACCAACAAAACATGTTGATGGCATCATGAGGCACAGCCCACTTCTTCAGATGACCAGAGTGTTGGATGTCCAGAACTAAAATAAATAGGGAAGAAGGGGGGGGGGGGGGGAGAAGAGGGAGAAAAAAATGGGGGGGGGGGGGTGGACGACAAGAGGAGGCAGTGGGTATAAAAATATCAAGGGGAAAAATCAAGGGGAAAGCCAAGCTGGAATGTAACAGGAAAAACAAATAGTCTATATTTCTCAAACTGGGGGGCGGGGGGGGGAGTGCCCCCCTGAGGGGGTGTGAAGAAATTCCAAGGGGGGGGCGCAAGGTGACTCAGCCCTCCCCCCCCCCCAAGTTTTGCTGCTATTTTTGCTTTTTGGCCCCCATCAGTTCCTTTTTTTTGTTGTTGTTGCTGGGGCGGGGGGGGGGGCGCCATGAGGGTTTCTCAAATAAAAAAGGGTGCGTGATGCTGAAAAGTTTGGGAACTGTTGGTCTATAAGCACCTACAGATGGGATAGTCAAAAGAGGCAGATAAGAACCATTATTGGCAATCAGAGAGGAAGAGTACTAACAGCAGGCCAGGCTATCCAGCACTGGCCAGGCACAGCGGATCCTCTGTGTCTGCAGCAGAGGAGGCTGCCTGGCAGAGAGGGAGCAGGCAAAGCAGCACTGTTGTGTGGAAGCACCGTGCATGTTAATGGAAGCTGCTTTGGCTAATGGTTTTATTTTACTTTTGAAGAATCCAAAGGAAACAAAGCCCCTAGCTCGGCGAGGAGCCAAGGTTTCTGCTCTGGGTTTGGATAACGCAGAACTGCAGATCCCAGGCAACTGCGCTCACAAACGAGACAGAAGCGTTACACATCTGAGGGGCTTCTCCGGAGCCAAGGAGGGAGTGCTGCTTACCGAGAAGAACTGCCAGCTCGGAGGCAGCCAAAGGGGATTTCTGCTGACAAGTGCTCAGACTTGCCAGGAACATTGTGGAAGTGAAACAAGAGCTCTATTCTCAAAGGGTATTTGCTCAGCCACTCAACTGGGGCAAAAACCTCACCGGAAACAGAAAGGGAACCTCCCTTCCACTGCGGTGACAAGGAACGTCCGCGCGCTCGGCTCCTGGTTGGGATTCCCACCTGGGGCACTCTTCATGCACACACAGCGCACGGGGAGACAGCCCGTTGGCCTGCACTGCAGGAGTCGATTGGTTTGGTGCGATGAAAAATGTCAGCAGGTAGATGTTGACATGTGGACGGGGTGGAGGCAGCTTCCCCGCCCCTGCTGCCTCTGTATCAGAGGCAGCAGTGCAGGAGGAAGGACAGGTGGGAGCCAGTGCTCCGCGGGAGCCGGTATATGTGGGGAGCTGGCTTAAAAGCTGGCTCCCCGTGCACACTGGCTCCCACCTGTATCAGAGGCAGCAACGGGGGGAGGAGGCCGCATGTAACCGTGGGCTCGTTGGTTAACAAGTGCACGTTTACACTTTCACACCCTCACTCAGGATGTGAGCCGGTTTCTCCCGTACAGTCGACACGATGGAGGAGGCTCTATCTGCCATCCCTCTGACCCGTCCCAAAGAGCACTTTGTGCCAGACAGCCCCTCGCTGTGCTCTGGATCACTCCAGCTGCCATATGGCAACTCCTTGCTCTCCCTTCCAGCTCAGCGGTTCAGCAAAGTCCCATGTGACCAGGCACCCCGATCCCAGCACAACCCCCCAGTGCAGTAACCTCCCCACTGGACTGGTTTAGGACCCTGCTCACAAGGCGGCCCCCTTCCCTGCTGCTTTTGGCAATTTGGCTCTCAAGAGGGGGGAAGGACGGAGCTGCCGATTTCCACAGCAGCAGCTGAATCACCCCAAGCAAAATCCTCAGCTCTGCCGAACGCTTCCCAGCAGATCTGCTCAGTCACGGGGGATGCGCTGACCCACGGGAGGGTACAGACCAAAACAAGGAAGCCGTGCTGCCGGGTTAAGGGCCCGAGGCTTCCGCTGCCGACCCACAGCAAAACAGACCCCTGCGTGCGTCGGAGCCCCTGACATTTACACGAGCGAGGAGGTCTGCATCAGAGCCCGGGCAGCGCAGGCGTGTGCAGCAGGGCGCACAGGACACAGCCCCGTTGTGTCCCCTCCCGGATCACATGCAGGCTAAGCAGAGTGATCAGAGTAATCGAAGCTGGCAGCCAGGCCGGAGCCGGTAAGTGGGCCCCCAGGGGCAGGCAATCAGACTGGGACGTGCTGTTCCAGGCAGCACAGTCGGAGGAAGAGCTGCACGTAGGGGACACGCCAGATGCCTCCGCAGCTCCGGCAGGTAACAAGACACAATGTCAAAGGCCAGTCCCTGCAGCCATCCTAATCCAGGCACTTAGCATGACTCCGCTGGCCTTCCTCTAAGACGGCTCCAGGCTAGCGGCAGGGAGAGGGATGGCTTCTCCGCAGCGCTTCTACCAGCCACATGTCAATTCCACCCCCTTCTTTCCTGGGTACGTGCAACACAGCCACAAGCACACAGGCAGCGCCCGACATGCACCTCGAGCCGATGCCCCATCCCACTCCCCAACTGTCATCCCCCGACTCAGTTGTCATCTCACTTCACGGTCCACTGGCTGCTCGGTATGGAAGGAACAGAGCAGAGGGACGCATGCATGAGGGCACGCACCCCCCAAGGCCACGCAGCACGGAAAAAGGCCTGGTGCCGAGCACCCGAGCAGCCCAGACTGCGAGTGCGAGGACAGGGAAAAAAATAGGTCTCGTTAATTTCAGTCCCTTCAAGAGGGAGGGGAACGTGCAGAACCTAATATCCCTCGCTGTAACTACTGTCCTTTTCGTCGGAGGATCTACAAGCGCTGAGAAGCACAAGTGAATTTAGCCTCAGCCTCTCATCCCCACTGGTGAGGTTAGGAACGGTCCCATTCTAGAGAGCCACAAAACTGAGGCAGGGAGAAGAAAAGGGACTTGCCCCTAACACAGTGGCAGAAGCAGGAGGAAGAGTAGGATCCTGGCCCCCTGAATCCCAGTCCCTGGCTGTAGTTCCTCTAAGAGCACCACATGGAGGGGAAATCTACATTTGCCAGATGCGGGAGGGAGGAGAATTTAAGCTTTGAAAAAGGGCAAAGCAGAGAAAAGTCACGCCTGGGAAAGTTACTCAGCAGTGTGCTCTGGAGGAGGGGGCAGCTTCATTATTTCCCATGCTCCCCCAGCATGCACCTCTGCCCATAGCAAACCCCTTCATGCCTGGCTCCTTCCACCCCCCCATCCCAGCATGCACCTCTGCCCATAGCAACCCCCACTGTGCCTGGCTCCTTCCACCCCACCCCCCCCATCCCAGCATCACACTTCCACCCTCCCATCCCAGCATGCACCTCTGCCCATAGCAACCCCCTTCATGCCTGGCTCCTTCCACCCCACCCCATCCCAGCATCCCCCTTCCATCCTCCCATCCCAGCATGCACCTCTGCCCATAGCAACCCCCTTCATGCCTGGCTCCTTCCACCCCCCATCCCAGCATGCACCTCTGCCCATAGCAACCCCCTTCATGCCTGGCTCCTTCCACCCCCCCCCCCATCCCAGCATCCCCCTTCCACCCTCCCATCCCAGCATGCACCTCTGCCCATAGCAACCCCCACTGTGCCTGGCTCCTTCCACCCCACCCCCCCCCACCCTGGCCCCCACCCCCCCCCCATCCCAGCATCCCCCTTCCACCCCCCCATCCCAGCATGCACCTCTGCCCATAGCAACCCCCACTGTGCCTGGCTCCTTCCACCCCCCCCCCCATCCCAGCATCCCCCTTCCACCCCCCCATCCCAGCATGCACCTCTGCCCATGCCTGCAGTGCCTTCTCCCCCCCCATCCCAGCATGCCCCTTCCACCCCCCCATCCCAGCATGCACCTCTGCCTAGAGCAACCCCCGCCATGCCTGGCTCCTTCCACCCCCCATCCCAGCATGCCCCTCTGCCCATAGCAACCACCTTCATGTATGACTTCTTCCACCCCATCCCAGCATGAACCTCTGCCCATAGCAACCCCCGCAGTGCCTGGCTCCTTCCACCCACCCCCACCAGGCCTGGCTCACTCACCCCCCGCTGAAGATCTTCTCCACATACTGCCTCATGAACTCCCGGCGCTCCACCATCACCTCGTCCTTGGCGGACTCGGTGCTCTGGTTGGACGAGAAGGACTCGTTGGACGAGGAGCGGCGGTAGTTGTTCCAGCTGTGATGACTCGGCGAATCCCCCATGTCGTTCTCGCTGTCGGCCGACTCCGTGGTGTCGCTCTCCTCCCCCACAGACGCCGGGTCCCCCAGATGCTCCAGCAACCCATTGCCGCTGGAGGGCGGAGGGGGCGAGGGAGCGGGCTCCGCGGGGACAGAGGCCGGGGGCTCAGAATCAAAGTCAATGAGGTTCCCCACCGGCACGTAGGTGGCCTCCATGGCTCTTGGAGTGGGCGGGTAGCAGGTTGGGAGGCCGCTTGGGCTGGGCTCGATTTCCCTTTCGCCCGTCAGTGAGATTTCGAGGCCATCCGCAGCTCAGCGTGGCAGAGGCGCTCCTAGGATAAGCTGGCTAGAGCTGGCAGGTCCCTGCGAGGCTCCAGACGCTCAGAAGGCATCTGAAAGACAAGACACAACCACCACTGAAAGCGCAGCCTGGGGAACTGGTGGCGTCAGGCCAGAGCAGCAGCGGGCCCAGAACTTCCCAGGCCCCTTTATCCTTCCAGCGACAGACCCTTATTCAGCCGATTCCCACTCCTCCACCAGCTGTGGTTACTATACTAGCAGGACAGGGAGACAGCAACTGGCCAGTGCCGGCTTTGCAGCCTTACCAACCCACCCACCTAGCGGGCGGTTGCAGCTTTTCCCCTAATTCGCCCATTTGGCCTGGTAATTTAATTAGCTCAGGCTTTTTGCTGAGTGGCTGTACAGTAATTCCTCATTTAACACGTTTTCGCGATAGCACGATTTTTTTTTGGGGGGGGGTGCGTTTTTCAAACAACACGATTTCCCCCAGCCAGACCTTCACTGACAGCTGTGTGGGGCTTCCCCCCCTCTTCTCCGCCCCAGCTTGTAGGCCGGCAGCTGGGTTTGTTCTTGCAACAGACACCACCGCTTGAAACGCAACCCCCACCTTTTCCATTATTTTCAATGGGAAAATGGACCCTGCAGAACACGTTTTCACTTAACACGATCGTTTTCTGCAACATATCCATAGTGTTAAGTGAGGAATTACCGTACTCAGCGTTACATGGTTTTCTTCCTCCTGGTTCACTTCCCCTTGTAAAAGGAGCCCCTGGGGGTTGCCCCAGCGGGATGGGAACTGCCCTTTTGTGGGGGAAGACAGACAACAGAAGCCACATGCCACATCTGGAAAGTGCGCTCCCCGGCTTGACATACAGAACTGGTTTTTGCGGTGGCGTTGCACCTTGTTGAAGAACCAAGGTGGGTGAGACCATCTCTTTAGCTGAACCAGCCTCAGTTGGTGACAGAGAAAGTGTCCAGTTCCACAGAGAGCTGGGAAAGGTACTGGGAGGGTCAAAGCAAGGAGCAGCAGACTGGGACACATCGGGGTTAACAAGTGGCCAGCCACCCTTCAAAACGAAATGGGCAATTAACCCTTCTGCAGTCACCGGCTCGCTCTCAGTTCTCACTCACCAAGAGAAACCTGCACCACGCCTCCGAAAGATGCAGCTGGGAGCTCAGTTTCGTGACTCTGCTTGGCACCCAAAATTAGGGACTCGCAGCAGACAGACTGGCTACGTCTACACTGGCACAATCTCACTCAAAAACTCTTTTGCGGGAGAGTTTTCTTGTGCAAAAATTCTTCCAGAAGAGAGCATCTACACTGGCATGTGCTTTTCTGCAAGAGATGTGCTTTTGCGCAAGAGCATCCATGCCAGTGGAGATGCTCTCTTGCGCAAGAAAGCTCTGATGGCCATTTTAACCATCGGGCTTTCTTGCACAAGAAATTCATGTTGCCTGTCTACACTGGCCTCTTGTGCAAGAACAGTTGCGCAAAAGGGCTTATTCCTGAGCGGGAGCATCAAAGTACTGGTGCAAGAAGCCCTGATTTCATACATTAGAATGTCAGTTTACTTGCGCAAGAACTCGCGGCCAGTGTAGACACAGCCACTGGCTTTACGTCTCCATCTGTCTCCCACTAGCTCTTCTTTGTCCGACGCCTGCAGAAACGCTAACTGCCCACTTCACGCGCAGCATTCCAAAGCACCCCGGACAATCTGCTGAGGAGCCATGTTGCCCACCACAGACATGCAGCCACCTCTGGGCTGCAATGCAGCAGCTGCTTAATTGTGCACAGCCACTGGCTAGGACAGGAAGGAAAGGAGAGCACCATACTGAGCTGAAAGTTGGGAGATTCAAAGTCCAACAGCAACTGGAGCGGAATCTGAGACACCAATGTTCATAGTCGTCATCTTGCAAAAAGGCCACGAGACTGTCAATGCACCAGAGGGGTCAGAAAGCAATTTTAACTTCCATTAACAGGACCCCGTCCCACACATGGGACGCGCTTGCCCGCACAACCCCACCAGCAAGCGGGTGCCGCATGGGACGCAGCAGAGCTTGCTTGCTGGCCAAAGGCTGCCTTGCAGAAAGAGCATCCAAATCAGAGACAAAGCAGCAGCCACTGACAGCTGAGAATGCGTTCTGACAAGCAAACCATGTCAGAGCAGAATAGCGAGACAGGCCCCGCAACCCAGATCCACCAGGAGCACGTACGCACCCACCCAACTGGGGACACAGCAGGTCCACCCCCCCCCACTGCCACGTGCAGAACTAGAAAAGGGGATTGCCATGGAAATGCCTACATACTGGTCCTCAGTCCACCCCCTCCCGCCGCAGAGCCCCCAAACCCTGAGTAGTAAAAACATTTATTTCTTAAAACGTTACTAATCCTGTGTGCGATGGTAGCACCTTAGGAGCAACCAAGAATAGGTCCCCATTGCGCATGGTGCTGTACAGACACATAATCCCTGCCCCTAATATCTTATCGCTGAAAGAGACAAGAGAGATGCAGCTACAGGTCTGGGACGTAACACACAAGCAGAGCGATCGTGATGACAAAAGACAGGTCGGCACCACAACTGTTTCCCTTCTTTGGGTGGGACTTAGGGAAGACAGGAGTTTTTACACTGTTTTAACCCTTGCCTTACCCCACTGCTCTGTTTATCTTGTTGCATCAATCTCATTTAGATTAGCAAATCCAGATTTGGACTGCGCTGGTTGAACGAGCTGGTACTTTCCGTAGGAAGAGGAGTTTTGTCTGCCTGGGTCTCAGCTTTCATTATATACATGCCCATGAGTGCTTCTGACAAAGATAACTAGAGGGTTTGGCCACACAATACCCCACCTAAGTCTCTTAAGAGACACAGGGAACGCGATGCTCTCAGACGCGTCGCTGCATTGAGGATCAAACCTGGAGTCTCAGGATAGAAACTCATGAGCTTCTGCCATAGCTGAAAAGCCAGCTTGCTCAGCTCCATGGTTGGAGCGGACGTGACCAGCTGGCTGCCTTATTTCAAGGTAAGTCTGTACAGCAGCTGGCAGCACGCTGCAGAGCACAGGTAGACAGAACAATTTGCTGGTCCTGCTTGGGTCGGTTCCCTGAAACCAGCGGTGTGGCCAACGTAGCACGGGCAGCCATCCCACCCCACCCTTAGCATATGTCCTCCAGTGGCTAGCCTGAGCCCCCCCCAGCCACACTGCTGTTTCTAGCGTACTGGGTTGAGCAGCACTAGCATGTCTGTTTTCCCGGGCCTAGAAGCTGCTTCCTGATGGCTGAGCAGAGGAGCCCTCCTGATGGGGTCTCACCAGGCACTGTGTCTTGTCGGCTCTAGCTCAAATCCACCAGAAATCTATTAGCTGCCATTTAAAAGCCAACATGCAACCGCAGGAGAGACAAAGTGGATAAGGGAACATCTCTCATTGGACTCGCTTTTGCGGCTGAAAGAGCCCAGACTCGAAGAAGAGCGCCATAGGTTTTTAGAACCGACTATGGGCCACTCTTGACTATCTGAACAACAAAAATGATGAAAGGTCGAGGGAACATGACTTATGAGGGGAGACTGAAAGAACTGGGCTTGTTAAGTTTGGAAAAGAGAAGACTCAGAGGACGTGACAGCAGTTTTCAGGTATCTAAAAGGGTGTCAAGGAGGAGGGGAGAACATTGCTCTCTGAGGATAGGACAAGAAGCAATGGGCTTAAATTGCAGCAAGGGAGGTTTAGGTTGGACGTTAGGAAAAACTTCCTGTTAGGTGGTGAAACACTGGAATAAATTGCCTACGGAGGTTGTGGAATCTCCACCACTGGAGACATTTAAGAGCAGGTTAGACAGACACCTGTCAGGGATGATGTAGACAGCGTTTGGTCCTGCCATGAGGGCAGAGGACCGGACTTGATGACCTCTCAAGGTCCTTTGCAGTTCTCGGGTTCTACGATTCTGGAACAGACATGGCTGCAGCAATGCTGCAAACAATGTGCAACGATCCCATAGTTAAACAAAGCGCAGAAGAAAAGAGGAGGAGGAGCATATTATAGGGACAGGCATGATCTACTGCAAGTGGCATCACGAACGGGCAGAATTGAGGGGAGCACATCCACTCCCTTTCCCCCACACTGCAAATCACTGGAGCTGGAGCAGACTCTTAACTGGCTCTAAAGTCAGGTGTGTCACAAAATGCAACAAGCAGGATTAGCACCTGCGATAAGTTTGCAACCGGTGCGAGACCTCTTGCGAAATGCCTCTCTGATATGGCGTCCATGACACTTCATAAACTTGAAGACGTTTACCCTCCCACACCTCTGCGAGGCACGGCAGAGCTATCATCCCCCTAGCACAGGTGGCAACCAGGTCCAGAAATGCTAAGTGACTTGCCCAAGGTCAAACAAGGTGTCTGTGGCACAGCAGGGAAATGGCCCCACCGGACTGTCCTCCTTCAATATAAAAATATAAAACTTGCTGCTCAATTCGTCAGGACTCTCACAGAACTTCCCAGGCTGTGTGTGCAGGGAGCAGCTAGCTCTGGTGACCAGACGCCGTGACCGGCACTAGGGTTAGTTGATTAAACTAAATTGAACAAAAGTCGATTAGTCGATAAGCAGGGGGAGCCGCAGCCAAGTTAGCTCCCGCGCCTGGGAGCTAACCCCACTGTGGCTCAGCCTTTTAAATGTATTACGAGCAGCCAGGCTCTTAATACATATAAAAGGCTGAAGCGCAGCGGGGGGGGGGGGGGGGGGGGGGGGAGCCAGTGCGAGCTGGGACAGCTGATTCCCAGCTCACACTAGGCCTCCCACACTGTGCACCAGCCTTAAATGTAAAAAAGGCTGGAGTGCAGCGGGGGGACCCAGTATTAGCTGGAAAAAAAGCTGTCCCGCCTCACTCTAGATTCCTCCCCCCCCCCCCCTGCAATTTTTAAATGTATTAAGAGCCAGCGGGTTCACATTTGTTAGTTTCCTCCAAAAGGTTCCTCACACAGAAGGGGATTCCTCTCCGCCCCCCCCCCCCCATGAATCCCCATTCCCTCCTCCTCCCTGCCCCATTCTACTCACCCAAACACTGCTGGGATCCAACCCCCCACCCTGCCCACCCCTCGCCAGCACGTCTACACTGCAAAAAAGGGGGTGCTCTTTGCTCGGGTTAACACAGTGCAAAGACGGCAGCAAGCTGGCTTTCTAAAGCGGGTTAGCAGCCGGAGTTCTGCCCTGCCCTATAACCCAGGGTTGAATTCGAGTCGCTAACCTGAATTAAAAGCCAAGAGGCTGAAGCATCACTGCTGTTCTAACCCAAGGGAGCTGATCCTAGTGAAGACAGACACCTGTTTCGCTCTGGAGTCCTCCATGCCTTTTGGTTACAGTTTTCATTGAGATCCCCCCTGCCAGAGCCACCTGTGTACATACAGCTGCTGTTAATCAGGAGCAATGAAAACCACAGGGGTCGAGGGAATGTCTGTTTCTCAGGCACACAGACCCATCCAAGAAGCCTGCCCCCAGACAAAAGCACCAAGGACAGGCTATGGGGAGAGACTGGCTGCCTGCGCATTATAAAACCCCTTCTGAACACAGAGAGCCTCTAGCCCTCCCCCCCAACAGGCAGCTTTGCCAGCTGCTCAGCACTACCCAGTAATCTGCTCTTTGTATGGCCAGCTGCAATCACCAGTAATAAGTGCCTTCCGAGACTGTTTCAGGGGGTGTCAGATAGCAGCTGTCAGAGCCACCAAGAGGCTGCATTCCCCTCCTTCTGCAGTTTGATGGGTCTACCTGGGACCCAGGCCAGCTCCTCACTTGCTCTTCTGAGCTAGAACGCTGCACACACACAAGGTCTCTCCACCAGCCTCAGGGAGGCCGGGAGCAAGCCATGGACCCACATCCGGCCTTTCTGCACGGCAGGGCAGTGCCCGGATTCTAGTTGAATCACTGAGCACTCTGTTCGCTGTGGGCTCCGCCACCCAGCCCCACACTATTTCAACAGGCTTGGAGCATGGGCCCCATTCGCTCCACACAGACCAGGATACAAACGGCTCAACAGCGCCAAGCTTCGCATCTGAGCTTGGTCAGTCTCTGCCCACCAAGACGTGCTGAATTTCACATGCTCGGGTCACCTTGTCAAACCAGCTGCCCTCCAAAGTGATCAGCAGACAAGGGTGCACAGACAAGGGCACAAGAGGGAGCCCGGTGAAACGCAAGGGACACCCTAAAGGCTGCGACTTTGCGTTGCTTTATGGGATTTCTAATCCCCAGAATGCTGCACATGGAATGATACCGACACGGCTGATCCGGCCACGCAGAGCACCGCACACCACAAGCAAAGCCAGCGTGCAGCTGGGGCGCTTCCCCCACTCCCCAAAAGGCTGTTTTACTTGGAAGAGCCGCCTGCCTGCGCTGCGAGAAGCAAACACCCCCCGGGGTGGCCACTCTGAGTCTGAGAAGGACTCAGAAGGACCATTGTACATGGCCAAAGAGTCACAGTAATACATAATAACTCGAACTCAGGAACCAATCCTTGCAACAAACCTCGGTGCCAACTCTGCCCACATATATACACCAGCAACACCATCACAGGACCTAACCAGATCAGCCATACTGTCACTGGTACATTCTCCTGCACATCCACCAACGTAATATATGCCATCATGTGCCAACAATGCCCCACTGCTATATACATCGGCCAAACAGGACAGTCCCTACGTAAAAGAATCAATGGACATAAATCTGATATTAGGAATGGCAACATACAAAAACCTGTAGGGGAACACTTCAATCTTCCTGGACACACAATTGCAGATCTAAAAGTAGCCATCCTGCAGCAAAAAAACTTCAGGACCAGACTTCAAAGAGAAACTGCTGAGCTACAGTTCATCTTTAAGTTTGACACAATCAACTCTGGATTAAACAAAGACTGTGAATGGCTTGCTAACTACAAAAGCAGCTTCTATTCTCTTGGAATTCACACCTCCAGATCAGCTGCTAGAAGTGGGCCTCATCCTCCTTGATTGGATCCACCTGGTCATCTCCAGCCTGATCCTGGCCTGCATATTTATTCCTGCCTCTGGAAATTTCCACTACATGCATCTGACGAAGTGGGTCTTTGCCCACGAAAGCTTATGCTCCTACACTTCAGTTAGTCTATAAGGTGCCACAGGACTCCTCATCGCTTTTGCAGTAATACATAAGCTGCCCCCTCTCCTGCACCCAGCACCTCCATCCATCTCGGACTGGGATACAAAACAGGTAACGAAGGCAGCGAAGGCGACTGTAAAACCCCACAGAGGCAAAATGACTAAGCGGAAGAAAGGGGTTAGGTTTTTTTTCTTTTAAAAAGAGGGGAAAAGTGTATTTTAGTCATTTCTGGGTTTCTTACCATGAACATCCAGCTGCTGAGATTACAAAGTGAGCGGATGCCACTTTAGGGCAAGTTAATGAGGCAAGGTTCCGCGGAATTATTCGTATCAAGGAGAAGCGGAAGAGGGAAATACGGCAAAAGCCTCAAATCAGTAGCAGCCAGTATGTTTATCTACAAAACTACAAGTAAATGTTCAGGTGAAGAGCCTCACTTGACATACCCACCAAAAGCAGAGTTGCCCCCTTTGCGAGCTAATGCCCAACAAACCCTACAATCCAGCATTGAAGCCAGGTAGAAGTTCTGCAGTAGGCTGTTAACAGCATCAGCTGCTCTGGGGAATTCTGAAAACAAGACTTGGAAACATGGGTATGCAGAGTAGCCATATTCAGCCCTGAGCTAGGAGATCATGGGTTTTTTTTTAAAATGCTTTTGTCCATCTTTAATGGAATAAAAGCTCTTAGAGATCAACAGCATCTCTCCCTTGGTAAAATACAGCCAGGCATTTGGCCACTCAATGAAAGCCAATAACTCGCTAATTGCATTTAATCTGTAAGAAACTTCCACACAAAGGATCACAACAAAAAAGCACTGCCGAGCCAAAAAGTGAAACCAAGTGTTATTAGTCAAATATGCAGCATTGAGACAAGGGCTCTCAGAAGGACAGCTGCTTAAAAAGGATGAGGTCTAGCAGAGATTGCACTGCGAGAAAAGGAAGATCCCAGGTATTTATGTAGGCTTTTAACACACATCCATCCAACTCTTGTTTTGCTCCCATTTAGCTGCACTTCCTGGAACATAACAGCTACGCATTAAGAGTATTTTTAAATTTCAGCAGTTATTCTCAGACAGACTGATCAATAGGGACTTCTGCACCAGCCTGCCCTTGGAGTCCTGTCAATCCCGCATGAGGCAGATCAGAAAGGCACGGAGAGGTTCCTAGCGCTCAGCAAGAACAGCTCAGGGGCAAGAGAGATCCAAAGTTTGGGAAGCCGGAGCATTAAGCTAAAAAGCGAAAAGTGTTAAGCCTCCGACAGGCTTGCTACCACACGGCTGGAAATGCACAGCCAGCGGCCCTGCATTGTTCGGGTACCATTCGAACACGTGCATGGCAGCTCTCTGCATCTCCCTGTGACGAGCAGCTAGGTAGTGGGCCTTTCCCAGCACTGCCTAATACAAATCTCACTACCGTAGGCATCACTATCGGTTTCTCAGCAGGATTAAGGCCCCTATGGCAGTTCCCAGGCAGTGGCAGGCTTCTGCATGGGGGAAGTCAGGCCTATATTAGGGATGTAAAAATGCATTTAAAAATGCAACCGCTAAAATGGTCAGTGGTTACGCAGGCTGTGGGCTCTGTAGTACAAAGCTTAATACTGCAGACCCCGCAGCGAAGCCTTCTCAGGAGCAGAACTGGCAAGGGCTACTGCTGGTCCTGCTCCTGGAGAGCCAGCGTGTAAGCTGCAGGGAAGAAGAGGCTGCTTCGGGGAGGCAGGGAGCTGCTCCTGCCCCTACGGATTAACCGGAACACCTCACCTGTTAATGCTGAGGCTTGCCTGTTGACCTTTTGCATCCCTAGCCTACGCAGAACCCAATGGATCAGCTAGTGCAGCACACCATCTAATTCTAGTGCTCCTGACGAACAACAGGCAAGCAAATGTTTGCCTACAACAGTGTTTCTCAAACTGTGCTCCGCGGAGTCCTAAGGGCTCCACAAGACATCTCCAGGGGCTCCATGAGGTCTAATGCAGCCAACATCGACAGGTACAACACATATAATCAGTGGACCGCTGGGGCTCCGCATCAATTTTTAGGCATGTAAAGGGCTCCGGAGCCCAAAAAGTTTGAGAGCCGCCAGCCTACAACACACTTCCTCACACCCGCTGCCAGACAGCGTTGATGCTATCTCCAGTGAATGGGCTAAGATGGAATCTGCTGAGTTACTGAAGGAGGCTTGCCTCCTAGCTCGGATACAAGAGTGGATGTGACCTTCTGGGGAGAGAGGACCTAGGGTGTGGGCTGAGCAGTCCTAACGGAGGATCCACAGGAGCGATCAAGCCAGGAAGGAAGGCGTGAGCTGAACATTGTTACACCTGCATTAAGGAAAACTAACTTATTGGGGGGATGGAAGGTAATTTCTACTCTAAATGACTTGTAGTCGGAGAGCAGGTTCACAAAGGCAGCTGCCCACAGAACACCATTCAAGATTTGTAATCGCTCGCTGGATATCTAACTACACCCTGATTTAACAAAATGCCATTCAGCAACCCCAGGAGTTTTTCTACATCTCTAGCTGCTCTGAGTTTGAGCCCAAACCACAGTCTGAAAGAACGGAGCACTAGGGAAAATCCCTTCTTGGCACTCTGGAGGCCTTGCATTGCAGGGCCTTGAAAGAGTTTATCAGCATGAATTAAACCCAAGCCGCTGCATGAAGCAGGAAAGCGTCCCAACTCCCCAGACTAAAACAAAGGCAATGAGAAGCGAAGGAGCTCGCTTCTAAGAAGCGCAAATAGTCAGTGGCAGAGCCAGGAATGGAAGTCAAGCCATTTCCTTGCTCCTAACTTTAGGGTATGTTTCCCTCCTTCCTCAATAATTCCAAGGCCAAATTTAGGTCAAGTCAGACAACATTCTACCATTTCCAAAACACAGCAAAGCCTGTGAATTCAGAGGCACATGGATCTTGTCAATTGGACCATTGAGTTCAGTGGTGAATTGAAATGGAAAGGGACTTCCCAACGGGTTTATTGACAGGATTATGAAACACATTCGGCGAGTTTAATCATATCTGCTAGATACTACAATTTCAGGGCCGCTTTCTTCCAAAATAATTACACAGTTCAACTAGCCAAACAAGGTCTGTGGGACATAGAGCTGGCTGCAAAGCTGCTTGGGTAGCACATGAAAACCCAATAGAGCATCTGCATCCTCAGAGGCGGAGGAGAGCTGGAATACTTACGCTAATCAGTCTCTTCCCGCTGAAAGCTCGAGAGTGAAATCTCACCAGCCGAGAAATATTTGGCTGGAGCCGACCGGAAATTCAGCTGCCTCGGCCCTGTGGGTTTCACCGCATAACAGGATTTTCAAGTCCCAGCTGACATTCTAAAACAGAGTTTGCTTTATTATTAGCATACCCTGATGGGGAAAGGAAATGGGAACCCTTCCCAAGTGCTTTCAGGTTCAGGTTGATGACTTTGCAGTGCAGCAGCTCACTTTGGACTTGACCTAACCGCTGTTATGCGGGGCTTAATGGAAGTTAGCTCTTTATATAGCAAGGGGTCAGGGACGATGAAGCACTGAGATTCACCAGTTTCTCGTTTAAAGGGATACTCGCCGTCTTAATAACATTTAAGAAAAGAAAGAAAAAGAAAAGCTGCCTTTGCTATGTTAAACATCACTCAATTAACCAAACAGGAAGCAAAAATGAAAGTGGAATGACTTAATTCAGGGGTTCTCAAACTTGTAATACCACGACCCCCCCTCTCCATTGCTGCAACCAACCTCTCAGTTGTTTGCTACCTCCAAGTTGCTTGCGACCCGTTGGGACCCACTGTTTGAGAAACACTGATTTAATGGTTGCTGGGGTCTACCTTTCTGCCCCTCTCAGCTTGGACAATGGAAGAAACCAGCTGCCCTACTGTCTTGGTGCAAGGCCCTAAGGGAACACCGGGCTGCTTAAAAAAAAAAAACATTCCAAGAGGAACAAGACTTTTTAAACACACTGGCGCTAGCCTCAGGTATGGGAACGGCTTATTTGCATTAACTGGGCTAAGTCTATCTAGCTGGTTGCCTTTTAAGTCAAGCGGGATAAGTTAGTTCAATGATGGGCAATCTGCGGCCCCCTGGGATTCTATGTGTGGCCCGCAAGACAGTCTGCTCACCGTTGCCCACGCAGGGTTTCCAGATTCCGCTAGTTCCCATCCATGTCGTTTTTTCCTACCAGCGTCACTAAAGCGATGCGCACATGAAGCCTGGGCAGGTGAAGTGACGTGGGTGCCGACTGCACACAACACGGACTGGGAGAGCCGTGCACTCCCTCTGCAGCCAACTGCAGTGCCACGACGGTGCATTCAGCACCCCCTGCACATTCTAGGCGCGCAAGCGCTGTGAGTAAAACTGCCCTATCCCAGGACAGCATCTTGGTGATGACAATCTTGTAGCCCACTGAGGTGAAGGAGGGCCATTAATGTAGCACATTAACTCTCCAAGGGTATGTCTACACTACCGCGCTAGTTCGAACTAGGAGGGTAATGTAGGCATACCGCACTTGCAAATGAAGCCCGGGATTTGAATTTCCCAGGCTTCATTTGCATAAGCCGGGTGCCGCCATTTTTAAATCCCCGCTTGTTCGAACCCCGTGCCGCGCGGCTACACGGGGCACGAACTAGGTAGTTCGAACTAGACTTCCTAGTTCGAACTACCGTTACTCCTCGTGGAATGAGGAGTAACGGTAGTTCGAACTAGGAAGCTGTGACGGGGTGACGCAACCCCGCCACTTGCTAATGCCGCGTGCCACGGCTGCTAATGAAGGAATTAGCGCCGCGGCCGCAGCCGCACCGGGGCCCGGAGCGGTAGCGCAGGCACGTCTGCAAGACGCGCCGGAGAGGAGCGCTGACGTCAGCAGCGCGCCCGAACAGAGTAGGGGGAGGGGCACCCGGAAGTGCGAGCATCCGGCGGCGCCGAGGGGCGCCCAGATAAAAAGGACCCTGGGGCAGATGAGAGGAGAACGGTGGGAGAAGGGGCGAGGAGAGGTGAGAAGGGGGCCGGGAGAACCCGAGAGAGTGGCTGATAACGGCGCGGCGGGGTGAACAAGACCCAGGGCGGGCCGCGGAACCCGGGAACGGGCGTGTTTTGGGGTACACCCCCGCCTGTTACCGTCAGGAGGTTCCCTCCTGGCGTTAGGGCCCTGGGTCGGGGTCCGGAGAGAGGGTGGGCCCGGACCCCTCGCCCCGCCAGCGCAAGCTATAATCAGGGGAGGGGCGATTCGTTCCCCAAAAGAGGGGTGGCGCGAGGGGCGCCCCCGTGACAGAAGCCCATCATTGAATTAGCTGAACCTTGAATTAGCTGCCCATCATTGAATTAGCTGAACCTTTATGTGCCCATATGATGGATAGGAGTGCTGGCCAGCACCTGGTGACTAACGGGTTAAACTCAGGCAGCTAGCAAGGGTATGGCTAGACTACACAGTGTTTCCAGGATGCCGGAGGTATCCGGGAAGAACTGTTCTGTGTCCAGGGAATGTGTTTGCTCTTCTACTTTTTTCGCGGAAGAGCAAATGCCCTCTTTTGGAAGCGCCTGTATTCCTCGTTCCACAAGGAATAAGGGGGCTTCTGAAAGAGGGTTTTTTCCCCGACATTTGGCCCCGTCTAGATGGGCCAAATGTCGGAAAAGCCTCTTCCGACAAAAGAATCGGAAAAAGCTATGCAAAATGCAGAGTGATTTTGTGTAGCTTTTTCCGAAAAAAAGATTTAGTCTAGCCGTACCCCAAGGGTGTTGGCAGGGGGCCAGAAGAACCAATGGGGATACAACACTGGAATCTGAATTGTATTTAGGTACCTTGCCTGATTTCTTTGGAGGAAAAAAAGAAATCTAAGTTAAGGGCTGGAGGAAGCTGATCCAGTAATCCGAATTACCATGCCTATAAGAAATATTGGACATGGGAGCGAACTGGGCCTTGAAGTATGGATCAGCACAGACCGTGAGTAGAGGGGAAAAGTGTATTTAATCACAATCAGGGCATTTTTCTTTACTTTGGTTGTTTGGTTAAACTTCTCCGTGTGAATCCAAGCCTTCTTTCCCCCATTCACCGTTCAGGTGACAGCCCGAAGAACTAGGATCCTTTGTGGGTTTGATCTTGTTCTTTTCTTAGTTGTTCTGTAACACCTAGCAACCAAGTACGCCTTATCTAGTAGGTCTTTTTGTTTTTGTTAATGAAATGATCTTTTTGAAGGCGATGATCTGATTCTTGTGTCCTGGAAGGTAAGAGGAGGTCTGTGTGTGTCTGCCTACCCTTGGAGGGCAGCTACCAGAGATAGTTTGGTTTTTTGTGCTTTTTGCTTCTTTTTTCAAGGTCTCTTGGGGCAAAAGAGCTTGGGGCACCCCAGGGAAGGAATTCAAGTGTCCCTTCCTGTTTTTCAGGGTTAAATCACTTGATGGTGGCAGCTACCCTCCAAAGTCAGTGAATCTGTGGAGTTTCTGTAAGCAGAGAGGAAAAGAGGAGACTGAGGGCGGATATGATAGAGGTATATAAAATCATGAGTGGTGTGGAGAGGGTGAATAAAGAAAAGTTATTTATTAGTTTCCATAATATAAGGACTAGAGGACACCAAATGAAATTTATTAATGAAACTAATAAAAGAAAGTTCTTCTTTGGTGCATAGTCAACCTGTGGAACTCCTTGCCAGAGGAGGCTGTGAAGGCTAGAACTGTAACAGAGTTTAAAGAGAAGCTAGAGACATTCATGGAGGATAGGTCCATAAAAGGCTATTAGCTAGGGGGTAGGAATGGTGTCCCTGGCCTCTGTTTGTCAGAGGCTGGAGACAGATGGCACGAGACAAATCGCTTGGTCATTGTCTTCGGTCCATCCCCTCCATGGTACCTGGTGCTGGCCACTGTCAGCAGACAGGCTACTGGGCTAGATGGACCCAAAGGTCCAGTACGGCCATTCTTATGTTCAGAGTCTATAGAAGTGAGGTATTTAATGTCCCTTGTGGGTCTCCATCGTCTGCATTCAGAGTGCCAGTGTGGGAACAGCCCTGACAGCCCAGCTAACCACAGATGCAGCCTGTATCAAACCTTGTGTTTAAGGGTCAACTCAAAGAAAACATCGAGGGTGCCAACGAAGAGCAAGCCGGTGCAGCTGTCCCGTGTGCTGTTTCCCCAGTTAGAGCCCTCGTCCAGCTGCAGGTCCATATGTGATCAGTGACTAGCAACCAGGCCTTCCTGTTCTCCACACCTGGACACGCCCAGGGGGCGAGATCACACCTTGCTCCCCCACAGGCTTATCGGAGCACACGAGCTGCAGGGCCAGGGTAAGGCGTCTAGGAGTGGGAAGGCGGCAGGGCTGCCTACTTTTCCCAGCATAGCTACTGTACATGCAGAAGTGGTGTCATCTTCCCCACAGGAACGCAGGCCTTCCTCGCCCCTGGAAGGGCCATCGCTAAGGCAAGTGGGTAATTCAGTCTCCGCCACCAATGACCCCTCTGCCAGGACTGCACCAGGGTACTAATTCCAATGTGCTGAACAATTCAAACCCCCTCCGTTCTAAAGACAAAAACAGGTGGGACCAAAGTTCACCCCAACATCTGACACCAGGAATCCTCCATCTGAAAGGGCATTATGGTTGTTTAAGTCACATGGTATCATTCCCCACCCTAATGAGAGTCAACGTGAAAATGTATACTGCTCCAAGCCACCAGGCATCTAAACCTGCTGGCTGCCTCCTATCTGCTGGCAGAAAATAGTATGGCCAGAGGAGAACCTGCTCCCAATTAAGAAGCTACTGCAATAAAACCACCCAAGAAGAACAGTTCTGAAGCAACACTGAAAGGCAGAATTCGGGAGTAGAGCACATCTGAAAAGAATCCAAGTGATGAAAGACGAGGGGAAGAGCCTCAGACCGTCCACAGAGTCACAGGCCAGAAAGCATCATTAGATCATCTCATCTGATCTTCTCCTAGATCACAGGCCACAGAATTTCACCAACGTACCCCGTAAAACTGGGGTTTGATTCAAACGGATCCTCCAGAGTTAGATATGGGTGGGAGCTTTTATGTCAGTGCTAACAAGGCCTATGTTACTAATCAATGGCTTTGCCGGCATAAGAACATTAAGATCAAAGTTTACCGAATAAACCTTTGTTGCTGGGAGCAAAGAACACCGTCCGCTCTTTGGTGATGACGAAACTTCCAAAAGGTCAATGCTAGATCGTTTATCTATTGGATACACTGCTGGAGAGGAAATTGCATCTAAGAATGAAGAAAAGCTGCTGCCATCTGTGGATTTCCTAATCAAGCGTGACATGAAATATATCCGAGCTTGGTAAACAGCAGCTTGTAATAAGATTTCAGAATTTGCTGATCCAACCTGGCGACTCGGGGGGAGGAGGAGGGCAGTACAAGGTAATGCATGGCAATGATGGCACAAATACAGGTATTGCGATAACCCCGAGCATTTCCCCGAGATTAAAGTACAGTAAGTTCTCAAAGGCACAATGTTTGTCAGATGGCGGAGGCTGGAATTGGCAGCAAGAGACACAAGTAGAGAAAGGTTTGTTTGTACAGCATCGAACACAATGAGGTCTTGCTCCACAACCAGGGGTGCCCTAGGTGCTACTGCTGTGCAAACAGCCCCGGGCTTTGTCCCGACGGATGCAGAGTCAGAGAGACCCGGAGAAGGTCAGATGTACTGGCTGACCCAGAAGTAGTAGTAAAGATAAAACATTCCGACTGGCTAAGCAGCAGTTCGGCAGAAAAAGACCTGGGGATGACAGTGGGTGAGAAGCAGGATATGAGACAACAGGGGCCCTTGTAGCCAAAAAGGCTAACGGCATCTTGGAGTGCATTAGGAGGAGCACTGCCAGCAGATCGAGAGAAGTGATTATTCCCCTTTATTTGGCACTAGTAAGACCACATCTGGAGTACTGCGTCCAACTCTGGGTCCCCCATTACAGAAAGGATGTGGGCTCATTGGAGACAGTACAGCAGAGGGCAACCAAAATGATGAGGGGGCTGGAGCGCATGACCTACGAGGAGAGGCTGAGGGACTTGGGTCTGTTTAGTCTGCAGGAGAGAAGAGTGAGGGGGGATTTGAGAGCAGCCTTCAACTTCCTGAAGAGGGGTTCCAAAGGGGATGGAGAGAGGCTGTTCTCAGTAGGGGCAGGTGGCAGAACAAGGAGCAATGGGCTCAAGTTGCAGTGGGGAAGATCTAGGTTGGATATTAGGAAAAACTCTTTCCCTAGGCGGGTGGGGAAGCACTGGGATGGGTTTCCTAGGGAGGGGGTGGAATCTCCATCCCTAGAGGTTTTTCAGTCTCGGCTTGACAAAGCCCTGGCTGGAATGATTGAGCTCAGGCTGGTCCTGCTTTAGGCAGGGGGCTGGACTCAATGACTCCGGAGGTCTCCCCCAGCTCCGGGATTCTCTGGTTCTAGGACTTCATTTGACTGCTGTGGCATAGGGGAGGGAGTCACACTGGGGAGGAGACACACTGGTGTCCAACCAGTTCTGAAGCAGTAGCCACTAGCTGCCATAGCGCACTAGCCACACTCAACTGGCCAAATAGCCACATGCGGCTCGTGCCTAGCGTGTGGGACACCATGGCTCTAGGAGGACCTGACTGAGGACAGGCTGGAGGACACGGGAGGCTCGTGGCTCAATGCAGAGGTACACAGAGGAGAGTGAGCCAGGAAGAAAGGTGGCCTTGAGGCTGGCATCGTTGTGGGGGTGGCAGCCAAGAGGCGGGTCTCCAGGGAGGACCAACCTCCACGGCAAGGCTCTCAGCGTACTGAAATAAAACAATTACTGACGTGACCTTCCCACCTCCTCAACGAGAGCCTTCGTGCTTGCTTGCTCGCTCACCGGAGGCCCACACCAGGCCTATGCACCACTATCATTGACAGCCACAGTTTTAAATGGAGAGCAAGCCTCGCACTGGCCCTGAGCACAGGACAGATTTAAGGATGAATGAAATCGAGAGGGTTTTCCCCCTGGAGCCGTAGGAGGAATGGATGTAGCCTGCCCAGAGCTGGGTTAGAGGCTTAGCAGCGCACGCAGCCAACCCAGGCATCTGCAAGCAGAAGATAACACTGGGTGTAAGACCCTATTCACAGCCGGTGGGTCCACAGAGAGCAGTCTGCCCCTCGCAAGGACTCGCATGTGGGGCTCTCCGAATTGTTCAACTCTGGGTGCCTTTCCCCGGAACGAATTTCTCCAGGCCCCTGCTAGATACTGAGCCAAAGCAAACAGCAGATCCGTGTTAATATGCAGCCATTGACAGCACCTTTGTGAAGCCCACTCCTATGCGTGATGCTACCTAAGGCAGAGAGAGTCAGGATGCCTGGGGTCCCATCCCAACAACTCAGACTTTGGGACAAACCCCTTCCTCTCTGGGCTGCCTTTTAACGATCTGTAAGAATGGGATAAAGAAATGAGGATCCGCCCAGCGCCTTGCCAGGCCAGGCATACAATCACCCTAACACTCTCTGCATCGTGGTTTGCTACTGAAGATGCAAGACAACGCTTTTATGTGCCTCGCAGGAGAGGCAGAACGGTTTGGCACAGCTTTCTGTAATCCTCGGAGACAGAGGCTGCAGGCGTGCAGAGTGTATTATTCTAAAGAGCGCTGGTATGACAATGAAAATACAAAAAGCAGAGCGGGGCACTGGATGCGTCATTGCCCTGGAGCATGAAACACACACGTACCGCGCTAGAGGTAGGTGCGAGGCAGGGCGCTTGTGGAAGATTAGCGGGCAGAGGAACATGGCCCAGCTGCAGAACTGTCAAACCCGACGACCGACAAGAGAGAAAACGGCTCATCACAATTAGCATCTGTGATTTCAGCGGCTGCTTTTGCTCCCCATCTGCATTTATTTAAAAGGCCACTCAACTCCACCCACCAATGTCACTTCTTATCACTGGAATTATAATCCTGAGTCATCCCTTGTGTGCGGGTGCAATTTGCATAATTATGACATTGGAACCCACACTCACATCTGCCTGCTCCACGGAGACCAAGATCCCAGCCCTGAAGGCAGAGGCTATTAAAAGCAGTAATTAAAATCAAACCACCTTTCGCTGCTTTCTTTGCAAGTACAAAACCCGCCACAAAGGCAGCTTGCGCCCGGACTCTCCCCAACCAGGGACGCAGCCAGCTGGCAATCTTCTGGCACGCAGCACGCCTTGTTTGGCTCTAGGAGACGAGGAACCCTAGCGTCTCCAGCTTATAATGGATAGCAAAACGATGCTCGATATCAGGCGTGCCAATAATTTCAGCACAAACGTGCAGGCTTTCATGACAGCAACGCCTGCGACTGTGCAAGGACATGCAGGCAAAGAAAACAAAGCCTTGGGGGCCGAGTCTACTTTGCCCCGGCAGAACTCGGAATCATTTTCTCGCAATAGTTTTAGTGCTGACTGGAGACATGTGTTGAGCACAGAAAGGGGGCGCCTGGTCTAGTGCAGTGTCTCTCAGTCCTTGAGAGCTCCTGGACACAGATTAGGAGAGCAGCAAGTCACTCCCCGGAATCAAAAAGGTTGAGAAACACCTAAGTAGACTAAGCATGGGACTGGCAGCTGTGGCCTCCCCTGGGTTCTCACACCAGCTCTGCCACTGAGGTGTCTGCCTCAGTTTCCACAGTGTAAAATGGAGACGTACTTATCTCAGGGGAGGGTCGGAATGAGCAGGGCTCGACAAAGCATTGAATCTACTTGCCCGTGGCGAGTAGATTTCAGCCGGGCGCCCCATTTTTTCTGGCACGCGCATGTGCAATACGGGTCTTGCGTATGCGCAGTGCAGGGCTGGCAAGGGGCTTTCACCACCGTTCGTCAAGCCCTGGGAATGAGAATGCGATATCCAGGTTGAACCTCTCGAATCCGGCACTCCTGGGACCTGAACAGCTCCGAACAAGATAATTTTCCAGTCCACAGAAGGTCGATACTGTCTAGCACAGTGTTTCCCAATTTTATTTGGCCACGGAACCCTTTTAAACTCGGAAGAATTTCGAGGAACCCCTACAGCCAAAAGCAAACGCCGCTGGGGAAAATTTGTCGAGGAAAATAAAACATCCCACCACCGGGGAGTGGATCAGGGAGACCTGGGGGCCAAAACGCAATCACGCTTCTCCCAAGCACGCTCTGGAAATGCAGAGTGGCAGCAGGGGAGGGGAGGTGTCTGAAAGCTGGCAGGAGACCAGAGAAGGAGCAGGAGTCTTTGCACACTGGCTCCTCTCTGTCTCTTGGGGGAGGAGGGAGGAGAGGGATTGAATTCTCGCGGCACCCTTACTTTCACTTTGCAGAACCCTGGGGTTCACGTTGGGAAACATTGGTCTAGCAGCATGACCAACACTTCCCCTGCTTACTGGGCTCTTAGAAGATATTTAGGGGTAAATTGGAGCTAAATAACAGCACAGAACACAGAGCCAGGACTGATGGTTGGGAACAAACTTGATGGGACTTAGGAAAACTTGGCCACACCCATGAAAAGTGGACACCCGGTTACCTAAAATCATTCCAGATGACGGGTGTTTCCGGACCGGAGAGTTCTGGATTACAGTTTCAACCTGTAATTGTTAAATATTGTCCTGCCACCAAGCCTGGGTTGCAAGCAGCAAGGTCACTATAGAAGGGTCAGAAAAACCTTCTCATCTGCATACAATCCCCTCTACACCGTGGTATGGATCATCTGTACGCTTATTGTCCATTTACAGCGTTTCTCCCTTGTAACACGCCTTCCCTTCCTACTGGACCCGGCAGTGACGTCCTACTCCTAGAATCTCAGCAATTCCCTCCAAAAGGGCTCACCGGGTCACCAGCCTCGTTGCGGGATCGGGGGGGGGGGGCGGGGGGGGGGGGGGGGGGGAAGAGGAGAACACAAACTGTTCCAGGCCTGATTCTACACCTGAAACTTCGGCCAATCTAGGTCCATTGCTCAGGGCAGTGGTTTTCAAACTACCGGCAGTGGAATGTCAGCCACTGGGTCTTGTTGTTGCAGGGTGACTGGGGGTGCTTGGGTATCTTCCTGCTTGTCTTGGCACCGCAGACTGTGCTGTGTCCCAGAAGCGGCCAGCAGCAGGCCTGGCTCCTGGGAGGAAGGAGAGAGTGCACAGGGCTCTGTGCACTACCCCTGCCCCAAGCACTAGCTCCACATTCCCATTGACTGGGAACCTATTGCTGGCTGCTTCTGGGGCACAGCATGGTCTGTGGGGCCAGGAGAGGTAGAAAACTGCCTTAGCGCGCTCCCCCGCCCCCCGCTGCACTGCTGACCGGGAGCCGCTCGAGGTCAGCCCCTCCTGCCCCAGACCTGACACCCCCCCAAAGCTGGAGCCCCCTCTTACGCCCCAAAGCTCTCCTCCTCAGCCCCACCCCGGAGCCCACACTCCAGTCAAATTAAGTCAGGTCACGGCATCGACAATTGTCTTCAACCGGGTAATGAGAAAAAAAAAAGTTTGACCATCACTGGCTAAGGGGTGTGAAAAGTTTCACACGCTGAGCGCCAGAGTTAGGTTGCCGTAGCCACTGACCGAGAGAGGGCTGGGCAATGGACTCCTTCCATCAACTTAGTTTCCAGTTCTTGGGAAGGCAGAAAAAAGATCCCTTCTGTCATTGTAGGGAGCGTCTACACTGCAGTGGCCCAGCTGTAGCAGAAAGACACTCCTTGAATAAAGGGTCGAACAAAGAGACGAAAGAGATGCCGCTGAGAGCAAAGTGAGAACTCTGGAACAGAACGCTGCGGATGATCAATTCCAAAACTCCAGGGAGTGTTCCAGGCATCAATTGGGGAGGAGAGAACCCTATTGATTTGGGTGAAAATCAGAAAACTGGCAAGGGGGACGTGAGGGACACATGGCATCCCAGTAGCAGGCTCGGCCGTTTCAACCAGGCCCGTAACAGTCGACAGATCAAAGAACCGGCTGATGGTGCCGTTCCAACCTGGCGCACCTCCTACCTCGGCTCTGCCCAGGACACAGTTTAACAAGCAGGCGCCGTGAATGACAAGCCTCCCAGACAGAACAAGGAAAAGAAAGAATGATGGGGGAAGAGACCCCTGGGGGGCACAGAACCCCGGCACGGTGCGGAAATAGGGGATGCAGAACCATTGCCATGATGAAGAGGAAGGGAACGCGAGGCCCAAGCAGCGGGAAGGGGGAATAAGGGAGCACACGGAGCTCTTGGCATGGAGGTTCAGTGGGAGAAAAAAAGATATTGGGGGAGGAAGAGATATTGGGGAAGGCTATCCAGAGCTGCTACTATGTAGGGCACTGAGCCCATGGCAAGAGGATGAGGGTTACAGGGAGTCCCTGACAGAGGGGGGAGGGGAGAATGGGGTCCACGGAGCAATGGGGGAGAGGAATGGAGGGATGCAAGGAGCCCCAGGGGACCAGCCAACAGAAGCAACAAAGTGAGCGACTCTCTTGTATCGGTATCACCTAGCTCCGTGGGGCAAAGCAAGTCTTCATGTGGGACACAGACAATTATGTCAATGACCTGCCATCAGTTACTTCTGACACGTAAGGCTAAGTCTACTCTGGCACCTTACAGCTGGAACTTTCTGGCTCACACCCCCCTAGAGCGCTGTAAAGCACCCGTGTGAACCAGCTACCGCCCTGAGAGCCCTGTTCGCTACTCCCCGCACGGAGGTAGTTTACACAGAGCGCTGGGAGAGCTCTCTCCCAGCGCTTGTACCCCGGCCACACTTCCAGTGTAAAAGCGCTGCCACGGCTGCATTTTACGTGTTGACTGCAGGGGTGTGTCTAGACTACAGCGTTTTGTCGACAAAAGTGGACTTTTGTTGACAAAACTATACCTGCGTCCACACTGCCTTTGAGTTATGTCGACATAACGTCGACAAAACTCAGCAGTTTTGTCGACGTATGTAAACCTCATTCTACGAGGAATAACGCCTTTTGTAGACAGAGTTCGGTCAATAGAAGGCATTATTGCATCTACACTGTCCTTTGCGTCCACACTGTTATGTCGACAAAGAGGCTTGCTTTGTCGACAGAACTGGATGTAGTCTAGACGCTCTTTGTCGACAGAAGCTTTGTAGACAGTATCTGTCGACAAAACTTCTATCAACAAAACCCTGTAGTCTAGACATAACCATTAACCTTTCACATCCGGGGTAACTATTAAACATCACCCAAAATGGGTAATGCTTACCGGCCCTGGTTAACTAGTAGGAGCTGCTCCAAACCCACAGAAGGCCCACTGCAGATCAGGGCTACTTCCATGTTCAGAGCAGCCGTGGGGAGCTCCGCAGGCAGAGGCTGGGAGCCAACAGAGCCAGCCCCAACCCCAGCTGGGCTGAAGTAGTCCCCAGCTTGGATCCTGCTTTAGCTGGTTGACTGGTTAAATGTTAGGTCAACCTAACGCTTAACCGGGATTTTACATCCCTAGTGTAGACAAAGCCTACAGTTCTGAAAAGGAAATGAGCATTCCGTCACCAGTCGGTCGCAGGCCTTGGCATCCATAGACATGGCAGATATTTAGTCTTTCTGCGGTGATGAGCTATATCCTCATCTAAGCTGGAAAGGGGATGTTGTCAAGCTGTATACGGAGGACCAAATTCTGCTTGTAGACCAGTCTAAATCTGGGCTAATTTCTTTGGCTGCTGCAGGCTTATGCTGGTATAAGCCAACAGAATTTGGCCCAATGCACCCATGAGCTTGTCTTTGTCACCAACAGCCCTCTACACCATTAAAATGGGAAGGCTTCATACACTTAACTTACTTGTCAGCATTAGGGCTGTTTGTTGACCTTGGCTTTCTCTTGGCCAATAAAATACAACAGAAAAACAATCAATTCCTGTTTGGTTTTTGGTCTATTTCTCACTGCCAACATAGACTCATAGACTTTATGACTCATAGACTTTAAGGTCAGAAGGGACCATTATGATCATCTAGTCTGACCCCTTGCACAGTGCAGGCCACAAAATCTCACCCACCCCTCTTAGAATAATCCTCTCACCTGTGTCTCAGATATTGAAGCCTTCAAATACTTTGAAGGCCCCAAGATGCAGAGAGTCCTCCAGCTGTGATCTGTGCCCCATGCTACAGAGGAAGGCGAAAAACTTCCAGGGTCTCTGCCAATCTACCCCGGAGGAAAATTCCTTCCCGACCCCAAATATGGTGATCAGCTAAACCCTGAGCATGTGGGCAAGACTCATCAGCCAGACATCCAGAAAGTTCTCTATAGTAACTCCTATCATCCCTCCATTGACCTATTTCCCACTGATAATGAATGGTCAATTAGTTACCAAGATCATGTTCTCAAACCATCCCCTTATGGCAGCAATGCTTGGGATGCAGATTCTAGAGAGATTGTTTACCAACTTGGTTTTATAAAACTGTTCCCCTAAAACTTTGGGATTGAACTGAACCAAGTAACTGTTTAAATAAATGTACCTGCATGATATATATACATAATACCATACCATTTTTCAAAACTGTGTTTAAAAATTACAGAACCTGTCACTGTTTCATAACTGTGCTAGCGTCCCTGCAGGAAGATGCTATTTTGATGATCTTCCACAGGCTTGGGAAGAACAGGGAGACACGGGCAAGCCAGCTAGTCTTTGTCTAATTCAACCTTCAAAAGGAATCCTGATTTTGTTTTTGCAAGAGAGCTTTACTGCAATTCTGGAAGTCTTTTGCTTCCCTTGCGCATTCCAACCACAAACATTTTTTCCAGTATGTCAACACCAGACATCAGATGCCATCTTCCTATATTATATTCTAGAAAAAAAAACAAATTAACCATCTGTTAAAGGAACAGGCTTTTTGAGAGCACCATGTAGACTGGCTTCTCTACTGCACCACAACTTCTCCCTTGAATTCCATCTGGCAGTGAATATTTCTCTGCATCTAGAGGAGATATCTGTGGGGGGAGGGAGCATTTTTAGAAGGGGGGGGACAAGAGCACAGATTGACCTTGCTAAGCCATTTGATGACCGAGCTTTAACAGCTGTGGCCCCTTCAGTGAAAATACCTTTAAACAAGCTCTTTGAAGTAAGCTCAGGCAATGACTAATTTGAACAGCTGCCTCCAGCCTTTCATTGAGTCACTGGGATATTAGTCCAAGAAGCTGATCAGCCAAGCAGGACGCCTGTGGCTGAAGCAGAAGACCGCCAATGTCTGGGGATAACACCTCAGATCATGAGTTTCCCACGCCAGCAGGTGGCCTCTCCGTGCCTCTCGGCCTGGCCGGGGGGGGGGGGGGGAAAGAGATAAAAAACTATAACAGCAGCTTGTTCCACACTGCACCGCTGGGCTCGGAACAGAGCACGACCCACACACCTCCAGCCGGCTGCGTGAGACCAATGAGACGATTTGAATGGATGTTTTGCAAGGCGGGAGATCCCCAGTGGAGAGTACACAGAGGAAAAAAAAAAATCACACGCAGACACGCAAATACAATGCGGCCCCCTCTGCAAAGGCTGCGCTTTCTGGGTAAAAGCAGATCTCTGCCGTCCCAGGATGTCACCCATGTGGCAGGCTGTACGGCAGAGACTGCTATGTTTTGGCAGTCACTTGTTCCCCCGCCTCATCGCCTCACCTCGATTTTACTGGTGGCGAATAGCCTCAAAGGGCTTTTGTTCCCTGTGCTGTTCCGCTTGCTCAGTGGCAGGATGTCAATGATCAGAGCGGCTCTCGTCTGACTTCACAGGAGCAACCGGAGAAGGGAACAAGCAGCAGAACACTGGGGATAAACTAGGAAAGCCTTAATTTCTCTCTCAGGCGCTCACATGCACCTAATTCCCTGCACCCTCCATGGCTCTGTCTCTCCTCCAAAAGCCTGCCCGGCCGTCCATGCCCTCCTTGCACGGTCAGCTCAAAGAGGAAGAGCCGTGGTGCAATTCGGACAGGGCGCACATCAGTGGGTTTCTGTTCCCAGGCAGCAGAGCGTGCAACTCCAGTGCCCCACAGCAAACCTCGAAGAGATCGACACGCAAAGCAAGGTCAGTGCCTTGCTGCAAAACTAGCAAAGCTACCCCGGTCTGAATGAGCAGCTCCACTCAGAAGCCTGAGAACCAAAGCCAAACAGGGCACTGTCTCCCCCAGGCTGTCCTGATGGACTGCATGCCAGCCCCTAAGACCGAGGGGGAATCGGGTTAGTCTGTAACTTTAAAAACAACACACAGTTCTGTGGCATCTTAAAAACGAACACACAGATCGTTCCACTATGAATAAAGCGTTTCATGCATCTTTAAGTTTAGCAACGTGAACATAAATATCTCCAGCCCTTTGGTTATCTAATTCAAAAGCAATTACTGTCACTATCGCGGGTCATAAATTACCTGCTCTGCCTGGTGAGCCGCGTCAGGAAAACGAGTGAGAGGAACTAGGGAGAACCATCCAGCCGGAGGCAGCTGTCGAGTGGGGAGGAGAGACCAATCCACCAGCAAAGGGCAGATGCCGAGCGCAGTGCGCAAAGCACTTCGGCACCCCACATCCAGTCGCCACCTGAGCTGCCTGCGTGTGTGGATCCTGGTGCCTCCCTCCCCAAATCAGCCACGAGCGAGCACGCCCACACACGCTCTGTTGCTCACAAGAGATTCTCGTCAGTTTCCCCGCCCCGTGAGTTCCAATTAGCAATCGGCGCACAATACAGTCACTGACTCAGCTAATCATTCCTCCCTTTCACTTAAAGGTCAAACGCCAAGGGATTTTTTTTTTTTTTTTTGGCAATGCTAATTTCCGAGCAGACAGCGAGGAGCTCGTCCCTGAGTTACCAAAGGGCTTTGACATTTTAAATCCATAGAGCCTCAGAACACTAAATTGTGGGACGTCGGGGGGGGGGGGGGGTGTCTCTCTGAAAGCATCCCTTCTCCCCTCCCAGCAAGGGGCCATGTGAATCGTGCATCAACAACAAGCCGGGAAGCCCAGCCCTTCCAAACCGTTCAAGCGAGAGGTTAGCAGATGGAGAGTTTTACTCTTCACTCTACCCTCTCGTGGTGTTGGGGGTGGAAATGTGGATTCAAAGGAGCAAGAGGGGGCCCGGAGCCTTGGAAACAGACAGAAATGGTTCATCCAAGCAGGGGTGGGGGACCTTTTTTGGGTTGGGGGCCGCTAACTCACTGAAAAAATCAATCAGGGGCTGCATAAAAGTCAGAAGCAACCCCACACACACATTCCATCACCCCACCCCACCCAGAGCCTAGGGGGCCCAGGCTAGCAGATTTGTGGGGCCCCCCCAACACTCTGGGATGGGGGTAAAAAATGAGGAATTTAATGTGTGGGAGTGGGTTGCCAGGAAGAGGGATTAGGGTATGGAGACTGGGCAGAAGGGGGCCCGCAGGGTGTGCCCGCTCTCCAGTGCTGGAGGGGGGAGCCCCAAGCCTTGTGGGCCAGATCCAGGCAAGCTGGGGGCGGTAGGTTCCCCACCCCGATCCAAAGAAAGAAACTGTGAGTTGTTCTTCGAAAATTCGCCACCCTTTTCAGCCTACTTTAGAAACAACCAGTGCAGAACAGCACCACAGCAGGGGTACGGGACCACACTGCCCTTGCTACACCACTGAGTCCTAGGAAGTCTGAAGGGGTCTTCGGAAAGAGAAAGCCGAGAATCACGGCGACGGAGGAATTCCTACGCCTGACAGCAGAGACGCTGCCGCCTCGAGAAGCCTGTCCGATTGTATTTATGATGGAGACGGCCTCCCAGAAGGCTGTATTGATGAAACGGAGATTTGCTCCGATACAACAGCTAGCCCCTCCACTTCCCTCTCACGTTCTAGCATCTTCCTGCTCTTTCCATTGCTCTGCTTTGTGCTCTGGTCCCACAGGATAATCCAGCCGCTAGCCGGAGCGCTGTGGGTCGCCAGCCAGCAGTAAGCACGGCTACTGGACTGACTTCACGGATAGCCGCAAAAGCCCCAAGCTGCCCCCGGCTGCTGCGGCAAGGGGGAACCTCTTCTCTCGCCACAGCGCGAGGACTTTGCGCTAATCAGAGCGGCAGCCGCGGAAGGGCGACGCCCGCTGTCCAAGCCAGGGCCGCGAAGGCTGTCACGCTAGCCGGTTCCGCTCTGGCGCTTCCAGAGACAGCTCACGCCTGGTTCTCGCTGGGAGCAAAATCACACTCGCTAGGACGCAGGAAGCGCCCAACTTCCGAACTCGGAATGCGCTCTCCGATAGCAACGCTGCCCTAAAGGGCAGGCGGGGTCCCAGGCTAGCTCACCAAACCGGAACGTAGCTGGAATATTGCACCCGTGCAATGAAACATAGCAGTAACGGTTTGAAGGCTGGTGCTGGGGGACAGGCAGGTTTAATTGGAGGAGGAGGAGGAGGAGGTTCTGACCCCTGGTTGCCATCTCTCACGTGCAGGCTCTGCACTAGCTTCTGCAGCCAGCTCTATCCCCACGGGCTCACCTGCGGCTCTGGCAGCCTCCTTCCCCATCCCCTGGATGCTGGGTTCCCCCCCCACCCTCCTCCTGAGATTCCACTCACCGGGAGGTAGCGAGCGATCAGTGCAGGCCAGAGGACTCCAACAGAGCAGGGGGCAGCCATGCACACAGCACGGAGAAGCGCTGGTTTCCCCTTCAAAGCACCGCTTCTGTCCAACCGCTGCCTGCACGCCCATCCCCTGCTCCTCTGGAGTCCTCTGCTCCAGCCGGCCCTTGGACCACTTGCTGCTACCTCTGTCTCCTGCCTGCTCCCCCAGGCGGCCTTTTGTTTGCAGGTGCGGATGTTCGTAACTCAGGGAGCACCTGTAGTGCCTTGCTTCTGCAGGGCAGAGACCGGTGACAGCACCTCTGCGCTGGCAGCCCAGCCTCCACTCAGGAGCAGCCGGGACATCAGCAACTCTTCCGTCTAAAGTAAAATCCTTGAAGTCTCCCAAGAGGCAGTGCAACTCCCAACCTCCCATCTGCCAGGCTGATCGCTCCAGAGTGTGACACCGGACAGCACGTTACGCGGAACCCAGGATCTAAAGCCAGCTGCCCATGCACCCGCACAAAGGATCCGGTGGGAAAATTACTCACGTGCGGTCCACACGTGCGATCAAAATCCCTAGGGAACACACGCCCAGACCCTGTCGGCCAAGTTCCATTTCCTTACATTTTTTTATCCTCTGCAACCACTGGTGCTTTAAAACACGCATTGCTCGCTTGGCCACCTGCTCCGCAGGGTGGTTCTCAGCTGTCCCAGAGCTGAGCCAAGGATGACTCAGCACCTAGCCGAGATCTCTGGTGCACGACAGCACGCACGGGAAGGAAAGCCTCGAGGAGCCGCTTCAAAGGGACGAGATGCACACGCACGCCTCACCGCTCACGCACCGCAAGCCGGTTGCAGTTTCAAACACGAGCTGCGTTGAACAGAGCCGGGTCTGCAGCACCAACGTCATTCCTGAGCCTCGGCATTCTCCGCGGCAGGTTAGCTGTTTACTGGGGTGCTTTACACCTCCCCCTCTCCTAGGGACGGGAACGGTTAACTGGTAAGTATCCCCCTTACTGGTAGGGGCTGGAGCAGTCCCCCAACCACCATGGGCAGGGGGCTGCTCCAGCATGTCCACCACAGGCGAGGGGCGCTGCAGCCCAGGCAAAGCAACCCCGTCCATGGCTATTTAAGCAGGTAATCGGTTAAACAAAGTTTAAACTAGGGATGTAAGCGACTAGTCCCGCCTCCCCTCCTTGCTGCCTCTGATTAGAGGCAATGGGGGGAGGAGGGGGAGAACAGGAGCTGATGCTGGAGGGGAGCCCCCTTAAAAGCTGGTTCCGCCAGCACAGTCTCTGGTAGCGGGGACTAGGCGCGAGCTGGGAATCAGCTGATATCCAGCTCACATCCAGTCCCAGATGCTGCACCTCTGCTTTTTAAATGTAATTAAAAGCCTGCTGGCTCTTAATACAATTAAAAATCAGAAGCACCGAGGGGGGGGGATGGAGGGGGGACGACGGACGACACACTTGTGCGAGCTGATTCCCGACTCGTGCCAGGTCCCCCCTGCTGCGCTCCAGCCTTTTAAACGTAGTAAGAGCCTACTGGCTCTTAATACATTGAAAAGGAAGAGCCGCAGCAGAGTTAGCTCCTGGGGCAGGGAGCTAACCCAGCTGCGGCTCCCCCACTTATCAACTAGTCGATGGAAAATCCGTCAATTAAACTAAATTTAATATCCCTAGTTTAAACGGGCTCTTCCCTCCCTATCCGGTCCATGGAGGGTCTGGTACAGCCCCACGGACTCTTCAACTCAACCACCTGCTTTCAGCTGAGGTGGTTCCTGGTGCTCACCAAGACGGCGGCCCTCACGAACACACTAGAGACAGTCCCAGCCCTGTTCTATGCACCTTTCGCCAACGCCTTGTCTTTGCTGCAGAGGGCATTAAGCCCTGCAATTAGCATCACTCTTGCCGGCCTCTCTCCGCCCCCCCACTCCAATCACAGCCTCACACAGACTCATGGTTGCTTTCTAGTTCTTGTCCCTCATGCTGTGAACGGCACACGAGTAACCTGGAAGCTCTGCTCAGATACACTCCTCCAAGTGGTGTCTGTAAAAGGCAGCTTGCTGCCGGGCACCGTGCCGCATGGGGGTTGACGCTACCCACCCAGAGATGCCCAGTTTTCCAACGTAAGACATGTGTTTAAAAAAACAAACATCGTGCGCATGAAGACGGCCGGCAGTTCCGAGCAGACAATCAAATCCATCAGCAATGTATTACTCTCCAATGATCACAATTAACATCAGTGGCAACGAGCAACTGCACCTTTGCAATACCCTACCCCCGTCTGCGTTCTCTCTCGGACACCAGAAACAGAAGCAACAATAAAGGTTTTTCAGTCGCTTCTCTCCCTCCCCCTTCCATTTGGACATTTCATCCCTAAAATCATTCGTTTCTTCCAAAGGGAAATAAAAAGCCAACAGCCCAGTCAACCGAACATGCCACGCCATATCTGCAGGAACAGGCAAGGAACTGAGCGGTCCATCTCTCCTGCAGCAACCTTGGTTATTAGTATATATAGAGAGATTTCACAAGGAGTTACAGAAATATATTTGCAGCCAGAAGTTCCCCTCCCAATTCCTTCTCATGTTAAGTCTCACCTTGAAACCAACAGCCTGGAAAACAAGACAGACTGACCCGCCATTCGCTAATCCGTGGTGCATCTGAACCCAGTAGATTACTTACCCTCTGACAGCCCCAGCAGCATTAAACTCAGTGAGGTCCGTGGGAGATTATTTCTGATTATGTTTTCTTCCCACAAACTCTGCGGTGGGCTCGAAAGGGGACAGGCAGGGAAAGAAAAATCCCAACCATGCCAGCTAACAGGATCTAAGATGTGATTCTGTTAGACAGCATCACTAATATTTCAACCCTTCTGCACCGCTGGACGTGCCGGCAGGAGCTAGACAATGCAAGGAACACTGTAATTTCATAATAGGAGTCCTTGGAAAGAACAACACGGACCTGCGATCTCTCCAGATAAAAACAAAATGTATGTGCTATTCCAGGCTTGTTACAGCTTGTACACGCTTCCTGCTGAGAAATGCTACAAAGGCCCTCGGGCCCTCGGTAGCATCTTATTTCCAGTAGGGGATCAGCTAGTTTTCGGCTACAAAACAGAGTGCACTGTGCAAAGCAAATTCAAGGATCACGGGCCCAGGAGTCCAAAGTTGCCGCACAAATTATACACACAGGAATCCCTTGTAGCCACTTCGGTGGTGGAACGTTACAGCAGTTTCATAGCGCACAGGACGTCAGGCTGGAAACGAAGAGTACTTTGGTTGAAACCATGGGGACAATGTAGATTGGCAGCTTGTTGTTACCCACACTGGAATCTGGTCCAGGGCACTAGGGATCACACGCCGGTTCTTGCCAAAAAGGATCTAGAGCTGTCCGGCTTCCACAAACGTACAG
This sequence comes from Pelodiscus sinensis, assembly GCF_052426305.1. Lineage (NCBI taxonomy): Eukaryota > Metazoa > Chordata > Testudines > Trionychidae > Pelodiscus > Pelodiscus sinensis. Next base: position 46,067,591 of record NC_143063.1, read on the forward strand.
GACTTTGGCTTTGATGATGCTTCCAAAACAACGACAGCTCTCTACAAGCACAGGCCTGAGTTGCACCTTAGGGCCGACTCCGGGAGAAAAAGTAACGCCTAGAGAATGAACCAGCTCTACAGCCTCTTCCTAAGTCTCCCAGCCAAGTACCAGCCCATCTTATGAAGTGGGTTTTACCCAGGAAAGCTTATGCCCTAGTAAATCTATTGGTGGCTCAGGCACCACAGGACTCTTCGTTATCTTCTCAATTAGGGGCAACGGAATCCATCAGGATGTCACAACAAGGCTCAACGAGCAGAGGAGGACAAGCCTTTCCTAAACCAGGGGTAGGGAGCTGTTTTGGGTTAGGGGCCACTAACCCACAGGAAAATCAGTCGGGGGCTGCACAAAAGTGAGAAGAAAAAACACCCAACCGAGAAGCAGACGTTCCCGAGGAACTCCCCACGTTCCTCTTACAAACCAGAACCTTGTGAGGTCCAGGCTAGTAGATTTTATGGGCCCCCTATGCTTGGGGGGGGTGGGACCAAAAATGAGGCATTCGGTATGTGGGAGGGGGCTGCCAGGAAATGGGTGTGGGGTCTAGGAGGGAGGATGCAGGACTGGGTTGGGGGCATAGGAGGATGGTAGGGTGCAGGAATGAGCCAGGGAGGGGTGAGTGAGAAGTAGGGTGCAGGAGCAGAGTGGGGGTACGGGATCTGGGCAGGGTCTGCAGGGCTGGAGCACCAGCCCGGCTTCTGGGGGGGAGGGGAGCCCCAAGGCTTGGGGGCCAGATCCAGGCAAGCCAGGAGAAAGGGCCATGACTGGATGACCAGACAGGGTCCTTCCAACTCAGTCAGCTAGGAGCCAAAGAACCCTCTGGACCAAATTAGAGCCGGTCTTCGCATACACATGGTTGAGGCGCGTCGCAATACGCTGAATGAGGAAGCTAGCGCTGCTCCTACTGTGACTGCATGCACATTTTGGGGGGTTCATAGAAGGCTCCAGTCCCCAGGGCCAACAATACAGTGACTCCCTTAGTTCCCTTTCCTGTGTGGTTGCAATTAATACATAATGAGTAGAAGACAGGGAAGTCCTCCTCTGCCACCACTCTGTTTTCACAGCACAACCGTCTATGTTACACTTCATTTTGCTGCAGACATAGGCTGCTTGCGAACGAAGGTTCTGGGGGTGGTTTAGTCTGTCATACTCAATAAGCAGCCTACTTTTTTGTACGACGACAGCAAGGCAGAGAGCCAGGAATAGGCAGGAGCCAAGTTTGCCTTCAGTGGACAAGCTCCCATCTTCCAATGCTGGTTCAGGAACGCAGGGCAGGAGAGAAAGGGGAGGAATTCAGAGTCAAGGGGACAGCCAGATGCACTACAATAGCAGCTAGAAGGGGATTTGCACAGTACTTCTCCCATTGAAGTTACCCAAGCACTGATAATTAATTACTTATGCCCCTAGCACAATGAGAAGCATATTACACTGCCTAACTGCAAGAGAGTCGGAATACAGCCTGCCCCAGGGAACTCCCTGATTTCCAAGTGAAAGACGTGATGCAAACTCTGGTTATGACAAACTGCAAGCAAAGGAAGAGGGTAAAATATCCATGAGTCTGCACCAATGGGTGCTTAAAATCCATACCCCCCTCTGCTCAATATATCATCCGACCTGACAGTGAACTACTGAGAGCTTCAATAAAGGACTGAAAAATGGGCCTTGGATGGAGAGCCCCATGCTGCCTGGGCTGACTGGAGTGTCCCCAAATAGAAAGGCTAGCTGCTATAAGACAGGGTACAGATGTGCATTCCTTCAGGACCCCTGGCTCTGCACGAGGGTTCATTAACTGACGGCTCAATGCCCAATTTTGTAAAAATGACAGCATCAAGTTAAACACCAAATCACATTCACCCAAAAGTCCAGGAGACTTTCTTAGAATTAGAAGAGAAAGCAACGTGTTAATCCTGCTACACATTCCACTACAGGTTTTAAAGGAAATGAAATATTTGGCAGTACCACCTTTTAGCACATAAAACCAGTTGGTGATGACAAACCCTGACTCCCATCATCAGATCCACCCCCAGGGACTACAGAATAGATGACTAACCAATAAGAATGCATGAGGGTAATCAACTAGTCAATTAACCGATATTTAACATGTCTATACTAAACCAGTGCGAAATGGCTAATCCCCTTCATAACACATTTCGGTACCTATGAAAAGTGTTTCTATGAAACCGGAACTCCTCCCCCCAGGCAGGAGAGAAGCATCATGCAGGGTGAAATACTAGTTCACCACAAGAGAAGTTATCTTCCGCCCAACAAAACAAGGTCAATGCAGATCAGACAAGCCATTGTGAAACATCAGTGGAAGGCAGACTTTGCTTTCCCCACACCCATGAAGAGAGGACATGCACAACAGCTCATCCCATCACCGTGTGAACGCAAAAGAATGGGAATAAAAATCCCTATTGATGAGAAATTGTCAGCGCTATGCTTGGAATTCAGAGGCGGCACAATTGGAAGCACAAGCAAGGGAGTCCCTAAGTTGTTTAGCTTGGGTTAGCGGTAAAGGACAAACAGCTTGTGGAATAGCAGCTCCTATTTCCTTTGGGAACCTCAGCTACGCGTAGTTCATTAGTGTGCACGTATGCTTTTACCTGCTTTAACCTGGTCAATAACTCCCTCCTTCTTCCTACTTAGCAAGCGTTGAGAGGGTGTATTACAGGTTTGGCTACAAGCATTGTCGTGGGTGAGAGCACTAAGGTACAACCGTCCTGGGGAAAGTGACTGGTTCTTTGGGATGGGGAGTAAGCTGAATATTGCTGTGATTTTTGGTATAAGGGAGAATCTATCACCAAGGCAAGCTTGCCCAGGTGGCAAGACTGACAGGAGCATTCAAGGGGACAGACTGTGACACCACCTTAAGGCTGCTGTACAGCTTGAGCAGTTCCTGCTTAACACTTGGTTAGTGAAATCTATAACCACGTCTTCACTCTGCAGAATATTGATGCTGCCACAATCCATCTTCCAGAGTTTGATTTAGCAAGTCTAGTTAAGGCTCGCTAAATCAAACTCAGCAGCCATTCCCGCCGGTGTCCAGCACTCCTGCTCTTGCAAGGAGTAAGCGTTTGCTCCCGTTGGCCTCCCACTTTGGGGACACCGCCAAGCTTGGCTTAAGGTAAGCCAATTCCACCTATGTATTCTATAGAGCTGAAGTCGTGGCCCTTAAGCCGAGCTGCTGGGCCATTTTGGGACTGGATACCCTGTTTCTTGGCAGCCCACCCTGAGGTTAGAACTAATGGTCATGAGACACTCCAGACTGCTTGAAAGATGTTGGGGGATCCTTGTCATTCATCCTGGTTTTGCTGCAGGTATTCCAGGCACCTGAGAAGAGTGGATGAGCTTGTACATCAATGTGCTTGACACAAGAGAGCATGCCGACCACTTACTGGCAGCAACAAAGTGACAAAAGACTGGAAGCTCTTTGGGCACACTCCCATCTCTGGATCCCTTCCTTTTCTAGGGGTGTAATTAATTCTTTGGAAGGAAATTACGTGTAGGGACATAAGGGAGTAATCAACTACGCCATACCCCTAATCGACTACTCACCTCTCCCCACCTTGCTGCCTCTGTATCAGCGGCAGCAAGAGGAAGGGTTAAAGCAGAAACCAATGCTGGGGGGGGGGAAAGCTGGCTTAAAAGCCCCCAGCACTGTCTCCTTGGTGCTGCCTGCCCCCTTCACTGCTGCCTCTATTAAAGGCAGCAGCAGAAGGACGAGAGGGTCAGGGGCTGGTTTGCAGCAGCAGCCTCTGTCCATGGGGGATCCCAACTCCCCACTGAGACACCCCATGGACAAGGCTACTGCCAGCTGGGTACGCTGCCCAGCTCCTACTGCCTTTTACATTGCAGGGCCACAGCAGGGTTTGGTCCCAGACCCGGCACGAACCAGGACTGAGCCGGCTGCCCATTGACTAATCGAATAGTCAATAAAAATTCTATTGACTACTCGATTACCGTCTTTTAGCGCATATAACCCACGGGTTACATGCGTTTTTACAAACCCTGCACCACCCCCACCCCCACTTACCTGGTGAGTTCCTGCACAGCCTCCAGCCTCCGGGCAGAGAAGCGCTCATCCCCCTGGTTTCTGCGCAGCCACAGGGAGGGGCAGAGGAGCGCTCATACCCCCGTTTCTGCGCAGCTGCAGGAACCAGGGGGGATGAGCAGTCCCCCGCCCAGAGGCTGGCGGCTGTGCAGGAACTAGGGTGGTGAGTGCCCGCAGGAACCGGGGGGAATTAGGCTGGCTAATTCCTCCCCCCTTCCCTGGCACCATAGGTTAGCGAATATACCCCCCCCCCCCCCCGGCACAGAAAAGTCTTGCATACCCCGCAGGTTATACTCATGCGCTGGGTATACAAGACTTTTTTTATTCAATTTGGAAAAACCATGGCGTATATTTGGGTGCAGGGTATATTCGCTAAAATATGGTAATAAATTAGCCTCATTTTAACATCCTTAATGATGCCACCAGCAAAATTCTGGCTTCAAGAGGCAAAAGCAGCAGGTGGGGTGAGGTATGTGGGAACAAACCTGGTTTCCACGTAAGAGGTCTCTAATCTCAATGATCGAGAAATGGAGGCATTAGCAGCAGGGTCATGCATCAAAGTTTTCTTTAAAGCTACCCAAGACGAATCAGTAGCTGCTTGGCAATGAGGCACTTTCCTTTGAAAGCCTTGGACAGGGCTACGCAGGAGCGTGTCAGCCCCAGGATATTAGAAAGACAGGATGAGCGAGGTCGTTATCTTTTATTGGACCAACTTCTAGCGGAGCGAGACACGGATCTCTTGCGCTCATCAAAAATGCTACTTCACCCGCCTTGCGACTCGACAGCAAACCATGCGGCTAATACACAATAATATTTGGATTTAGTTACCTGGCATCAATCAAAAATTCAGGGAAAGAAATTACTCTTTGGTCCATGACAGTGGAACGGCCCTGCCTGTCACAGAGATACCCAGGAAAAGCAAGCGGCTAACTGCGGAATTAAATGCCTGTGCTAAAGTGAAAGGTTTGCACTGGCAAGTGACAACTTGTGTCCTTCTCTTAGTGCAGCTGTCACACTAACAGACTCCCTGGATTGGCCACAAAGACATTAACTGACGTCTCTAGACCTGTATCCGGGCCTTTCAACTGTCAAAACCACCACTGTAAGGCCTTTACTTAAGCACAGTGTTCACCTATCTCTCTGGCAGATAAGAAGGTTTAAGTGGCGCTTGTAAGGATCATCCGAGGCAAAGGGTGCTCTATAAAATATTATGAATCGCTCCTTATCTCTTAATATCGGAAACGCAGGAAAACGTGGGCAAGAACCGCATTTCCATTACGTTGCAGCAGGGGAAATGCCGTCCGATTGTCTAAGGCAGTGGTTCTTAACCAGAGGTACAGAGACCCCCTGGGGGTATTCAGAGGTCATACACCTGGATATTTGCCTAGTTTTACAACAGGCTACTCAAAAAGCACGGGTGAAGTCAGTACCAACTAAAATTTCAGACAATGACTTGTTTATACTGCTCTACATACGATACACGGAACTGAAAATACAGGTGGAAACTCTCCTCACCGGGAATCTCTGGTCCAGCAACAGATCATGGATCCTTCAGGATCCGAGAGTCCCAGTGGAAGGGGGCGTTCAGGGGCCAGAAACGGCCACCCCTGGTCCAACAGAATCCCTCATCCGGGACCAGTCAGGTCCCATGGGTGCTGGAGTGGGAAGGTCCGACCTGTACAATATTTACTATTCCAACCAATTTATGTTTATAATTCTATGGTAAAAATAGGAAAGTAGGCGATTTTTCAGTACTGGCGTGCTGAGACAGTTTGTGTCTGACTTTGTAAGCAAAAGGCTTTTAAGTGGGGTGAAACTTGGGGTGTGCAAGACAAATCAGACTCCTGAAAGGGGTACAGTACTCTGGAAAGGCTGGGAACCCCTGGTGTCACCCCCCCAGTTTCTCAAGCAGGCGGGGGGGGACACAACCCCAGAAGGTGAGCAGAGCCAGGGGTCACATAACATGGGGGGAGGAATGGGAGTTTTTACTCAAACCCTTTTGCGCACGATCCTTACGCCTCCCCCGGAAGGGCAGTAGTAGTAGTAGAAGTAGTACCCTGCACTACTTCTGAAAGCAGCTGGTTTGTACACCAGTGGCTCCCTGTGCTACCCCTCATCTACAGGCTCCAACCCTACAGCCTCTACTGGCCACAGCTCTCCATTATTGATCAACGGGAGCTGCAGGCAAAGACAGCATGTGGAGAGGCATAAGGATCTTGTGCAAAAGGGGTTTTTTTTGCGCAAAACGGAAGTGGCTTCGCTGCTCCTTTTTGCTCAAAAACCCCTTGAGCAAAAAGAATCGGCAGGAAATATGCTAATGATGTCACGACTCATGCGAATGAGTCCGTCATTAGCATATTTTCTGCCACAAAAACTGGCAGTGTAGATATAGCCTTAGAGACTAACATATTAATCAGGGCAGCGTTTCCAAACTTTTTTTCTCTTGACCCAGTTGAAGAAAACTGTTGATGCCGCGACCCAACATCATTTGACTGGAGTGTGGGCTCCGCGGTGGGGCTGAGGATGGGAGCTTTGGGGTGCAGGAGGGGGCTCTAGGGTTGGGGGGGGGTGTCAGGGCTGAGGCAGGAGGGGCTTACTTTGAGCAACTCCTAGGCAGCAATGCAACGGGGGGGCAGAGGGAGAGAGCTAAGGCAGCTTCCCCCCTCTCCTGGGCCCACAGACCAGGCTGCCCCCAGAAGCAGCCGGCAGCAGGTTCCCAGCCAATGGGAGTGTGGAGCTAGTGCTCAGGGCAGGGGCAGCGCAGGGAGCCCTGTGCGCCCCCACCTAGCAGCTGGGTCTGCTGCTGGCTGCTTCTGGGGTGCAGCGCAGTCTGTGGTGCCAGGACAGGCCAGTAGCTGCCTTAGCCTCCACTGCTCCCCTGATCTCCCTGCAGCAACGAGCCCCAATCACGACCTGTAATTGCAACAAGCACTGGATCATGACCCGTAATTTGAAACCCCCCGCATTAAGGCATAACATCTCACGGGAAAATCGGGTTTTACCCAGGAAAACGTGTGCCCTAAGCAATCTGTTAGTCTCTAAGGTGCCACAGGACCCCTCGTTGTTTTGGCATATCCCTGTTAGCATCAATCACACTTGTTTCTCTTATAGTACTGCTAAGAGGAGAACAAACATTTTACGTATAGACAGGACTCCCACCTGTGAAACAATGGCCTACCCTATTGCCCTGCTGCTACTCCTCCAAATGCCACAGCACTGGGGACTAAACTCTAGGACAGGCCTTCACAACTCGGAAAGCGGCGAGGGCCATACTACTCCAAAGAAAACAGCTGCAGGCCGCAAGAGTAGGTTTGAGGGGGAGGGGTGATACTTTATTAAGATTTTTTCAATTAAATTAGGCCTGCACAACATATAGCTCCCAATGCCCTTCCCCTCTCCTCTCCCAGCATCACCCTGTCCCCCTCCCACTGACACCTCCCCGCCTGTCCTTTTCCTCATTATCTCCACTTGGCCCCCTGGCATTTGTCTCTCCTGCACCCTGCTCCTGGTGCCTTCCCCTTTCTCCTGACTTGCCCCCTCTCCTCTCAGCGCAAGCCCCTTCCCCTCCCCTACCTGGCTTCTGCCTTCCAGTTTGCGGGGCTGCCGGAGTCTTTTTGAATCCGGCGGTGATGTCATGCCACCACGTCATGCCAGCGTCCTGGCGTCCTGCCCTCTGGCTCGCACCCCCTTCCTCCCGCTGGAGCTGCACGCAGGCAGCCCGGTGGCAAGAATCGCCACACTTCCCCTTCCCCAGCGGCGCTTTGCTCCTCTGCCTGGCCGGCGGATCGGATGGGGCCGCGCCGCCCGTAGTCGTCACAGCCGCACAGCGTGCCCCTGCGGGCTGCATGTGGCCCGCGGGCCATATGTTGTGCAGGCCTGCTCTAGGATAACTGGCATATTCAAATGGAGAGAGCCATGCTATGGGGGATATACCCACGGTGCCAGGGACTTGATTCTCAGAAGTGCTTAGCACCTGCAGTTTCAATGGGCGCTGTGGGTGTTCAGCGTCTATGAAAACCATCAGGCCATGCCTCATTACCTCGATGCTATGTGACAGAAGCAGGTGGCAGGAGCAGGATCCGTACAACTGAGTTGGCATCCTCTACACCAAGGAGCCTAGAACTTCTACATTTATAAAGCTAAACACACACAAAAATTAGGCTCTTCTGCATGAATTACGCTACATGGCGGATGAATATGTAGACAAGGGAATTTAATTTATAACTGCTGCAAGCAATCTCTGTGCAGAAACCGGAAGGGGGAAAAAAATCCCTTTTGCTTCCATAAACATGAAGACCTTTCTGAAAATTATTAAGCATGTTGTTTTTGCTCATTTCATAGCATTCTAATTTGGCACAGGCTCAGGGGGATTGCTCCCCTCCCCCTCTTTTTGGGCCACAACACAAAGCAAAAGAGGAAAAGCAGACTTTACATCAAAAAGCTACCCTGGTTATTAGGCGCAGGGAATGGCTCAATGTAATGATGCACTTATACACACTACACCTCCTTACACATGCTTTACAGTCGTGGCTTAGATTTACCTCTCCTTTATAAAGGTGGACAGTGACGCAGACCGTGGAAAGGACTTTCCCAAGGTCACATAGTGAATCAGTAGCAAAGCCTGAACTGGGTTCCAGGTCTCACGTCTCCAACCACAAGACCAGACCGAGACAGGGGTGCTAGCCTGATCCCTGCACCATGCCATTTGAAGCATGCCAGGCACATGCTTAGGAAAAGTCCAAAGCTGGAACTGCAGGGAAGGGGATACAAGTTAGGACTAAAGTTCATGGGAAGAAATGGCCCAGGACCAAAGTAGAACGGTGCTTGAGGAACAGGACTGATCAGCATTACAGAGCTAAGAAGACTGGAAGGAGCAGGTAGAGCTGCAGGAGAAAACCAAACAGACAGACGCAATGGATGAGACCAATAATCCATCTAGGGCAGGAGTGGGCAAACTTTCTGGCCTGAAAGCCACTTGCTTGAACGGTGGACCATAAATGCTTATTGGCTCGACCTCCTCCGGGTGGAAGTGGCGGATTAGCCACTGGGCCAAAAGGATCTGGCCAATAATTTAGGAGCCCTGGGAAAATGGGCATCCTTGCGCCAGCACCAGCTCTGACCCTCTCGCCACAGCTGGAGTGGCAGGTAGAGCCGAGCAAACTCCTGACTGCGCTCCCTGGCTGGAGCTTGAGCATTGGGTGAAAAGATCCAAGCAGCCGGATGCCCCGATCTAGGCCATGAACCTTGACAGCCCCACGCTGCTCCGTGATGGCCAGTAGTTACACTTAGGCAATAGCCACCCGAGCCAGGTCTGTCGAGAATCCGTGCATTTATTCCTGCTTTTTTACGGGTGCTCAGTTCACTCTCAAAGACAAAGGGCATAACCCTGCACAGGGCTCGACAAAACCTAACCTTATTGCATCCGCGTTCCTCAAAATACTGAGCTGGCTGTGTCAATCTGCATTTCCTCCTGCAGCATTGCGCACAGGACGATCCGAAAGTGAAACTGACAAGTCACAAACGGCCCCACATTAGCCCTTCCCTTCAGGCTGGGTTGAGTCAGAGGTGTGTACGATTTTTTTCCCCATACTGGTAAGCTAAACGATGACTGGATAAAAAGTCTCGTGGTGTTTTTAGAAGATTTGCATTGCACATTTTTATAACCTGAAATAACTGACCTTGTTTTCAGAGGTGGTAGGGACTCGCTAACTCCTGTGAAAGACGCCAAGAGCACAAACGTTTCAAAAATCAGGCCATTTACTTACCAACCTAAATATGGGCTTACGAGCCTCCTTGTTTAAGTGTCAGTCAATCAGAAAGTCAGCACTCAGCCCAGCTACTCAAAACAGGTCATATTTATCCCACTAAACTCTAATTTTCAAGGTAGTTAAGCTGGATCTTGGGGTTTCTGTCTCAGGACTCTTCCTGAACGTTCCCTGGCTTGTTTTACATCCCAGGCAAAGGAAGGCAATGAAGCTGGAAGCAAGAATGACAGCAAAGCTGCGATCAGCCGCTTTGCCTGAGGGATCAGGCTCTTCAAGGAATGTGCCATTAGATTAACAATGAAGCAAAGGCAATTTCATGTTTAATGGCAATGGGACTGAACTGTCTTTGCTCACAGTATTCAAGGCAACCCCGCTGCCCCTTTGGAAGGGGGATAAGTAATTAAATATTAAGCAATGCTCAGAAGACGATACGATTCTAACTCCCCTAGAAGGCAGTGGAAGGTGAAAGCGCAGGGTTGCGTGTTTACAAAGGATATGCTTTGAAAAGACCCACCCTGGAGCCATAGGCTGGAATAGCTAACTGTGCCAGGGGTAAAGTTTGCAAGGCAAGTCAAGGACCAGAATCCAGTATCAGCCTGGTCTACCAGAAATGCATGTTTTGCTGAAATAAAAAGCAGCTTTAAGGACACATGTAACACTCCAGTGTTGAGCCCTGCACCCCTGAGTTGGCAGACCCATAGCCATGCCATGGGGTTTTTTATTGTGATGCAAATCATGTCATGCAGAAGGATCTGAATTCAAGTCCCTTATTCACCTAGGATTGGCAGGGGTCTGGGAATGCTGCAGAAATAGGGATGTTAAAATGTGTTTAATTATGTAATTGCATAACGGCTGAAAAGTTCAGCAGTTACACTGTTACATACCGGGAGGAGAGGGGTGGGAGCTGGTACATGTAGGGAGCCAACTTCCCTTCCTCGTCTCCTCCCCATACACTGCTGCCTCTGGTTCATAGAGGCAGCGGGGGGGGGGGGGGGAGACACGACACAGAGAGCACAGGGCCAGTGGGCATTGCCTGAGTCCCTGCTCACCCTGTGTTTCCTGCAGCCCTTCTGCTTTTGAAATGTACAAGGGCCCCACAGGTGCCCCCATTCCTGCCATTTCCCCGCTGTGCCTCTGCCTCCTCTGCCCCCCAGGGTGCTGGGGGGAACTGGCTTAAAGCTGGTTCCCCCCAGCACTGGCTCCTGTTCCCCCTTTCCACCTCCCTCTCTCTGATAGAAGCAGTAACAGGGTGGGACTCGACTAGACGAGCCGTTACTCGACTACCCAATCAGCATTTGCTTATCGGATAGTTGAGTAGTCGCTTACGTCCCTCGCTGGCGCACCAGCCCCGCCCAGAGTCTGAGCCTCAATGCCCCAAACTGCACGAGTGAAGGGAGTGTCGCGTTTCCCCCTCTGCTTCTTAGCTGGGGGCCACATCAGAGTGATGGGGTGTTTTTTGTGGGGTGTTTTTTGGGTTGGGGTTTTTTTTTTTTGCTTCTCACCCGACTGATTTTTCTGTGGGTCTGTAGCCCTCGACCCCCAAAAAACCCCAACCCCCGAACTAAGCAAACAGCTGCACAACATATGCATAAACATAGCAAGTAAAGCTTCGTAACAGTGAAGTCTTCCCAGCTTCCAACAGAAGTGATGGAAATGCCGGACTTAAAATTAGGCTAGACAAGGCTTTAGAACATGCCCCTATGAGGAACAACCCTGCCACGGCCAGGGAATGGATTAGATGGGACCGGAAGAGACGGAAAAGGTCTATATTCCCTAGCAATCAGGACATGTTTGCTCCACCTAGCTATACCTTGAGTGAATTTCTGCCCACATAGGCTAAACCAGGAGAGCACAGAGAAAAAGGGATACAGTTCCCTTGCTCATTACAGGGGGAAAGGGCCTCCTAGACTAGAAAGCATTTGCAATGTCCCATTTCTGAGCATTCCCCAGTCAACTCTAAGCCAGCCGAGATGCAAAGAGGCGGTGCAGGCCACACCAGAGCAGGAGTAAATGCCTGATACTGAGTAGCCGCTGCAGAACACGTCCTGGTCGGGGGCAAAGGCAAGATGACATGGGATTTAGCATGGGGACAGAGAGAATCCCAGAAGGGTGGTTTCTCCTAGGGAGAGATGCCAACATATTTTAACAGCAGCGCAATTCAGATGACAGTTAAATAGCCGCAGACTGTACCTAAGAGAAAAATGACCCAGACACAGCTTGACACCTAGTTCAAAATAGAGCAGCGGCCCTGCTACGACCACCGGTTGGCAAATGTACATCCCAGCGGCTTGCTCATGACTCTTGGCTCCCCTCTGAACAATGGGTTCAAAGCAGGGATGTTAGGATGTAGTCTCTCTGCATCCCGACAAGCATCCTCTCTCTCACTGTTGTCTTATGGAAGCCCTCAGAGGCCCCAGTGAGGATCCCATCACAGAACTTTGTCAAACTTTTTTTCTCATGACCCAGTTGAAGAAAATTGTTGATGCCGCGACCCAACGTAATTTGACTGGAGTGTGGGCTCCGGGGTGGGGCTGAGGAGGGGAGCTTTGGGCTGTAGGAAGGGGCTCGCTTGGAAGGTGTCAGGGCTGGGCAGGAGGGGCTGACCTCGAGCGGCTCCCGGTCAGCAGTGCAGTGGGGGGCTAAGGCAGCTTTTTGTCTCTCCTGGCACCGCAGACCAGGCTGCCTCCAGAAGCAGCCAGCAGCAGGTTTCCAGCCAATGGGAGTGTGGAGCTAGTGCTCAGGGCAGGGGCAGCGCGAGGGCCCTGGTCACTCTCCTCCTCCCCTCCATGCACCTAGGAGCCAGACCTGCTGCCCGTTGCTTCTGGGCCACAGCACAGTCTGCGGTGCCAGGACAGGCAGGAAGCTCCCTTAGCACCCCCCCGCCACAGCTCACCGGATCCCCCTGCAGCAACAAGCCCCAGTGCCCGACATTCCACCACCCAGTCCTGGGTCGCGACCCGTAATTTGAAAACCGCTGGTCTATACAGTCCCCACCCAAAAGCACTCACACGCCGTTCCTAGAAACCTCCAGCCTCAAGGGTGGAACTGGAGAGCGCTCTCCAGCATTCTCCCATCCGCTAGCCTAGGAGCGCAGACTTTATTTCTGCAGGGGGACAGAACAATCGTGCATCTCGTGGCTTTCAAGCAAAGGCAACAACTCCCTTTCTAGCCATCCTACCGCAAGGCAAACAATGCCACAATGGAGGGTCTGAAGAGAGAGAAAAGAGCGATCCTCATTTGCTTGTGTGAGGAGCACAGTGTAAAAGTCACAGGAAAAAAAATTGAAAGGATCCGTTCACAGCAACAGACAGGTGTTGACTTCTGAAGTTAACACCCACCGTGTTGTGCTGCGATAAGCCAACGAGTTCCATCTTTTCACAGCACTTCAACCACAAAACTTCACGTACCTTTTGTCAGCCAGTGGGGCAGGATCGCACAGACACACGCGCCCCATTTCTAAAGCGTTCCTCCCGGCTGCAAGGAATGTTTGGCTTTGGTGGAGTTACCACTTGTGCTCCAGGAGGAAATAGGTCACTTCCTGCCATGTGATGACTCTCTGAAAGGCACTTGCTCAGAATGCAAACGACCATTCTCTTTCTCCTTCCTGCAAGCATGCCCTCCCTACACAATGTACTTACTGGTTTGCAAAAATCGCTGGGTCAGTGTCCATAGCTCCCTGTGTGTTCACACAGCGCCTAGCCCCAAGGGTCCTGCATCCCAGCCGGGATCTGTGGATGCCACGTACACATGACAAAGTGATTTAATACGCTTGAACCTCTGTACTCCGGGTGTCCCTTATCTGGGAACACCCGCTGTACAGAGGAGGAAGCGGCTCTGCCAGCTGGGAGAATGGCAGCACAGATACATGCTTCTCCTGTGGTTTCCCCCCACCATCCCACAGCAGGAGAGGGCAGGGCCTAGCAATGTGCAAGGCACAAAGCCACCTCTACCCCCAGCAATGGGGCATCAGGTAAGTGCCCCACCCCTATTCCCTCACACCCAGACCCTGCAGTGTCTTCCCTAGCCCAGCAAACTCTCTAATCCAGCTAGGGATGCTAAATTTAGTTTAATCAACTACTCGACTAGTCAATGGAGTTTCCATCAACTAGTCGACTGGTCAATAAGCGGGGGAGCGGCAGTGGGGTTAGCTACTGGAGGCTGAAGCGCAGCGGGGGGGGGGAGGTGAGGGGGAGACTCAGCAGGAACTGGGAATCAGCTGTCCCAGCTCATGCCGGGTCCTTCCCACTGCCCTTCTGATTTTTAAATGTAGTAAGAGCCAGCAGGCTCTTAATATACTTTAAAAGCAAAGGTGCAGCATCTGGGACTGGACACAAGGTGGGAATGAGCTGATTCTTGGCTCCCGCCCAGTCCCCGCTACCCTCCTGCCTCCCTTGGGTCCCCCCCCCCCGGAGATGGTGCTGGGGAGAATTGCCTGTTAAGCCAGCTCCCCCCCCCTTGCTGCCTATAACAGAGGCAGCAATGGGAGAGGGAAGCGACTAGTCACGTACATCCCTAAATCCAGCATGCCCTGTTTCCCAGGGTTGCCAGATTAAAGAGGTTCAAGTGTATTGTATTGATCAGGCACGAGTCTCTGAAACTAGACCTCCATACAACGGGAAACCTCTAACATGCACCAGTGTTTGCAGGTGGTTCTTTTTATGATTAGCTATCAAGAGGCAACTCGCTCAACCAAAGCGAAAAGAGCATATCCCACAAGAGAGTGAGACCTATTATCAGCTGCCGCTCAGCTCCTGAAGAGAAGGGAACAGCTGATGACGCCACAGGACGCAGCCGCTCCAGCAGATGCGGAAAAGAAAGCAGCAAGATTCCAGTGGTACGTCAAGGCAGGGGGCTGCTCTCTCTAGACGCACAGGGTTACGTCTTTGCTAATTCTGTGCACTTCTTCTCACCCCCCTGCCACCTGCTGCGAGTGTAAAGTGCACATGAATCACCACCAGCCGGTTTAGACTCCAGGCAGGAGCAATGTTAGCAAGAAGTGGAACTTGTCAATGTTTTCACCACACTGACGGCACCAGTGACTGTCGGAGTCACAAAGAACTCCTCGCGATATCCGTGCATGCAAACTACTGACGGCACCAGTGACTGTCGGAGTCACAAAGAACTCCTCACGATATCCGTGCATGCAAACTACATCTCCAACTGGTAGGAGCCTGTCTGATGTGAGGACCAAGGCACCATGGTCCACAATCTCGTGACTTCCAGATAACAATATAGCAAACCTCTATATGCAGCCATCACAAGGCAGCTGAAGCTGCTGCAGAGCGAAGAAGAAATAAAAGGCCAACACAAATACTTCATATCAGTCCTCACTGACACACCCCTGGCTCCCAGCTTGCTTCAGAAATGTATTCAGTGGCCTGTCAGAATCCTTATTAATGAGTCCGTACGCATGTCGGGGCAGGGAATTTTTGTTCTGTTTGTACAGCACCTAGCACAGAGGGCATCAGGTCCATAGCCAGGAACCAAAACTCCACGGAAATACAAATATACACCAATTGGTTCCACCCTGCTATGGCCTTAGAATGGGACCTGGCTACTTCACCCTCCCCAACAACCGTACACCATCGGGGCAATCCGGTGGAGAGCCGAGATCCAGGTTTCGACTACCAGACACGTACGCCTCAGCAAGTGGCGCCCTCTAGTGGAACTCCTCCCAGGACTCAGCCCAGCTTTGCCTGTTCAGATCAAAACGCACGGTGTGAATGCATGGTGTGCAGCTTTTCCACAGGGGAGATATTTGTCAAAAGAACATCAGACATGCATGTCCCTGAAGCTCTGGGGAACACACAGAAGCACACCGTTCCATGGGCTGTACTGAGCCCAGGAAAGGACTGAATGTAGCCCAAAATGGCTACAGTGCAAAGAAGCAATAAAGCGCATCTTCCAGAAAGTATCCAGATTTTGGTCGGAAGCATCAAGAGACTGAAAACCCACCCCTCCGTCGCTAGTTTGTTCTCATCAGCCACCCTCACTGTTAAAAACGTGGGCCTAATTTCTCATTTGAACAGCTTCATGCCGTTGATTCTTCTTCTGTCCTTCTCAGCTGGATTAAATTGCCCTTTAGTCCCTGGTATCTTCTAGGGTTGTGAAGGACTAGTCAACTATCGGGAGGGAGAAAAAGGGAGTACTTCAAAGTGGCAGCGCTGCACGGAGCCCAGGGTCAGCTGCTCCGTGCGGCACTACCGCTTTGAATGCTGCAGGGAGCCCAGCATCAGGCCCCTTGCGGCATTTCAAAGCGGCAGCGCCGCGTGGAGCCCGGGATCAGCTGGAGAGTCCCCAGCTGACTCTGGCTCCTGCGCTTCCGCCTTTGAAGTGTAGCAACAGCCCTAAGGCTGTTGCTACACTTCAAAAGGCGGAGGCGCCCTATCGACTAATCGAACCGTCGATGCAAAAATGCATCGACTATTCGAATAGTCAATTACCCGATACTTAACATCCTTAGTATCTTCTTCTAATGAAGGTCCTTGGACACTGCAACCAATGGGAACCTTTAAATTCCTTCTTCCCCCACATCCATTGGTCCAAGCTAAGGTCTGATCCTGGCAAACTGCTTTGCACGGGGGCAGGAGACCTTGGTGCAGCCTGCAGGACTGGAATCCCCAGCATGTTATTTCCACCACAGTTTTTATTGCAGGTAACTTCCTCGGGTATCCAAGCCCACTTTGTACCATTTTCTCTGGACCTTTCGCATCTTTCGGCAGTTCTCCAGGGTTATTTGTGCCAGTTACTGAACGGCCCATCTTGTAGGACAACCCGCAGACGGCATACAGGGCCACTGCGCAATCTTTTGTGCATGCTTTTAAAAAGCTACTCAAATCAATCCCCCCCCCCCAAAAAAAAAACCAACACACACAGTTTACAGGGATCTCTCTTGCTTGCCAGCAAACCTTGAACAACAGTGCCCCATGAATAATTCAAAATACAATTGTCAAAATAACAGATGAACAAAGTGAATGCGCGATGTATTCTTTCTGCTTTTATCACCGCTTGCTCAGTGACACATCGCAAACTGTAGTTAACGTGCAATCAGCGTCCCAACTACTACAGAGACGTCACGAGCGTTGTGCAATTAGCCTCCCTGTAGAACTGCAGTCAGTGCTAACCCCATTATGGACCAGTAGCTAGGGCACCAGCTTAGGACTTGGAAAACCTAAAGCAGCCACCACCAGCCCTGTTCAGCTACTGCAGGCCCTAGATCCTCCATTGGCCCCTCAGGGTTTCCAGTCCGCCACCTGCCCCGCAGTTTTAGCTGCGCTCCGCTGCCCCCGGCAGGATTCCCCTGCTAGGGCCAGGACTCCCAGCTGCCACCTGGCCCCACCGCCAGGGCCACTGCATTGGGGAATTATCTGGGTTCCCAGGCTGGGGCGGAGGCTCCCAGACACTGACTGGCACAGCTAACACCGGGGCTCCCCTGCCTCCCCACTGCTGGCCCAACCAGGACTCTGCAGACCCACTCTCCTGGGGATCTTTGGGTCCAGCAACATTCGTGGCCATGCCAGACCATGCATGTTGCTTGACCAGAGTCCCAGATTTGGGAGGTTCAACCTGTATTTGAGAGAGCCCTAATCCATGCATTGCTAGCTACTGTCAAATACTAACAGCCAATTTGTGATGCTCGGGATAATTCAAATTGAGGGTTCAAAAAAGAGCTAGATAAATTCACGGAGGGCAGGTCCATCAGTGGCTATTAGGAATGGTGTCCCTAGCCTCTGTTTGTCAGAAGCTGGGAACAGGAAAGGGATCACGTAATGATTCCCTGTTCTGTAATCTCCCTCTGGGGCACCTGGCATAGGCCACTGTCGGCAGACAGGCTACTGGGCTAGACAGACCTTTGGCCTGACCCAGTACGACGGTTCTATGTTCTTGTAATGCAGAATTCCGCTAACTTGACTATGCTGCATCTTTAGCTGGAGCATCAATGAACAATACAGCAGGTTGAAGGTTTATTACTGGCTAATCCCAACACAGTCTGTAGTGCAGGGCTTTCAAAAGGAATTACCCGGTGAAACAATGGGAACTTTACGTTTTCTCCCCAAGTTCGCGATCTTCAATGCTTTCAACACAAGGTGACCTGAGGATCCACAATCCAGAGCCGGAGACCCACCGGGTCTTGGTCCGGAATGGTTTTGGTCTAACAAACGAAGGCTTCCCCCCTCCCCCCCCGCCATGGCACAAACAACAAGAAGCGCACAAGGGTCTGAAAGGCACAGAACAGAAGGAAACGCGATGACCACCGTTAGCTTTTCAAAGGCCGGATGAGACTCGCTCAGCAGACCTCGCGACTGCATCTTGCTTACATGCCTGCCTCCTCGGTTCTTCACTTTGCCCTGCAGCACTAGTTATTTTTCAGTCCTGCTCTGAGTGCCGATCTCATTCAAAGGGCAGCAGGCGGTAGCAGTGCGTTCCAACCATTGGACAGGCTCGTTACTAGGCTAGGATCTGATCCAGTGGCAACTCTCACTAGTCAAAAAAATAAACGAGTCAATGGATCTGCTACGCCCAACGCCTACACTTTTTTTTTTTTAATTCAAGCATCACAGCTCTCGCATATAATGTATTTTTAATAAAACTGATAACAGTTTGATACAAATCTGTTACCTACAATGGTGGGGGGTAGGAGTTAAGATGATGCAAACCCCGCACTTGGTGAGCAATGCCAGAGGGCCCGCAAAACTAATCCAGAGGACATAATGTGATGCTATTTCTATAGGGAAAAAAATATCTCCAGCATCTTCAAAATGACAGGCCAATGTAACCGACAGTTAAATGGTTTACATGTTTACAGTCTTGGATTATATAGACACAGAATACTAGAACTGGAAGGGACCTTGAGAGGTCATCAAGTCCAGTCCCCTGTCCTCCTGGCAGGCCCCAGTACCTTCTAGAGAAGACCATCCCTGATAGACATTTATCTAACCTGCTCTTAAACATCTCCAGTGATGGAGAGTCCACAGCCTCCCTCGGCAATGTAGTGTTTAACTACCCTGACAGCTGGGAAGTTTTTCCTAATGTCCAGCCTAAACCTCCCTTGCTGCAATTTAAGCCCGTTGCTTCTTGTCCTATCCTCAGAGGCCGAGGAGATTCATTTTTCCTCCCTGCTCCTTGTGACACCCTTTTGGGTACTTGAGAAAAGCTGCTATCCTGTCCCCTCTCAGTCTTCTCCTTTCCAAACTAAAGAAGCCCAGTTCTTTCACTCTTCCCTCCTAAGCTCAAGTTTTCTAGACCTTTGACCATTTTTGTGGCTCTTCTCAAGACCCTCTCCAATTTCTCCACATCTTTCTTGAAATGTGGTGCCCAGAACTGGACATGTACGTATTTGAATAGCAAAACATCTCCACACGCACATCCTTCAACATTGGAGACTTTTATTATTCTTATAGTGAGGTGTCTAAAGTAACCTTTCAACTACCCATCAGAAGCTCAAATACAAGCTACCAGTGAAAAAGTCCTTACCATCTGAAAGTTATTTGATGGCCTGGAGATACAAGTCAGAATTCACCATTACAAAAGGCAGGAGATGGCAATTGACACCAATCATGGCACAGGAAGTGAATTATGCAAGGTCATGGTTGATGGAGCAGCACGAGGGAGATTTGCACCTGTTCTGTGCAGGAGGAAAGAAATTCAGATTCCAGAGCTGCCACGCATGCCAGCAGTCATGTCACTTTGTTTGAAAGTATTTGCTTTGGGGGAAGAGAAAAAACAACCAAACATCTTGGTAAACAATTTAACCCGCCTGTCCCTTAGCATCTGTAGAGATGTCAGCCCAGCAGAATTGCTCTGACAGCTCTCTCAACTGGCTTCATAGAGGAGAAAAACGAAAGCGTGCCGTGCAAGATTCTGCCTGGCACACAGCTTGGCTGGCCAAATCACTAGACCGCTACAAGAACAAACCGGTTTTCCTTCAGCAAATTCTCTCTCTCCTCTTCAACAAGATCTGGTGCTGGAATGCCTGTCGTTTCCTCCTTCCGGGAGAGAGGCACAATAGGCCCTGTCCGCTTCTTGTTTGCACACTGACTCTCAGCGCTCTACAGGATTCAGAGCTTTTTTTTGCTCACACGACACAGTTGGCTTTGGGAAAGCAAAGCTTGGGAGCCTATTTTAAATCTCAACATGCCCAATTCAATAACACTTCTACATCAATAAGGCCAGATTCCTCTCTGGTTCAGATTGCCTTGCAGCCAACAGAGCTGGCACTAGATAGAGGACCAGTGTTCCCCTCTCATGTTCTAGGTCCATGTACAGAATTAATTTTATGTGCAGCGATATGGAGGTGGTGTGTGGCAACACCTCTCCCTGCGGAGAGGCAGCAGCAAACAGCTGGGAATTAGAGGGGAGGGCTGCTGCTTTCGCTACAAGGAGAGAGGCAGCAGCAAAAGCTGCAGCTCTCCCCATAGCTCTTGGCTGTTTACTGCTACCTCTTCCCACCACTGCAGCTTCTAGCTTGCCAGCTGCTGGGCAGGGAGGGAGCCCGAGGCACCACATGACCAAGCAGAACTAGCAAACCCTGGCAAAAGCCTGGGAGAGGTGTTATCTATTCCTCCTGTCACCTCTGGCTTCTGCCCAGCAAGGAGGACGGTCACAGGGCTAATGCCCTAAGCCCCAAGCCACAGCAAGAACACTCTGGCTCACAAACTTCTGAAGTCAATGCAGCTTGACGGGTCAGTAAATTTGGCCACTCCTGCTCTAGTATGTCACAGCCTCTAGCACAAGGGTGTCCCGAACCGGTTGGGGCCAACCAGTGGGCCAGTCGCACAGAACTGCTAAAACTACTGGGCTCAGCATGCAGCGAAGGACCTGTCAGCCCAGAGAAGTCAGAGAAAGGGTGCAGCAACACGTATAACAATAACAGAAGCCAAAAGGAATTGCTTATCTTATTAGTAGCTCCAAAGCTATTACACCGCTCAACAAAGAACAAACAACTTCTCTACGCTCCAGCTTTACTCATTTTAACGATCTATTTTTAATGCATTGGTCTGTAACGAACCACACTGCAGCACTCCGATTGAATATTTGAAAACCACTTGGCCCAGCAGCAAGAAGGAACCTCTCTTAAAGAGCATTTCCTTCCAGACTTGTCCAACTCTCATAAACAACTTACAGGAAGAATTGTTTTATCATGACAATTTCACGCAGGCAACAGTTTTCTAAATGATTTGGGAAAGTGACTTCCAAAGTGTTCTCAACGCAAAAAAAAAAAAAAAACCAAGGTGTTTCTATGTTCCCATCACATAGAAAAAGGTGACGTTCACCCACACAAGTTAGTGTTCAAAAGAGCCTGCCATGATTAGAACAACCGGGAAGCTGCAGGGCAGGATTGTGGTACATTAGCAGAGCTGTGGGGATCCAATACAGCAAGGTGCTAAGCGTTGGCTCCCATATGGACTCGGTAGGGGTCAAGAGTGCCAATCATCCCAGGATTAGCCACTGGGGGAGTCAAAGGCCAGAAGCGCAGAGATATTGCAAAAGGTAACAGATGTATCAGAAGACGTTGCATGGCCAAGAGCAATGCAACACTCATGCAAAGCCAACAGACCTGAGCACTCAAGTCATGGGAGGTGTTTGACAAAAACAGCATCAAGTTGCTTCTAAAAAGATCAGTTCGCGTCTACGTTATTCTGACCGTAAAGAGATCAACCGTTGCGAAATGAAGCCATGAGACCTTAACATAAACAGCAATATCCTGACGTCAGCAACATTTATGAAGCATCATTTTGTTTTTTCACATAACTGCTGTTACTCTAATTATACTGCACCCTGTGTGCAAACAGCATGCCTACACAGCTGTTCAGGTAGGTGTGTGTGTATCTAAAAGCCACATGGCCGGTCTATTTCAGGAACATTCCCCCTCAATCTCCGATAGCACAAGTCACAATGCAACGGTCTTGTGACAGCATTGCAGGGCAAGGCATGGTCACATTGGTTCAACTAATCGAGCAACTGCCCCATCGGAGCCTCCCTCAGCCACTTCCAAGTAAAGGCTTAACCAAGCCAAGAGAGAAGTATCTGTTATGGTCTCTGTGCATCTCTCCTTAAGGCCTGATCCTGCAAACTGATCTTCAGGGGAAACCCTTACACCTGTTGACCCCTCTGGATCTCAGTGCAGAACTCAGTCCATTCTGGGCTCTCAGATTAAGGCGTAAGATGTTCCATTCACTAGAGCGAAAGCCCCGTTTCCCTCTGAAGACAATACCTGGCAGAATGGGACCCCAAATCTGATCTGCATTCCTGGGGGGCACCATAAAAAAAGTCATCACTCTGCATAGATCGCTAACTGTTGCAGAGCCTAAACCACCACCCCTTGGATCTCTATCCCACCTGCATAAATTGTACTTTTCTCCGCCCCTCCAGAACACCTCCACAAAGCTCAACCTGCAACAGCAGGCAAACTTTCCAACTAGCCCTCCTTCCCTGTTCCCAGTTCACATTCACACCAATTGCGTGACCCACCTATCACTTCAACAGCAGCAGCACAGGCAGGTATTTTACTATTTTAAAAAAATGCATGTTACAAGACTTCAGCGTAACAGCATCTCCTAAATTAGTTTCCCTGAAATTCAGGCCCAGTCTACACACAGGTTTTACCCCTTCTAACTATCCAGAAAGTCCCTCCTAGTACAGATGTATTTTATATCTGCAAAAAAAACAAACAAACAAACAAACAAACAAAGCCAATTAAATTGCAGCAAGGGAGGTTTAGGTTGGACATTAGGAAAAACTTCCTGACTGTCAAGGTGTTTAAGCACTGAAATAAATTGCCTAGGGAGGTTGTAGAATCTCCATCTCTGGAGATATTTAAGAGCAGGTTACATAAACACTTGTCAGGGATGGTCTAGAGCTAGACTAAGGTTTTGACCAATATAAAAGTGTCATAAAATAAAAAGCACCCAGTCCCAACAGACATTGTTTTATGGGGAAAAGTTTCTGGCACACCTGTCCTCAAAGCTCTTTCTCCTTAAAATAATTCTGCCAGATTACTACTAAATATTTTAAATCCACAAGTTCTAATGTCTGGGATTCCCCCTTGGCTGTCTCTCATAGAAAGGTGCCAAATACAGAGCTAACAGAGAGAAGATCTGATCAGCTGGACCAGTCAGAGGCGCTCTGTAAGAATTAAGAGATATTTGAAATGAAAGACCTTTGTGAAAACAAAGATTTGTGCAATAAAAAAAACCCGAAGGTTGTGCAGTAAAAAAAGGCTAGTTATTGCCAATTTATTTTTTGGAAATATTCTTAGCGAACACCAGACTGAATGCCATTGTGTTAAACCTGGAAATTCTTAATAGGAATCTGCCTCCAGTCTGCGTCTATTACAAGAGAATCCAGTGGACTTTACTGCATTAAATTAAGCACCAGTTCCTATGAGGAAATCACATGTGTAAGCACTCCAGAAGGAGCAACACAGATAAAAGGTGTGTCTACACAGTACCTGGGATGGATCCTCCCAGAGTGGAAACACAGACTCACAGGAGAAAGGCTTCACTGGCCATGTCAGAAAGTAGCAAGGTGGATGTGACACGGGCTTGGGAGTCCACCCAACTGCTGACACCTCAGCTGAGCTGAGCTAGCCCATGTCGCCACCAGAGCCAGAAGGTCTACACTATTTTAGCCACTGGCTCAAGCCCCACTAGTGCAGGTCTCTCCATATGGGCTGGGAGGGCCATTCCCAGCTGCAGTACAAAACGGAACACCCAGTCTGAATTCCAGCCTAGCCATTGTAGGTTACGTTGACCTAGTGCACCATAGCCACTGGGAAAACCCATTTCCTGTGGCTTGCAACCGGGGAAGAAGCCTGTCTCTGTAACAAGGCGTCTAGCGCCAGGATCTGTCATGCTCCAGGCCCTGTTAGTGCCGTCCCCAGGAGAAAGCCAGGAACAGGGTGGAGAAGCATGAACAAAATCCGCAGACCCACATGGCCCAGTGCCTGCTTCCCTACAAAAGACAGGACTGTGCAGCACTTTAAAGACTAGCAAGATGGTTTATTCGGTGATGCGCTTTCGTGGGCCAGACCCACTTCCTCAGCTCAGAGCTGGTTTCCGCTGGACCAGCCTAACAGGGCTGCATCTCTCACCGCTTCCCTCCCGTGTGTGCAGACAGCCCCTGGGTCTGCCCCAGCGCCCGCTGCAAGCGAGTGGGGACTTCAGGCGTCCCTGCAGCCAGCGGCCCGCACCCCCAGCTGCGCCTGGACCAGGCATCCCTCCACCTGCCCCTGCCCCACGCGGGGTGGCAGAGACAGGGCGGGCGGCGACACCAGCCCGCAACCCCCCCCCCCCCCCCAGCCCGCTCACGCCTGCGGGGTCCTCCTGGGCCGCCCCTCCCCCAGGCACCCCGGGGGCCCGCAACGCGTCCAGACCCGTGGCCAGTGCACCGGCCGGGCGCCCTGCAATGTCCCGCCTGGCCCGGGGCTTGCATCTGCCCCCCCCGGGGCTCCCCCCGGCCCGCCCCCCCAGGCAAACAGCGCGCACCCCGGGGGCCCGCAACGCGTGCAGACCCGTGGCCAGTGCACCGGCCGGGCGCCCTGCAATGTCCCGCCTGGCCCGGGGCTTGCATCTGCCCCCCCCCCGGCTCCCCCCGGCCCGCCCCCCCCAGGCAAACAGCGCGCACCCCGGGGGCCCGCAACGCGTGCAGACCCGTGGCCAGTGCACCGGCCGGGAGCCTTGCAATGTCCCGCCTTGCCCGGGGCTTGCATCTAGCCCCCCCCCCCGGGGCTCCCCCCGCACCGCACCCCCCCACTCACCGGGGCAGCGGCCTGGGCCCGGCTGCGCGCCCCGCTCCCCGCACGGAGCAGCGCGCAGGCTCTGAGCCGGGAGCCGCGAACCTGCCGCCACGTGAGGGGGCGGGTCTGTGATTTCCCTCCCCGCCTTCTCCTCGCTGGGGGGGCTCATCCCAGCCCCGCCCCCGCGCCCAGCCCGAGCGCTCTAGCGCCCCCCCAGTTCCAGAATCAGAGGGAGGGGGGGTGCTGCACCCCCGCTTTGCACCCTGGCTCTGAGCTCCGCGCCCGGTGGCTCCACTGCCAGCTGCCGCCCCTGCTGTCGGGTCCCGGCCATCGGCCTCGTTTCTGACCCCAGCCTGGGGCAGTGAGGGGGCCGCAGGGTAAGGGGGGGGACACACCTCAGCACCCTCACCTTAAAAATGGTCCCAGCACCACTGGTCTCAGGCTTCCTCCACCAGTGTTCCCTCTAATCTTTTGCCCCCCATCCCTGTGTGGAATAAAGGTTGTTGTATACACTGAGGCACGTGCAGATGTGCACCACCAAGAGAAACCCATGTAGCAGCTGTCAGCAGTTGTGAGTGCTCTGCTAATTAGCTGGGTGGCCTCCCTAGCACACAGCTTATAGGGAGCACTGCCCCCCATCCACATCTCACCCCCACCCCATAGTGCCCTTGGGCTTCTCCCAACTCAGCCCTGCACCCACAGTGCCTCAGGGGCTATTCACTGTTTCAGCCTGACAGGAGCTCCCACCTCTCTATCTGTCCAGATCAGACTTACCCTGATTACCAAAGCTGTTCTTCCCCCTCAGCTCTCTGCTGTAGCTTTATCCGCACCCCCTTTCCCTGTCACGTTGGCTTGGGCCCTGTGCTGCAGTGTTACAGGTCTCACCCTGCTCCGTTATGGCATTTCGCTTCGCAGGCTGATTGAACATCTAGATTCATCTAATGTAAGATCTGTGTGCCAGCACTGCCTCTTCTGTTCCATCATTCAGCACACCGCAGGGTAGCTTTTCAAGTGATATAAGCTAAAGCCATTGACACTGAAGCACTAGGAACAGGTTGTTCTGAGCTTTACTTATTTTATTAAACGCTCCGGTAGCTGATTCTGTGCGTCTTGCTTTGCCTAAGCCAGCACTGGTGCTGAAACAGTTTTTACAGTGGGGGTGCTAAGAGCCACTGTACTGTAAATCCCATATATAATAGAAACCATTTCATATTGGGGTGGCGGTACTACCACACCCCCTGACTCCCTAGTTTCAGTTCCTCTGAAGGCCAGGCTGTTCTAATTGGTGCCTGTGCTTAGGCACACACTTCTGTGGAAGAGCATCCTGAGAGTTAAAATCCAACAACTTGTTCATGAATAAAACTCCAATATAGGCTCTAGCTTAGAGCTTCTTTTTTCCACTGAAGTAACCTTTTTTCTAAATATAAACTCTTCGTAATGAAAGGATCATTGGTTGATTACAAAGCATAGAACTAAAGTTCCTTACTCATCATTAATAATACCACAGATTGGATTTTTATTAATACAACTACTTTTTGGTGTAGATGCAAACGTGTCTTTTTTTTTTCTGAGTGCCTATTGGGAACTCTATAAATATCTAATTTACTGCTCCACCATTGGCATTGGGACTGTGACAAGACTTTTTGGACTGCATTCATTTTGGCCCCTGAAAATAGAGGTCTTTCTCAGTTCATATTTTTAATCAGGTCCACCTTCAAGATCTCAGGCACTAATAGCTTGATGCAATATTTCAGCTGCAAGTTCACCTGGGGAATGTTTAAATCCGAACCACCCAAAAATATTCCATGAAACATTTTTGGTAATTATATTTGATAAGACCTCTTATATCTGCCACAGGTTAGGTCTGAATTACTTCCTGTGTCCATTTAAGTACTAAAAATAGCATGATATGTTAGTGCCACTTTAATTCTGTGAAAGGTGCTCTGCGTTACTCAGCTTGCTCTCTTTAGGCAGGTGAATACATGTGATTGTATCATTTCTCCATGGAACTGGTAAACAGTAAGGCCAAGTCTGCAGAAGGTATGTACAGCTGTGCTGATCCTGCCCATTTTCTGAATCCTTTACATTGGCCGTTAGTAGAGACAGCTAAAGGCAGATTCCTCACCGCTCCCATTTTGATTTACAAATATAGATATAAGCTGGCAGAAATGGTGACGAAGCAATTCAGCGTACAGCCCTGGGAGTGTTTGTCTTGCTTAAGGTCTACACCTCAGGCCGTTCTCTGTATCTTTGGAGTGCCATAATAAATATATCATGCGGGCAGGAAAGATTAGATTAAGCCTTTGTCTGTAATACCATAATTCCACCCTGCTGCTCCATGTCTGACACTCATTTTCAGGCCATGAAATGGAAAGCTGTAAAGTGAAATAGCCCAAGAATTGGTGACTTATCACCCCACCCCTGACATTAAAAACCATCTGCCCCAGGACTAACCTATGTACTAACACAGGTGTGATGCTTCCTGGAGTACCCAGAGGTGAGTCACCTTGTTACCATCTGCCTTCAACCGGAGGGAGGATGGGCTGTGTCAGCGGGCTGTTCACTCCTTAATTCAACCACCCATGGGCTGGGCCATCCCTGCCTTTGCCCTGCAGCATGACAAGAGATGCAGCCCCGGTCCCAAGTCCCTTTAAAAGGCATCCATCCCCCTGTGGTATCACTGAATACGCACAAATCTCAGATCAAAGCACCCACTTTCCAAGGTGCCCATGTGGGTGCTGGACTCCTGGATCTGACCCAGGCTCTGCCCCTCTTCCCCATAGATCCCGCCTCCCTCCCCTAAGCACCATGCCCTCGCTACTTCCCCTTCTGACACCAGCACGCCCTGCACATTGCAAAACAGCGGATCACGGCAGGTGAGAGGTGGGAGTAGCTTCCGGAGGGGCTGCCAGTGGGTGCTCTACATCCACAATTTTTGCCCTGTGGGTGCTCCAGGGATGGAGTCAGCACCTCTGTCCCAGACCCCTTAAAGGAGCAGGGTGTAGTAAGAGGAGGACCTGAAATATAAGCCCGACCCAGGTTCAGGAAAGGGCTCTAAACTGATAGCATGATGGACAGAGATGGTTTGATTGAATTGTTAGGTGCAGGGTGATGGATGGTACCTAAGTAACGTCAGAGGGTGGCAACCTGACCCATCAGGAGCGATGTGTAACTTGTTTGTACTTGACTATAAAGTTGTGTCTTAGAGGGGCTGTCTTTATCCAGCCAGGGGGCAGCGGGAACTGCCTGTAACTGAGCTGGTCCATTGTCAGGGGGTGCATATGTGTAATGCTTGGTAGAGCCTACTGTCAACTCTGACTGTACTTCCTTTGACAATACGCCAGAAATCTTCGATCTTTATCTGATTTTGTGGTCTTTGGAGACTCTCTTGGAGTCTACTTGTGCAAAGTCAACACCACGCAGCGGAGGAGCTTGCAGGCAGCCGAATGGTTATCCTCATCGATGGAGCCGGAGGCCTGACAGGACACCACACCGGTGACTCCAGATTACCATACCGAGTACCTCCATTCACCAGCTTTACCTTAGCCCACCACGCCGGTGTTGCTCATAACCCCCGACTGCAATGAGAGTAAAACAACAGGGAATGTATTGAAGAAAGAGCAGAGATTCAAATCAGAACAAGTGTGAGTGATGAACACAGGCAGCTACATTCAAAAATAAAATCATTCAGGGTAAACTAGGGCCTACATTCAAAAACAAAATCATTCAGGGTAAACTAGGGTAAACTTAATAAGGAGTCACCTTTCCTAGCGAATAATGTAGAGTCTCCACTCAAAAGCCTGTCTCAAAAGCAGCACTTGGCAGCCCCAAGGAGATAGGACCCCGCTTTTCCATCAAGTACCTTCCCTCACCCAGGTACCTTTTCAGGAAATGGATGCCGAGTGTTTTTCTCCAGACTGTGGTATATGGCTACGTCTACACTGGCAGCTTCTTGCGCAAGAACTTTTGCAGAAGAGTTCTTGGGCAAAAACTATTCCACAAGAGCGCATCTACACCGGCATGTGCTTTTGTGCAAGAGCATCCATGACAGTGTAGACACTCTCTTCCACAAGAAAGCTCTGATGGCCATTTTAACCATAGGGGCTTATTGCGCAAGAAATTCACGTTGCCTGTCTACACTGGCCTCTTCTGAAAGAGCTCTTTTGCAAGAGGGCTTCTTCCTGAGAGGGAGCGTCAGAGTTCTCGCGCAAGAAGCCCTGATTTTCTACAGTACAACGTCAGTTTACTTGCTCAAGAACGTGCAGCCAGTGTAGACAGGTGGCATGTTTTTGCGCAAGAGCGGCCGTTTTCGTGCAAGAACGCACCAGTGTAGACACAGCCAATCAGTCTTGTGCAAGACATTACCTCATTGGTTACTCAGGGAGGGGCAACAATTCCCCCCCACCCAAACAGGCCAGCGCCATGCAATTCCCTAATGATGCCAAGCCATCAAGGCAACGTTTTCAATCTAGGTAGATTATTCCTGAACTATTACCCACACACGCCTCTCGCAATGATGATGAGTATCAGTAGGCTGCACGCTTTCCACGGTGACTTCACATGCCAGCCCTTACGGATAAATACACAAAAGCAGCGGAGTTGGTGTAGCGAGTTTGCCAGGTCTGAGGCAGGCGTTGCTTGTGAAGAACAGCCAACAGTTTACCAGTTGCGACCAATAGGCCTCCGTCTCAAATCAAGGTGAGATCATCTTTGCGCCTCTGTTGTGCATTTACATTTTAAATATGTGGCTTAAAAGTCGTGGGGCTTTATGATTGCGGGGGAAGGGGAATGTGCCCTCGTTGGCGCTTTTATTTTTTATCTATAATTAGATGATTTAGCCAGCGTTGCTCAAGTCCTTAATTCATTTTTGTTTTTCTTCATTTGAATCACTGCTCCGGGGCTGGGCTGGGGAGGAGGGGTTCAATATACAGCCTGCCCCAGGGAAAAAGGACAACACCAGCCCTCTCTCACCCCAGCAGCTTGGGGCGAGGTAAGCAGTGCCTCTTCATGGCCGCTGCATCTCCTGCAGACACAGCTGGGGGAGGGATGCATGTCCCCTGGGTGGGGCAGGTCCAGCTTTGTTTGCTCCCCTGCGGTCCCCAGCCAGAGTGAGGAATGCAGCAAAGTGTGCACTTTCCCCTTGTTCCCTGACGTTGGGGAACAGTCAGCAATGTTCCCGTATGATGGGGGGAGCTAAAAGACACCTAGGAGGTGGGAAGCTCAGGGCTGGGGCAGTCCCAGATGGAAGGGAACCCCCCCAGCCAGCCTCTTTCACCTGCCTGGTGATTCTGTCTCTTTTCTGCATCCCCTTACACGTGGGGGGGGAGGGGAGGGCTTCAGCCTCCCCCCACATTCTTACCATTAAGCCACATTCTCAATTTGGTGGTCCTCGCTGTTACCATTTAGGAGGAGTTCTTGAATAAAACAGATGGACGGACAGACAGACTCACTCACAGACAAACTCTCTCAAATATATAGTAGATATATAATCGCGAGCTAGCCCCCCTCCTCCCCCCAAACACACACTCAAAACACCAGGACTTTTACCCCACCTATTTTGAGGGCTTTTTATTTGCTTTCTGGGCTTTGACCCATTCGAATACATTCAGGTCTTCGTTTCAAGCTTTTCTCCATAATCAGGAGAGCTAAACATTTTTTTTTCTTGTAACAAAAGCTGAGATTCTCACAAGTCACTTGATTCCAGAAGCTGGAGCTTTTTGAAAACATACTAGGATATCCCAGGACTTGCAATCATGTTAGAAGAATGGTCAGCCTATTGGGGGTCCTTTATGCTGGGCATTCTACAAATACATACACCAGGCCGTGGAGAGAACCAGGTATAGGACCCACATCGCTGGAGCCGCAATCCACTATCCATTGACTGCACCGACTTTCTAAATGGTAAGTCAGCCACCTTCCCTGAGCATCCCTGCATCTATCTGTCTTTGACACCATAAGCCCTGCAGGACAGGTGTGATGTTTAATTTACCCTGTGCCAGGCCAGCTCCGAACAGGTAACGCTTTGTGCAAGGCTTTTCCAGTAACATGGCACATATACATTGCAGCATGTTCTGGTGTGGGACGTGGGATTTAATGCAATACGGATTTAATGCTGACCGTCAGCTGCTTTCATGCTGCATGCGGTGTGATAGGAAACAGGGCCAACGTGGCACTTTTGCCCATGACTTGAAAAAAAAAATCCAAGAAAGGTGTCATGCATGGAACAAATGTGTTATCTTGGTTCAAGCCCTTGCCACTAGATTTGTGGGAGATTGGCAACAAGAACTAATGGAAACAACACGGGCCCTCAGACATATAGGGTGTGTTTAGACTACAGGGTTTTTTCGAAAAAAGAGGCCATTTTTCAAAAAAACCTTCTCCTGCGTCTAGACTGCTGCTGCATTCTTTCAAAAGGAAATCGAAAGAACATGGCAGTTTTTTTGACCATGGAAAACCTTGTTTTGCCAGGAAGAACACCTTTTTTCGAAAGTGCTCTTTTGAAAAAAGGCGCTATGTAATGCAAACGGTGCTTTTTCGAAAGAGAGCATCCAGACTGCCTGGGTGCTCTCTTTTGAAAAAGCGGCTTGCTTTTTAAAAAGTACTGGTTGTAGTCTAGACACTCTTGTTCGAAAGAGGCTTGCAGATGTAGCCATAAAAATACTGACAAAGGACTCTCCCTCCATAACCACAGGAAATGAAATCCGTGTCAATCTTTCAAGTGGCTGTTCAAGCCACTAAAATTCGAGCCCTTCAATCACCACAGCAATCCAGAGTTTCACTTGTCCTCAGACTTCCCCCCCCCCGGCAATTTGTTTTAAAATTAGCCACAGCAGCTAAGCAGCATAGCTCTAGATAACAGTTTTGCTCCCATGCGGTGGATTAAGTGCGCCACAGAGAGACAGGCAAGCTAAAGACAGTTGCAAAGTACTCTTAATACCTTAGGTCAGGAACTGGGGTTGGGCAAATCAGCTGCAGCCGGTAAACAGGCTGCTGCAAGAGAAAGTGTGGAGCATAATTAGGGCACTAAAGCAAAATGAGCAGACTGAAAGGGCAGGAGGTCACACGGAGTCACGGGGAAAGGGTGTTTGCGCACGCAGCGGGGAGCTGACACAGAAGAGATGAGGAAGGGTGGGGGGAAAGGAGAGGCCAGGCAAGCCACAAAGGACGTGGATCAAGGGGAAGGTCAAAGGAAGAGAGAGCTCAGGAGGAGATTGATTTTTCTTCTTTCTAAATTCAAGCCAGTGAGCCCCGCCTTGCTTAGGAGAAACAGGGAAGAACATTGGCCCCCAGGCTTAGTGTGATCTTGGTTACCCCCTGGGAGGAGCCCAGATACTATGGTGACAGGCACCGTTATAAAACCCTAGAGCAGCGTTTCCCAAACTATGGGTAGTGGCCCTGTACCGGGCCGTGGGAAAAAATACCGATCCTCAGCGTGGCTGCCGGGAGAGGAGCGGGGCGGGCTGGAAGAAGGGGTGCGTGGGGGGGAAACCGGCCATCGGGAAGCAGGGTTGAGGGCAGCAGGGCTGTCCAGCGGAAATCGGAGAGAGGCCGGGCGGGCGGCCAGTGGAAGCAGGGCTGGATGGGAGGCCGGGAAGTCGGGGGGGCTGACCGGGGAAGATCAGGAGGAGAAGTGGGGGGGAGGACCAAATTGGCCGGCGGGAAGCAGGACTGACCTGGGCACATGCAGACCCAGGCACACGAGTGAATCCGGCCCCAGGGATTCCATTTTGCCCCCTCCCCATACCCTCCGTCGAGTAGTTGCAAACTGCCTGGCTGGTAGACACACTCAGGCAGCGTGAGCACATCTACCAGCCAGGCAGTTCACCGCTACGGACTGATACACCTAATAATAATAAAACTTACCTAATTAGAAAATACCGGACATTTTATATGTCCAGTATTTTCTCAAATTGTTTCCCGGACAGAAGCCTCAAATACCAGACTGTTCGGTACCAAACCGGACACCTGGCAACCCTACCCCTCCTTGCACCCTCCCTCCTAGCCAGATACCCTACCCCCAATCTACTCCTGCTTCCGCCTCCTGCAGTGCCCATGCAGTGCTGGGCAGAGGATGCAGCCAAGTGAAACACTGAAAATTTATTCATTTTTAATTCTTGTTTTATATGTGTTTATATTTTTGGGCTGCAAAAAACAGTTCTGAAAAAAAAAACGGGTTCCAAAAAAAAGTTTGGGAAACCCTGGTCTAGCCAGCTGTCTATCCATCTTACAGTCCATTTATCCAATCCATATTCCCTTACCTTGCTGGCAAGAATAATGTGGGTGACCGTATCAAAAGCTTTGCTAACGCTGGCACTGGGGGCTTTGGGAGGACCAGAAAAAACTTATTTGAGTATTCATCATTTGCTTCATGAATATGCGAATATGCAAATGAATGTCACCAGTCATCCAAAAGCTCGTGAATGGATTTACTGGTCCCCGTGTCAAAAAGTTTGGGAACTCCTGCATCCTCTTTCTTTTTAAACACAACTTGCATTAAGTTCTTCCCAGCAGGATTCCCTTCCTTCAGAAGGGACTTTTGCCCAGAAGGGAACAGAATAGTATTTCCGCAAGAAGCACTGATTTCTTACAGTAGCAAGTCAGTGCTTTTGCGGAAATTCAAGCGGCCAGTGTAGACAGCTGGCAAGTTTTTCTGGAAAAGCGGCTGATTTTCCGGACAAACTGGGCAGTCTAGACACAGCCAGGAAGTATTGTCCCTCCTGTCCGTCTGTAATGGGGATTAAAAGGCAGCCAGCGGGGAGCCAAACATGGCTACCTCGTAGGCACAAAGCTCTAGGTCCCTGGAGCACGGCTGCCTGTGTAGGACCACTAAGTGAGATCCAGAAGCACAGAGACCATGCTGAGGGCCTCCCTTTGGATACAGGGAGCACAGACAACCGGCAAAAGTTGGGTGCAGCGGGGTCAAACCCCCACTGCCTGCTGCCC
Organism: Pelodiscus sinensis; assembly: GCF_052426305.1. NCBI lineage: Eukaryota > Metazoa > Chordata > Testudines > Trionychidae > Pelodiscus > Pelodiscus sinensis. Next base: position 46,101,123 of record NC_143063.1, read on the forward strand.
TACAAGGAACCTGGAGGTTTTTGCTGCAGGAAGGGGACAGGCTGGCCTGATCTCAGAGCGCCCCCTGCTGGTTTAGCTAAGCAATTATTGCAACAGCTGCTTCTGCCAGTGCTCCAAGGCCAAATTCTTACTCTATTACACTGAATTAAGTTTGAACAAGGGATGTAAAATCCTGGTTCATTAGCCAGTTAAACATGCGGTTTAACCAGTTAAGTGATTAAGTGCAGGATCCCAGCACGGGGTTGCCACTGCCAGCCACCTTTCCCCCCCACCCACTAGCGTGACCACATACCAAATATGGGACATCAAGCGGGGCGGGGGGGGGGGGGGGGAGCTGCTGGCAATTGAGGCTTCAGCCCCGCAGGCAGGGGGGGGGGATGAGTGTGGCAATCAGGGCTCCTGCCCTGCGGGAGAGGAGAGGAGAGGAGAGGAGGGGAGCCACCAGTGCTTGGGGCTTCAGTGGCTGAAACCCTGAGGTCAGTGTTCCCTCTGGGATTGGCCCCCTTTCAGAAGTGATGTGCCAAGATTTAACTTATTCACGGAGCTGTGTGCTGCAGGAGGGGGATGGGGCAGGCTGGGTACAGTTCTGAACCAGCTGCAGCTAGGGAGTACAGTTTAATTTAAATGATTAAATGGATTAAGTGTTTTAACTGTCTTGTCTTCGTTTATCAAACTTCATTTTAAATCAAGTAAGAGATTAAGTCCAATACAAAGGCTGTGTCTAGACTGGCCAGTTTTTCCAGAAAATCAGCCGCTTTTCCAGAAAAACTTGCCAGCTGTCTACACTGGCCGCTTGAATTTCTGCAAGAACACTGACTTCCTACTGTAAGAAATCAGTGCTTCTTGCAGAAATACTATGCTGCTCCCGTTCAGGCAAAAGTCCTTTTGCGCAAAAGGGCCAGTGTAGACAGCTGAGATTTGTTTTCCGCAAAAAAGCCCCGATCGCAAAAATGGTGATCGGGGCTTTTTTGCGGAAAAGCACGTCTAGATTGGCACGGACACTTTTCTGCAAGAAGTGCTTTTGCGGAAAAGCGTCCGTGCCAATCTAGACACTCTTTTCCACAAATGCTTTTAACAGAAAACGTTTCCGTTAAAAGCATTTGTGGAAAATCATGCCAGTCTAGACGTAGCCAAAAGGTTTCATGTTTTCTTTATTTATGGCAGGGTGGGGGAACCTCTTTTGGGGTGGGAGCTACTGACCCACAGAAAAATCAGTTGGGGGACCAAACGTGAGAAGTGAAAACTCCTCCAAAACTCGCAACCCACACTGGTGTGCGCCCCCCCTCTCCCGAGACACCTCAACTCTTCTGGCACTCCAGCTCCTCCCCCACATCTTCCCACTGTTCCAGCCTCATTCCCCTCAGCCCCATGATTCCCTCCCTCCCACATCACTCTGTCCCCCTCCCATCCTGCCCCCACATCCCTGTCTTTTCCCTGATGGCCCAGCCCTTTGCCTACAGGCTGTGGCTCCTGGGCTGGGACAGGCAGAGCCCGTGGCTGTCCAAGACTGTATCCAGCCCAGCAGGGTGCTGGAGAAGGGGATCCCTGACCCTGCACACAGCCCGCGGGGAGCAGTGCAGACCCTGCACTCCACGTGTGCCGGCTGCTCAGCCCCAGCTCTGCAGACCAGGCCCAACCCAAAGCAGGAAGCCTGTGGCCAGGAAGGGGGAGGGGGCGGGGTGTTAACCCCTTAGTTCCTGGGAGCTGGAGGCCCCGGCTGGGCAGGGGCAGCCCCAGGGTTGTGTGCATGCCTCTCCACCTCCCCCGCCCCCAAGCTGGAAGCCAGAGCTGCAGCATGGGCTCCCCGCGCCGCTGGGGAGAGAGGCCACAGACAATCGGCTCACATGCCAATTGTGGCATGCAAGCCGTAGGCTGCTGACCACTGCTGAGTGCTGGAGGCTCCTCCCTGCCCCCCGCTGCAGGGGAAATACGGGACAAAGGGCCAGTTTTTAAAAAAAAGTCGAGACGCCGGGGACAATCCTTAAATACGGGATTGTCGTGGAAAAAACAGAACAGATGGTCGCCCTACCTCCCCACCCCGCCTGTCAGGAGTGATGCTTACTAGATAACCAGTTACCCAGTCACATCCCTAATTGCAACTAACAGCATGAACAGCAGCGAAGGCAACCCGGCTTTACAGAGGCCAGAGAACAAGGGCTTTTTATATTCTCATTTACATGTATGTTTTTCAACTGGCTTTTTAATGCTGGGGCCATCAGTAGGCAGACTGAGGGCCAGATCCAGAGCACCAGGTGCTTTTCAATAGACCTTCCCCCCCAAAAAAATCTTTAGTATTATTTTCTCTGGAGTCAAGACCTTGACTAAACCTTGACCAAGACATTTGGACCTTGACAAAAATAATTGACTACCCCATTGGTTTGACAGGCCAGGAAATCTGATATTTTCTTTGTACTTCAGTCCTTGCACGGTGGCCATCTCTCTAGGAAGAGCACGTTTTGTATTCGTTTGGCCCCCTAAATGCCTTCCTGAGACTAAAAACAAAAAGCCCATGAAAACCAATTATACAGTAGAAGCCAGTGGTGCTGGGATCGGGGTGTTGCTGCATCCCCTGGCCTGACGTACTAACAAACAGCAAAAACCTGGTTTCCATCAGCAGCACCCTCACTATAAAAATTGTTCCGGCTCCCCAGCGGAACACAGATGTGTTAGAAGTGGCCTAAAAGTGTGGGGGGGGGGGAGGGAGAGGGGAGATGCAGGTGCCCAAACTGTGATCTCCCCATGCCCTGCACTGCATCACCTGGGAACTTCCAACCCCACTGCTGCTCCTCCCTTCCCCCCCACACCCCGAATCCTAGGGTTGGAAGAGACCTCAGGAGGTCATCACGTCCAACCCCCTACTAGAAGGAGGACCAATCCCAACTAAACCATCACTCACCCTTATGGTTGATAAAAAGTGGGGGGCATAGGGGACCATGACCCCTTGGAGCCACCCCTATTCCAGTGCCCCTGGTAGAACCCCATTTATTAGAACCACCCTTGTCTGATCAAGCGGCCTATAGGGGTCCAGAAGGGAGTGATGTCTCCACTGGCCACTAGATGGCACTGCAGCATAGCACTTTCCCGTTCTCGGGATTAACCACATTTATTCATTTTTAATTCTTGTTTTGTGTGTGTTTATATTTTTGGGCTGCAAAAAACAGTTCTGAAAAAAAAACCGGGTTCCAAAAAAAAGTTTGGGAAACCCCGCTCCCATCGGGCCTGGCTTCCAGCGAGATCCGATCAACTGGGTTCTGCCGTACACAGAGAGAAGCAGATTGAGCGGGGTTTTCCGAGCAGCGAGAACACGCAGCCCTAAGGCCTGGTTCTGGTCTAGAAAGGGACTCTGGGTTACACTCCCCTAAGAACACAATGCAGCAGGTTAGAACTGAAGTGCAAAGGCACATGTTTGGGGGAGCCCAGAACAGCACTATTGGGGGGCATCAGCCAGGATTATGCTGCACTAACAGCTATGGGAGGATGGGTTGTGGGAGTGGGACAGGCCTGCACTAGCCTGCAGGTTAGAAGAGTAGCTCAGAGCTGTGAGGAAAGACCCAGACTGGATAAGCAGGGGTTGCTGGGGTTCAGGAAAGAGACTACAGCACAGCTGGGAAGGCAGGTCTCTGGGAGATGCACACTTGCCTTTTCACACCTCAAGGAATTAGACCTTCCCAGTGCCCAGTTGAACCTGGGACATGTTTTCCCCTGTATCTCCAAGGAGAAGTTGCGCACAAGCTGCATTCGGCTGAAGAGGGCAGCGACACTTAACCAAAGTAGTTCTTCTGATGGTCTTTCTTCCGCCTCCCCTCTGCCAGCCTTCTCTACCTTCTCCACTAGCTCCCCCACACGGAGTTTGCCTCCAGAGAACGTTCTGTCTCCGGTGCTGTTAGCTTTGCTTGGGCTTCACTGGCTCTGGGTTCAAAGCATCCCGCAGATGGGACACGGCTAGCCCATAGCTAATCCCATGAAAAGGGACTAACAACCCTGGGAGCAGAGCAATGAAAATGCGTGAGGTCTGTTGGCTTTGATCCCTTGTCTTTAAAATTTTTCACAGGCCCACAAGGGAACCAGTGAAGCCCTGGCAAGGACTACAGCTCAGTGTGCACCATCCTCTGAGGGTCAGGAAATCCTACGGCTTCACTGCCATTTTCATGGATGGCTTTTAATGCTCTGTGGGGTGTGGTGTTTGCACATCCCAGATCTGCTGTGCTTGCATCCAGAACCCTTAAAGTACATCTAAGAATGGTCATGTTGACATAACTAATCCATTCTTTGTGGTAGAGGCCAAGGGAGGGGCACAGAGACAGCTCATTTTGGTGTCACAAGTGGCTGGTAGCTGAGAGACCCCCCCCCCCACACACACACACACTTACTCTGGTTCCTCAAATGGAGGCTGCAGGCCAGAGGAGTACAGCTTGGTCCAGAGGCACGCTCAGCTTCCATGTGTGTGTATGTGGGATGGGGGGGGGGGGGTATTGTCTCTCTAGACTAGTAAGAGGCCAACTGAGCTCAAAGAACCCCCCAATGGAATCTGGAACATCTGGGAGAAGCGTCTCCTTTTAGCAATTCATAGACTTGGAACTTGGACAAGTCCCACCGCTTCACGTCTCACCCCACCTCGAAGATTATCATCCCTTCTGGGGGCCAGGGGAGCAGGAGCCACATTGCAGGCCGGACTTTGCAGCCATTACATTTCAGAGGGCCCTTACCACCACAACCGATGAGCAAGCGCTTACAGCAGAAGAGAACTGCTGGCTCATGGGCAGGACTCTTGCACAGGCCTCTCTGGTGACATTCAGTGCGGTACACCTAGTCCCGTCCATGTCATCCTGGTCCCTTGCCACCTTCTCAAGCTAAATTATCCAGGACAGCACCACCCAGGGCAGGAGCTGGCTGATGGCATTGGAAGTGTGCCCCATTTCCAAGGGACTCCCCTTTGATGGCCACAGACACCAAGCAAAAGGCTCAGCTCTGCAAGAGAAGATCTCAACTCTTGGCCCTTTTGTTCAAGGGCCGTGCTTGGTCCCCTACGGTACCATGTAAGTACAGTACTCCGTTTGGATGCTTATGGCACCTTTTGAAAATTAGTCACTCTTGGAAAGTTTAGGCCTTAAAATGATGAATTTTACAAATCCCCCTGCTTCATCTCATCTGTCATTGAGCCCAGGGGACATCCCCACATTGGGGTAACACGTGGCACATTTCTGAAAGTTAACAGGCACATTTTTTAATGGAAAAACAACAGACAAGGCTAAGTTCACAAAACTTTTGTTTTTATTATTTTAAATTGGAAAAGGCTCCTTGGGTAATCAAGATCGGTGTAAAAGTCACACGCTTTGTTCACACAGCTTTCTACCCAACACCTGGGATGCAGCGGGCAAGTCCTGCAAAAAATCACTGCTGTCTTTTGCAGAACCAGCCCTTTCCCTCCCCAAACCAAATACAAGCAGCGGCAAAAATCCCTCCTCCCCGGCAAAGGACACAAACTGGGACAGGCGGGTCTAAACTATGGCTCTGATTCTCTGTGTTAACGTTTGTCGTAGTAGAGGCTTACATGCCAAAAAGGGAGAATCAAGCAGCATTTCACAAATCAAGTTTCTCTCCTACCCCTCTGCTACTATTGAAGGCAGATAGTGGGCACATCTGTGTGGTGCCAAAGGATGCACATGGCACGTTACGTGACGTTTAAGAAGATTATGGCGTTGACACCCGACTTGGACTTCACACTCCAAAAGGCTAAGTGGAGACTAGAGTCCAGCTATGGGCAACCTAGTCACACGAGTGGCCTTCCTCCATCTCAGGGGCCCGCAGATTGTTGTAACCAAGACAGGCTCCTGGGATAGAGTAATTTTCTTGCATTTGCGGGGGTTGCCAATCGAGCCGTAGCAGCGCTTTGGTTGGCTGCAGAGGGAGCGCACGGCTCACAGCCAATGTTGTGTGCAATCAGCACCCACCTCACTTCACCAGCCCTTGCTTTACATTGGGGCAGGCAGTTATTTTTTGCCAGGGACCACGAAGTGGCCCTGGGCCACACTGGAAGGGGCGGGGCCTCACACAGAAGGGGAGGGGCCAGAATACTTCCCTGTTTTCCCACCCACAAACCATGATTGGTTTGGGGGTGGGGAAGCTTGTGAAGTCCTTGTCCCTCCCTCTCCCCCCAGAGGTTCCCCCTAGGCATCTATGCCCCTGGCAGCGGGAGGAGACTTCGTGCGCTCTCCCTTCAGGCCAATCAAGGCTTGGGGGTGGGGGAGCACGTGAAGTCTTTTCTCCCCCTGCCAGGAGTGGGGGGGTGCTTCTAAGCGCCGCATGCTCCAGGCAGGGCAGAGGAAACTTCATGCATGTCCCGCGGCCTTAACTGGCCTGGCGGCAAGGGAGCGGCAGGGCCTTCGTGGGCCAGATCAACAAGCATGGTGGGCCGCATCTGGCCCGTGGAGACCCTTTTGCCCACCCCTGCTTTACATGCATGTCACGCTAGTAATACTGGAAGGCAGACGGAAGCCAGTGGCATCTGGTAACCCTGCATGGTGACAACGGTACAAAATGTCTAACAGGTCATACACGGAGCCCCAATGGATAGTATGTGGCCCTCAGGTCACAGGCTGCCCACCACTGCTATCGTCCGTGCCATATGAAATTGTTAGTGAATGAAACAAGTTGGATTAGGGAGAAACTATTTAGAGGAAGGAAGGGGGAAGAGGGGTAGCAACCAACAAAGGCCATGTTGCTTTGATAAAGCAAATGAACACAACTTATCTAAGTGCCCTTTTCCCTCTTGAAGACTGAAAATTAGAGTGTAACCCAAACAGAACACACCCACACCCACAATACACATTTTAATTTAACACGCAAAAAAAAAATCAGCAGCACTCACATTTATATAAGTTACCTCATTCTTCCATTCCAGACAGAGCTCAAGTATGTTGTATGCTCCGCTGTGTCTGTCCTGGATCACAATCACCAACATGCAATCTTTTGGCAGCTGGACACAACAACAAAAAGTTTGGCCACGTGAGCAGCCATCTATACACACAAACTTATATATTATCTTCTAAGCTAGCAACTGGAGACCAAACAGCCCCATTCCAGCATGTGAAGCCAGCACTTGCATTATGCTCAGTGACTCGTTTTAAATAAAAAACTATTGAAATTAAAAGAATCATCCTAGGAAATTAAATATTGAGCTGGTTTTATGTTTCCCTGGCTGTTTGCTTCTCCACAGCGAGGCTTCTCCACAGTTACTTTCTTTCCCCATTATTATTTCCTATGGAGCTAATCCCTTCCCTTAATACCTCGTGACAGAATTGCTGTATCTGCACTGTAAGAACCGCAGGGGAAAGGGGATACCCAAAATTACACATTTGCATTCCCCCTCAGGAAACAGAACTTTACAAATCTGGACTGTCAAAAACCTCCTGGACCAGTGGGAAGTCCTGTCAGGTAGGTCATAGCGGCCGAGTAGGGGTGCGAAAGGTTAACCAGTAACTGGTGAGGGTTGGAGTAGCTACCCACATGCCTCGGGCAGGGGGCTGCTGCAGCCCTGCAGAGGGCCTCACGGTGGACAGAGGCTGCTCCAGCGGTGGCTGGGAGCCAGCAGCCAGCCCTAGTGTGGGGCTGCTCCAGCTGGAGTGGTCCCCAACCCAGGCACTGCTTAGTCGGTTAACTGGTTCAACGCCCTATGCGTCCTTGCATGGAAACACCTGTTAGAAGATGCTGAACCATGGATTGTCCAGGGGGTCAGGTTGAAATGCAGACGGCAGGGGGTTGGCTTATATATTCCTTGGCACTATGGCCAGCAGAGCATCCCTAGACCCAGACTGACCAGGGCTCTTTCCCCAAAGACTTTTCACTGTTTGAGAAGACGGGCGGGGGAGGGGGAACGACACTCAAAGAGATGTGTGCAGGGACACACACTCCTAGGACAGCCCGGGAGCACTAGGAAATGGTGATGCCCCCAAAGCGGTGGGAACTATTGCACGCTAGAAGATACAGACTCCACCAGATGGCTCCTCATCTCAGGCCACCTCTGATAGGCAGATTCCACTCTGGGAAGCCGCTGCTCCTCCCAATGACAAGAGCCTTCACTCCAGAGGAACACAGAGCCTGAGAGCATGGGACCGCCCCCAACCTGGGACAATTCTTCAACTAACCTCCAGGAGGCGCCCCCCCCCTCCCATCAGCCGTCCCATGCCAGGAGTCAGGCTTGCGATGCATACCACCATTAGCCACCTCCCCCAGCTCGCAGCCCCACACCAACCTTCACTACGCCCCTGCAGCACAAGTATTGGCACTACCACGGCCCCATTCTGGGAGCAGGACCCCACTGTGTTCTGTGCTGTACGAACACAGAACACTCACTCCCCCGCCCCACCACCTGCAGACTCAGACACCCCCAAGACGTCCTCCTGTGCTACCTGCCATAGCTACCAACCTGCTTTCATACAAGCTCCCCTGGCGAGGCAGAAGGGTTAATGGAGGCATCTGGAGTCACACAGACACGGCCCAACACGGCAAGCATTCTGGGCCTGCTTCAAAATCCACTGAAGTCAAGAAGAGTCTTTCCGTTGACTCCACTGGGCTTTGGATCGGTCCCCTCCGAGCACAGAGGGCTCTCAGCTGCAGCCCTCGGTTTTTGCTAAATACTTGGCGGTCACTGGCTTGGAGGTGCTAGAGAAGTGCAGAGTAAAATATTGCCTTGATCCGGATTAAGAGCTTAAGAGCCGGCTCCCCTCAGCACCGTCTCCACGGTACTGCCTGTCCCCTCTGCTGCCTCTATCAGAGACGGTGGGAGGGGGAGGACAGAGAGGGGAGGCTGCTGTAAAGGCTGCTGCCGCTAAGGAGCCCCTGTTCAGTGGCCCTGCTCTGGCACCAGCTCCTGTTCACGGCAGACAGGGCTGGCCGCAACGAACAGGGGCTGCTAGACTCAGCGAGAGCCAGGACCGAGCAGTCCCAGCTTGTGCTGGTCCGCGATGCTGCACCTCTGAATTTAAATGTAATAAGAGCCTAGCAGCTCGTACTACATTCAATATGCAGAGCTGCAGCATGGGTGGCTCCTGGAGCTGGCTCAAGCTGGCTCCCAGAGCTACCCCTGCTGCGGCTCTGCAGAGCGGTCCTTATCGACTGATCGTGTAGACGATACAAATTGTATCGACTACATGATTAGGCAGATAACTGCAATTTAACATCCTTACGCCACATTATAAGAACTAAGGGTCACCAAATGAAATTAATGGGCAGCAGGTTTAATACAAACAAAAGGAAGTTTTTCTTCACACAGCTCACAGTCAACCTGTGGAACTCCTTGCCAGAGGATGTGGTGAAGGCTAGAACTTTAACAGGGTTCAAAAGAGAGCTAGATAGATTCATGGAGATTAGGTCCATCAATGGCTATTAACTAGAATGGGTAGGAATGGTGTCCCTAGCCTGTTTCTCTGGGGGTAGGTAACAGGGGAGGGACCTGTTGTGTTCCCTTCCTTTGGGGCATCTGGCATTGGCTACTGTCAGCAGACAGGATACTAGGCTAGATGGACCGTTGGTCTGACCCAGTCTGGCCGTTCTTATGTTCCCCAAACGAGAAGGGGGTCAATTCCATTTACCTGACACTACACTATTGATCCATGTGTCAGTTTAGCCAATGCAGATGTCACCACCCTCTGCTGAAAGTTGGGGGGCAGATCTCACTGCAGAAAGCATCCACTCTAAGGAGAAACTCCGTTTGCCAGGAACAACAGCCGTGTTCGGTTGTGGCTTCCCACACTCTGCAATAAGTGACATTCTCCAGGGAGATTAGTCACTGAAAATGCCACCAAGTTGCCAGTTGGGCTCAGGAAACTGGCAGGATATACGATAGAAAACCAGGGCATGTTACAGCCTGCATGTTAGTACAGCCATGCTATACCTCTGACACATTGCTTGCACACGCTGGAATCGGAGCAGGAACTATATCTGTCACCCAACTCCTTCATGACTGGCAAGACACTGCTTAAAATAGCCACCCCACCAATGAGACTACACTGCTGAACCTGCCGATTTATTGTTTTATAGTCTACGAAACGCCGTCCCTTTCTCCTGCTCTGCAGCCTGGCTCTGAGAGCGGGTAAGTCCACCTCCTTACAACAGCATTCCTTTATTCTACCTTCCCCTGCAAAACGCCTTGGTACAAAGCCCCCGCACGGGCTGTAGCCTAGGCCACTGCTCCCGAGTGTAAAGTATCAGTTCCTACGGCGTCGGACCTCTGCCAACTTTCCCTGCACATGGGCCAGATCAAAGGGGATTCACTTCTGAAATGTCAAACTTAACGGGCTTTAATTGAGATAGTGACTAGAATTTGGGCTGTCTCTTCCCCAGGGAAAGAATAAAATCCACCAAGTATGGGCAGTTCCAACCTGGCACATTCAGACACAGACTAAGTGAGAGGAGCTTCTAAAAAGGGCGGGGCAGTCTGACAAGCTGCTGCAGCACACGCAGGTCTCTGCACAGCCCTCTCACTGGGGTATGAGCTGGCCAGCTGCATAGCTGCAGCTCCAGGGGCATCCATGGAAGAATCTAAAGCTGCCATTAAAATGTTATATCGAGACCTGTTCCAAGCAGGGGGCATTGTGCCAGTCTGGACATCAGTCACTGCTGGGCATGTGCTGACAGCTTACCGAGAGGGCTCCGTCACAAGCATCACGACTATTTGTGAAAAGCTCCTGTCTTCACTGCATGATGTCCTGGGCCACAGGGTTGCAAAAGCAAAGATACCTCCCTGCCCGCCATCCCACTTCTCGGGCACATTGAGAACTACAGGGCAGCCTAAGCAGCAATCATGCCCCACAGCACCATTTTAGTAAATGTTAGTGCACCCGTTACCTTTACACTTTCTCCCACCGGGGTACCTACCGCACGAGGGACGTGTTTCACTGACTCTCTAGCCAATCTCAGTGTATGGGGCTAGGTTTGTATTGACGTGATTGACACTAATGCCAAAGGAGTCAGGAGTCTCTCAGGTCAAGTGTCCACACTACATGGAATGCAGGCTCATTTTTAAGAGCTTCTGTAAAAACAATTCATGGGAGTCTGACAAAATTTTAAGGGCCAGATTTTTAATTTGCATATGCAAATTAGGGTCACGATGGACACATTTGCCTTTGAAATTATATCCGCAAATGGCTGCTCAGACCGCTCACACCTGCAGACAACTTGCAATAGCCATGCTTTGGGGGGTTTTGCTTGTGCGTTTGCACAAGTGCAGCACCAAGTGTCCAGTGGGAAGGACAAAAAGGAAATCCAGAGCTAAGGTTGAGGAGCCTGGTTTTAGCCTGAGCCCATACCATTAAGCCCATGCACCAATGACCAGAGAAACACACCCCCTGCTAGCATTCCATGACTTATCAAGGTGAGATGAAAGCTAGCGCTTCCTCCTGCCAGGATAGCAAGAGGCACACCCCACACCCACATCTAAGGAACTACACTGAACCTGCCTCATTATAGAACTTACCCAACCAAACACTATTAATATTCCAGGGCCCTCTCGCCCCGATGTAAACGAGGAGTGTTTCATGCTAGGGACAACTGGCTAGGAAGGGAAAGAAGTTCCCAGAATTGCTGTCTGATCCACTCAGAATCATGCAACTTGACCGTCCCATGAGTGACAACCTGCTGCTCCGAGCCTCCAGGGACACCCCGTTCGCATGCAGTTCAGGAAGGAGAACGACATGAAGGCTGCGGCAGCGGCAGCAAAACTGCAACAGGAGGGAACACGTTTCCTGTGATCAGTGACGTCAGCCAGCCAGCTCGTCTTTCCCAGGAAAGAAGCAAAAATCATCCCACCCCACTGCACGTGGATTGCTGCTTAGACAGAGGCCTGGAGGGGCCGAAGTGGAAAAGGGGAGAACTTGAGAGACAAGGAGTCGTCCCACGGATGGCAGCACCCCGACGGGGGCTGAAAGAGGCAGTCTAACTCTCTTCCTCTTCTGCAAAAGGGACTGGAACAAAGGACACAGATCACTTGGAGTCCAGCCTCTCCTTATAACTACCCAGACCACACAACCTGCCCCCAAAACAAGCTGGTAGGGAAGCATCTTCCTCAATCGCTAGGTGGTAATAGCAGGGGAGATGTTAGAAAGGCACAGAGATATGCATCAGCTGCGGATTTCCCAGCCACTGATCCCAGGCTTAGTGCATAGAGATGGAAGAAAGCGGAAAAGGAAGGCAGTCTCCTTGATGTACTCACACCTCAATTCCTTATGCTTTGGGCAGGCGAGGATTCCTGCATCTCTTCCTACCGGAGACGAAGGACAATAAAAATGGCTGGAAAACGAGCAATTCAAGTGGACAAGAAGCACAATCGCTCTGCTGCACAGATACCTACTGCCTGACCTACAGTTACCTCCCATTCACTTTTATAAGTCTCCCAGGCACATAGCTCCTTTGCTTCTGGAGCAGTGCACTGCCAAGTAGGAGATTCTGGGTGGACTTCTGGGCTCCTTCCCTTCCCACCTACCCGCACCTTCCAGCAGCGCTCAGGAGGCTACGTTATAGAGTAGCTACGGGAAATTACAAGCAAAAGCTTTCTGGGATAGCAGTACAGTAGTGTTGTCAGTAGAAGAGACGTGTGTTAGGGAGCGGAAAGAAGAATAAAAAACCCTTGCAAGACAGGGAAGACAGAGACAAATCTACAGGGGCCATTGAAAAAGAAACAAAACGTTCCCCACACAGGTCAGAAAAGCCACTGAGGTGTACCAGAATGCACTACAGCCCCACGGAATTGCTGTCTCCTTTACACTGCCCAGGGGGAAACGTGAGACCAGAATAGCCCAGCGTAGGCAGCAGCATACCCCAAAATTACATTTCACAGCGGCTGCCCTCCAGCGAGCGTGCTGAAGGGAAGGTCACTAGCTTCCCATATTTTGAGTTTGTTATTTAAAATGAGAACTTTCAATCTTTTAAAAAAAAAAAATCCCTCATCTAATGAGTTAGAACTGCAGAAGACTCTCCTCCAATCTGAACGGGTTTCATCTGGAGTTCAATACTGGGTCCCTATAGCCAGACTCAGACTCGAGTCCCACAGGGGCTGAGCGCTGTGGAAGGCAGCCCCAGGGTACGTGTGGAGCTGCTTGCAGTGGAAATCCTCTCATTGTTGAAACCCACTGATTCCCAATCCACAGCTGAGCTACCTCAGGTCTATGTTTCCATCCAGGCTGCACTGCGAGGAAGGTCTCTCGAGGGGGGCAAAATGCACACTGGTCACTTTTGAGCCATGCAATAAATTGCCAGCACATTTTCAAGTGGGGATGTTGAGCTTTGCGGGGTAATTGAGTCTTCCAATTACTAGATTGGGCTGGTGTGCAGGAAAGATGCAACACCATCTCCCTGAAGGGTTTGTCTTCTGCAGGGATATGCTAGCAGTGGCAAGAGCAGAGAGCACCTCTATATATTATTTATCTGCTATATTGATTATTTACATGGTCCTTGACGTTGGCCTCTAAGGAATTTTGCTCTGCTACATTGTATTCAAAACGCTAGCACGCTCATTTCTCTCCTGGTTCCTCCATTAGGCAGAGCCGTGTCGCACACTATATAGAAAGTACTGCCAGGGAGCAATATGGGGATTCGGTTTATATTCTAAGAGGGATGTGTAGATTTTGGCAAAAAGGCCTTTTTGAAAAGTGCATGCTTTTGTTCAGAGGTACCACAGGCAGGGGTCCTGTCTTGGCAGGAGAGAGCAGAAGCCTTCTTCGTAATCCCTCCTCTGTCCCCCAGGGCCGCCTGTCAAGTTGTCATGGATTGAATGTTTTTGAGCATTTCGTCGAAGGCCTCTCGGGACGGGGCCTCGGCATTCTGGAAAGAGACCTTGATCCTGCTGTAGAGGCTGAAGGATTTCAGCTCCAGCCAGATGAACCCGAAGCGATCGTCGTCAAAGAGAATGAAGATGCCGGGCGTTCGCTCCGGGCTGGTGAACCCGTGTCCAGCAATGAGCCCCGTGCCGTAGAAACTACAGAGAGGGAGAGAAGCAAAAGAAAAAAAAAACAAAACACACCCATGAAAGCCTCTGATTGAATCACTGTGATGGATTAAGATAGGACTTACTGTACCAGAGCCAACTTGAGGAGATCCACCTAGACCAGCTATGCACAACCAGGACTAGATAGTTCACAGGATGGACCACGGGTGGCCTGTGAGCCTAGGCAACTTAGGCAGTTGCCTGGGGTGCTGCTGGCCCGGGTGCCCGATGATGCCGCCACGGGGTGCCAGGGAGCCCGATCATGACGTCACGGCCATTGATGGCCATGCAGGCAGGGGCGCTGATCACGCCTTCTGCCTGGGGTGCCAGCTGCTGCAGCCGGCCTTGGGCGCTCCTGGGAAGGACAAATGTTCCCAGAATGCACCTGAGCATTGTGCCATGCTCCACAAAAGGAGAGTTTTACCTGCTGACTTGGAAGCAATTGGCTCATGCCCTGCAGCATGAAGTGCCACTAATTCTATCTCCATCCCTAGAGGTTTTTAAGTCCCTGCTTGACAAAGCCCTGGCTGGGATGGTTTAGTTGGGATTGGTCCTGCTTTGGGCAAGGGGCTGCACTTGATGACCTCCTGAGGTCTCTTGAGAACACATGAGAACACAATGCTACGGACACTCACCTACTCTAAGTGCAGCTACCGTAGCTGATTGGGCTAAGGGACAGTACATAGGCGCTAACCTAAAATGCCTGCAGCTGGGCATGCAAGGATTTGCCTTCGGTTGGGAGGATCAAACCAAACTAGATGAAAATGGATAGGCTGCCTGGGACACGAGACCTGCGTGACCACGTCACAGCCTTAGCACGTGGCAGGAAGGACACAGCTGAGCAAAGCGTCGCTCCTTGTTGGGAACGGGGCTTTTGTGGATTCCTGGAGCGACATGTGGCGAGTTAGCTAGCAGAGATGTCTGACTGAGGGGCACCTCTGTTAGATCCAGATTCTTCTCCCCTCCCCTTGTTTAGGGGGGCACTCCACCCTCCCATCTAAAGATAAAGGACCCAATCATGCTGTGAGGTGCTCCGTATCCCCAGTGCCCGTTCATTGAGGGTGCAGAGCACCTTGCACGTTTGGGCCCACAGTGCACAAGCCCCGAGGCAGAGTGCGTGGGAAAGGTCCGCACGTTCTCCTGGTTTCAGGAGGCAGGTGTGATGCTCAGGGAGAACCCAGCGAGGGCAGATCCTGAGAAACAAGGAGAAAAGGGGCAAGTGGTTCATGGAGAAACCAAAGCAATAAAGGTAAAATGCAGGAAGATTATGCCCCAGGCCACAATCCGCAGGGGAGCTGAGCCAGGGACACAACCCTCAGGCTAGCTACCTGCCAGGAGGTAGGGAGCAAAGCTGAGAGCACTAGATAGAGCTGCAGCCTGAGCTAGGACTGGGAGCGCAGAGGGGCAAGGTGACAGCACACGCTCTGGGTTTCAGTTTGTAAAGGCTCTGAGGCTTTAGCCCCAATATTTTCCCATTGGGTTCAGGCAGGATGTCCCGACCGGGCAGGGGAAGGGCGACGAAGGAGCAGCGTGAACAACAGGGACTCTTTCTGGAGGTCACAGCTGCTTGCTTGGGGGCAGAGTGTCTGGGAAAGGCTGATTAACCACATTCACTGACCACATCCGGCAGGTCCGGGGATAATCCTCATTCCGCGATATGACTCCCCCAGGCAGCACGAAGGGCTGTGAGGTCGGTGCTGACTCCTGAGTTGCCACTGCCCCCGCAGCCTCAGTCCCTTCAGCCCCAGCATCGTCCTCCTGCGCAGGCTGCGCTGCTTGCTGCAAGTCGCCTTGCCAGGGGCGGCCATCCTCTTCCTCCTGCCCTTCCCCCTCCTCCTGCTGCTGCTGCTCCCGGCGCACCTGCTCCTGCACCTCCAGCACGATGCGGGAGAGCTCATTGAAGTCACGCAGGTTCTCGATGTCAGGGAGCTGGATGGGGTGTGCCAGGTCGATCTCTACGGTCTGCTGGCCAGCTGGGATATTGGGATCTCCCTGCAAACCAGCAACAAAGGAACAAAGTCCACACTTCAGGGCACTACAGGATAGAGCTCCTGCTAACACCCAAGGCACCTGAACCCCTGCAGCTGGCTAACGTTTCCTCCACGGCGCCCCCTGCTGGTCAATTAAAAGGTGCCACACAAATCCCAGCAGCCCATGCTCCCAGTGCTGCCTGCATTGCTCCTGCAGCTGGGACATGGCCCCACAGCACAACCTGACCACAGAAACATTACCAGAACAGATGGGCCTGCAAGGTGAAAGGGTGTGTCACGGTTACTTTTAATCATGACCACTCCCCTACAGAGGTAAGCAAGAAAGTTTATCAGCCTGGTCTCAGTGCATGGTTGCCAGGGTTGAGTGCGTATCTCAGATACAGGGATTCTGCGCCGAGAAGCATGCAACCCAGATGTTCACACAGAATGGGCCGGGGGTGGAGGGGAGGCAGTCCGGATTCAAAAGCATTTCGCCCGAAGTTCTGCCCAGTAAGGTTTCCCAGCTATGCGGGTAGAAGACAGATAGTCCAGTGCTCTGGAAAATCCTTGTATTGGACTATCCGCCTAGATGGCATTTTCTCAAGGCAGAGAACAGCCAGACTAATGAGTATGTAGGAGCATGTATCATTTCCTGGGGGATAATGAAACTCTTCCTACCAATTCCAAGGTAAATCGGTTCAGCTCTGACAGTTATTATATACCCTCACCAACTTACTTATTTGACCTCTATGGCCACAGTAGCTGAGCACCTTATTCTCACAGGCTACAGCTACACTACAAACTTTTTCCAGAAGAGGAAATGCAAATGGAGTGCTCGTTTGCATCTCAATCTCATTTGCATATTCCCTTCTAATCCTTTTTGCGAGAGGTTTTTGGGCAAAAAAGCGCTGCGTAGACGGTGCCTTTTTGCGCAAGATCCCTTCTTCCCCATTTTACAGATAGGAAACTGAGGCACAGGTCAGCGTATTACAGACCCTTAAGCCCCAACAAAGTCAATGGAAGTTAGGAGCCCAAACTCCTTTGAGAATCTGGACCTTAGTCACTTGTCCAAGGTCATACAGGCTGTCTAGCCAAGCAGGTAATGGAACCTGGGTCTTCGAAGTCTAGACTTGGGCCCTACCCACAGCCCCATCCTTTCCTTGCCCCATGCACTTCCCGACACAAGGGGAAGAGAGAGGGGTTGTGTAACCACCACCGGATGGATTTGAACCTGGGACCTCTGGAGCATAGTGTTGGGGTCTCTACAGCTTGAGCTATAAAGCCAGCTGGCTCTCAGCTTAGGCTGTAGAGCTCCCCTGTTCTTATCTCTTGCTGTAAGTGGTCTAAGTGCCACTACATAGGACAGTGACTCTCACTAGGTATGCACTTCACTATCCTGATTCCAAGGCAGCTGGAACCGGCAGGAGAGAGAAAACCAAACACTTACCGTTATTTTAGTGCCCTTGGCTTTCTTCCCATGAAAACTCAGCATGACAATCTCCAGGCCATGGCTCCCGTAAGTTCCCTTGAAGAGACCTGGTTTTAGGAGGTCGTCAGGGCTGCTTGGAGGGAGGTAGATGCGTCGGTACGTCAAGCAGTTGCTGTGGAACAGAAGCTGGTCAGGCAATTTATAAGGGAACGATGTAATATCACTTCCTCGCCCGGAGCTTTGGCGACCACCCCGCGTCCCTCGCCTGCCTTGGATCTTCTAAAGGGGCTTTTTAAGAATCCAAACAGCACTCCAGATTTTCTACAGCAGATGGCCCCCTTCTCCACCTCTCCCAACCCCAGCTCCAAAGAGTCTGTTTGGGGAAGAAAGCTGTCAAGCCGCAAAGGGTGGGCTTGTTCCTAGGCCACAGCACGTCAACTCACCTGTACTTCTGGCAGAACTGGAGCATCCAAGGAGAGTGGAGCCTGTTTACATATTTGTTCAAGCGACTGGCTTTTGAAAATGACATTTAGCGCTAGTTGCTATGATCCTAGGAGCTGGCACTGTGTGATGTGTGTCTGGTGCCAGATAAAAGCATCTTCTGCTACAAAAATGTACTCAGCAAATACCCTGCAAGGATCACTGATGTTCACACCATTTTAGAACTCAGCAAGATACATTTATTTGTGTCTGAACATCGGTGACATCAGAGCAGCCCTTTTGGCAGCCTTTATCAAACCACTAAGTAGCTTTCGAGACTCAGCAACTGCAGCACAGACTCTTTCCAGCTCCTCCTTGGCCGTCCCCCACCAGGACGACCCATCACCTGTCCTTCCACGATCATTTGCTCAGGGTTGTTTTAATCGAATGGTCTCCAACCTTTCGATGCATGAGATCACCTTTTGAATTTAAGTGCAAGCCGAGATCTACCTAAAACCTAAATCCCCTGGCCCCGCCTCCTTTGTGCCCCTTCTCTGAGGCCCCGCCCCTGCTCGCTCCATCCTCCCTTTCACTAGGCTAGGGCAGAGGGTTGGGATGCAGGCTCTGGCTTTGGATTAAGGGATTTGGAGCATGAGGGGGCTCTGAGCTGCAGGCAATTGGGGTGTTGGAGGGGGTTCTAGGTGCAGGCTCTGGGAGGCGTTTAGATGCAAGGCTGCAGGAGGGGGTTTATGACTGGGGTAGGGTTTCAGGATGTGGGCTCCAGCTGGGCACTGTTGACCTCATGTGGCGGTACAATGGGGCTAAGGCAGGCTCATCCCTGTCCTGGCCTTGAACCACTCCCAAAAACAGCCAGCAAACTCCCTCCCAAGTCCTGTTGTGCCCCCTCTCCGCTCTGTGGAGATAGGATACAGCGTGGGAGAAGGGGGAACCTTGACATCAGCTGTCCTCTCCCTCCCCTGCCCTGTACAGCAAGCAGGAGGCTCCTGATGGGATAGCTCCAAAGCAAAGGGCAGGAGATGTGCAGCAGTTGGGGGGAGTGGGGGGGTCAGCTGAAGTGCCACACTTGATAACAGCCACTTGGCCAAACCAGTCAGGATCACCTGTCAGAGGCTCCAAGATCTACCAGCAGATCCCGATCTACTCACTGTTGACCACTATATTAATCTCTATGCCTGACATAACCCAAGGACATAACTGCACCTGATCATTCCAAGAGGAGGGGCAGCGTCTCTCCAATCACATTTGTGTTTTCCATTCAGAAAGTCGGCAAGAGTCTTAGCCAGCATCACATCTCAAAAGCTTCATTATTCCTCTTAGCAGCAAGTTTCCCCTGATTCACACCCACAGGTTGCTAGGAGTAAATTAAGCTCTTTGCCATCAAACCTTCGTACGCTGAGACGCCAGTTTTTTCCAAACCTTTGTAAGGGACGCCACTGCTGACAGACGTTCCTCATTGTCTGATTTTTTTGCAACAGCCTCTTCATTGGGTATGTATGATCCCAGACAGATTAAACTATCTGGTGCCTCTATAACTTGATTTAGGTCATACTGTCCATGAGCATTCCATTTTTGTGACTCACGAAAATGTGCACGTGTTTCATTTGCACCTCATTTAGGGAGAGTCCTTATTAAAAACAGACTCCAGTATTCCTTGCTTGCCCTCAGGAACCTGTAGCAAAGAGCATGGTGCCATCAGCTACCTGAGACTGGTTAAGAGAGGTCTGCTAATAGAAATCCCAGCTCCACCCACTCAGCCAAATCCTTGTGTGACGGCGCGTTGGGGGTCCCCTGTCTCCTGCACCCCGAAATGGCACAAACAGACTGCACCAGCCGGTGGAATAGAGGAAGTTTATTGCCTCTCCAGGATACAGCACAGCACAGATGGAATCTGGTCACAGAGCTGGGCTAGGATGCCTCAGGCCCCCTTGAGATGGGGGAGACTGGGCCCCTAAACTCCAGCCCCTTTCCCTAGGCTGTCTCCTCCATGCTCCCAGCCCGCAACTAAACTCACCCTCTTCCAGCCCTGCCCCCCAGCCAGGGCAGCCTCCACCTTCCTTTGTTCCTCTCCATGGGGGGTGTCTGGTTCAACCAGTTTGGCATCACCTTTGCATAGTGAGGTTTTCCCTGCTGGGTCTTGCTCCAGACAGCAGAGGTCACCACAGCCCAGCAAGTACCCCCACTACGTCACACCTTGCAAGGCTTGTTTTGCCACCAATTGTTTACATGTGTTGAAAAGGACAGAACAACCATTCCTCACACCCTGTCCAATGGAAAGCCGGTTGTTACTGCCCACTGCTGTTGACAGCAGAGACTTGAGTTCAATGAGATTCTTTGGAATCCCCATGTCTGTCCACCGAAGATACCAGCAGTCAAGTCAGATGGTATGGAATACGGTTTTTCATGCAATCCTGTAGTTCTCAATGATGTGACAGAGGTTCATGATTTGATCACACGTGAGCCTTCTTTCTCTGAAATGAGTGAAGTTCTGCTTTTATCACTTGCTTGTGCAATTGTGGATTATCCAGAGCAAAAAACTTGGCTTGTGTGCAATTACAAGATAATATTCTCAATACCCACTGCATCTGCTTGGTTCCTTGTATTCTCGCCTTCGGTTTTCAGTCTCTAAGCCATTCTTTTTCACTCTGTTTCATAATTCTACCAGCTCAAACCCCTTCTCCATACGCTATCCTGCGATCAAATGCTGACTTTTCAGAATCGCTGCTTTGGCAGCTTCAAGCAGGACAGTTTTTATTTTACTCCAAAGCGTGTTCAGGGTGTTCTCCTTCCTTCTGTACAAATGCTTCAATCCTGTTCTGCACAGAAGTCCTGCAGTTTCCACTGATTCCAGACAGATGCAAACATAGTGGAGCTACCAAAGGTCTTAAGTTTTCATTTTACGTTTGAGGCGAATAGCTGGCTGCTGGACTCACCTGGTCTGCGCTCAGGAAAGTGTTTATCCATTAAACTGTGATACTTCCTGGGGGTGTCCAGGGCTTTGAGGCACCTTGATGTGAAGAAACCTTGTTTGTGCCCATCATGGATTAGTTTCAAGACCATGGGCCTTTGACACCACAAGCATGTCCCCCTCAGGCCTCTCTAGTCAATGAAGGCGGCACTACTCTCTCTTCACGGGTCAGGGAGAGACACGCCAACCCTCAAGTCCTTCAGGCATCTCCCTGAAGTGTCCCATCTTGAGGCACTGGGCACCTACAGAGTTCTCAGATCGCCTTTCCCCAAAGGAGCAGTACCCCTCAGCTTTACCGGTTACGCTGCAGAACTCGGCTCTGCTCAGCACACAGCACTTAGATAAACTTGCTTCTGCTACCAACAACTCTAACAGAACAGATTCAACTGACAGCCAGCAGAAGTGCTACAAACACAGGGCTACGTGTAACATACAATCACAACTCAAGCACTAGAGCCTAAGCTTAACTCACAAGATGCCCTCCTGTCTCACTGATGGTAAGAGCCACTGGAAGAGGGCCCACTGTACTATTACTCATATTAGGCCTGACAAACTCATTGCCCTCACCACTAGGGAGGTTAGCGTAGAGTCGTTTAAAAGATTAGCCAAATGACTACATGCATACCCCCCCTCCCTGGCTGCCTCTGTACAAGAGGCAGCAGTGCAGGGGGAGTTGCTGGCGGGAGCAAGTACACAAAGCTGCTTTCCCTCCCACCCCCCACTGCCTCACAGAGGCAGCAGTGCAGGGGGGAAGGCAGGATGTCACTGCTAAAAATTGTTGCAGCTAAACAATTACTAAAATAATTACTTTAAATTACTTTAAATAATCGCGGCTTCATTTAAATTTAAATGGCTGCCGCGCTGAGCCGACAAACAGCTGATCAGCTGTTTGTCGGCTCAGCGTGCTAGTCTGGATGCTCCCGTCGACATGAAAGCCCTTTATCGACCTCCCCAGTAAACCTCATCCTACGAGGCATAACGGGGAGGTTGATAAAGGGCTTTCAGGTCAGCGTGGGAACATCTAGACTAGCGTGCTAAGCCGACAAACAGCTGATCAGCTGTTTGTTGGCTCAGCACAGCAGCCATTTAAATTTAAATGAAGCCGCGATTATTTAAATCGTAGCTTCATTTCCTTTTGCTGATCAGCCTAATCTACATGGCTACATCGACGGAGCCATGTAGTTTAGACACACCCTAACATCCCTACTCAACACACTGAAGTCACAGTGAGTCTAAAAGGGGTCATGTAAGATCTCTCACACACTGGCGACAAGCTGGTCCCAGAAATCAGTGTGAAATATGTATAGGTAGTGCACCAAAAATCTTGGGTGTGTGCAAGAACTAATGTTCTGAAAATGCCTCTGGGAAGAGGTGCACACCCGGAGCCTACCCTAGACACAGGAATGTGGATTCTCCTGTCTGACCAGCAGCAAAGGACAATGAACATATTACAGTAAACAAAGCCAAAGCAACAGCCTAGTCTGCACGCCAGGAAACCTTCCTGGCTCAAACAAAAGACACAACTATGTAGCACATTAAAGACTAACAATAATGATCTGAGGAAGTGGGTCTGGCCCACGAAAGCTCATCACCTAATAAACCATCTTGTTAGTCTTTCAAGTGCTACATAGTTCTGTCTTTTGTTTCAGCTACACCAGACTAACACGGCTGCATCTCTATCACTACTCCTTGCTCGAGGCAGGGACAACACACTTTGGGTAACAAAACACTTGAGTTCTCTATCACTAGCACCATTTCAATCTGTGACCATTGGCTGCCCTGGCCTGGAGATGCCAGTAAACTGATGCAAGAAAACCACTTAGGGCAGGATTGTAACTGGCTAGAATTAGGCTTTAGGCACTAGAAGACGTGCTTTGTTGGGTCAGTAACTGACTCTCTCTCTTGCTGACTATCATTTGAACCTCTGTCCTTTATTAATAAACCAATGCTTGTTTTGTTACCAAACCCTCTCAATGCCGTGTATTAAAGTGAAGTGAGTCTTTCAGGTAACCCAACAGACTGATGTGTGCTCTGTCTCTTCGGGGACAGCAAACCTAATAGTTTGTGTGTCCAGCAAGAGGAAACTGCAGAAACATCTCTGGGGAAGCTCAAGGACTGGGGATTCCCAGATTGTTACTTGCAAGGCAAACAGCATAGTCAAGATATGGCTGGCAAGGGAGACAGGCTAGTGCATCAGGGAGCAGATAGAGTGTAGTGGCACCAAAGCACTCATTTGCTGAGGCAGGATAACAATTGGCTCACAGTCCTGGATGCCCTGAGCAGGATGTCATGCTAATGAAATCCATCTGCCTCAAGTCCTTCTCCCAGCATTTCTTCTAGCTGTGATCCTTGTCTCATGAAACAAGCTCTCTGTCAACTTACTTCCTAAGTGAAAGATGCCGACTGAGTCTCTGTACCTGCCGGAGTAGGTCAAAATATCCATTGTTTTTACGTGCAAAACAGGATAACCCTGCTTGTTTCCTGGTCTGAAATTTCCCCTGGAGACTTTGCAATCTGAGCTTTTTGATCAGAGCGTAAAAAATCTCCTGGAAATATTTCACAATGAAGTATACAATCCTCAATTTCCATAGACAGACAAACTTTTGCCTGAAAGAAACTTGTTTATCCACTTCTAGTGCTGGCACCAACTCACAAACCTCGTAAAGATTATTTCTAGTGTACAGATACACCCCCCTCCCCTTACATATTATCTGTACACACATTTCACAATGAAAATGACGTGTACACCCCCCCCCACCTTACATATTATTTGTACATACATTTCACAATGACAATAATGACCAGTGACACAGGCTTTCAGTGGTCACACAACACTTTGGCAAACTAGTGAATGGATCCCTAGAAGCCTTATGCACCCAGTAGGGATGTCAAGGGTTAACTGGTGACCTGGCTGGAGCAGCCCCCTACCCAATGTGGGGGGGAGAAGAGGAAGGGCTGCTCCAGCTTGGTTGGGCCAGCTGCCCGCCTACGGCAGGCCCAGCCAGAGTAGCACCCGTTTAAGTGGTTAACTGGTTAAATGAGATTTTACATCCCTAGCAATCAGTGTCCTCTAGTAATCAGCACCAAGAGATCCTTGAGTCAGACACTCAATTTCCTTTATTGCTGCATCATTAAGAACAGAAGAATGGCCATACTGGGTCAGACCAAAGGTCCATCTAGCCCAGTAGCCTGTCTGCCGACAGTGGCCAAAGCCCCAGAGGGAGTGAACACAACAGGTAATCATCACTTGATCCCTCTCCCATCATCCATTTCCAGACAAACAGAGGCTAGGGACATCATTCCTACCCATCCTGGCTAATAGCCATTTATGGACCTAACCCCCATGAACTTATCTAGCTCTTTTTTTGAACCCTGTTAAAAGTCCTACTCTTCACAACATCCTCTGGCAAGGAGTTCCACAGGTTGACTGTGAGCTGAGTGAAGACAAACTTCCTTTTGTTTGTTTTAAACCTGCTACCTATTAATTTCATTTGGTGACCCCTAGTTCTTAATTATGGGAACAAGTAAATAACTTTTCCTTATTCACTTTTTCCACACCAGTCATGATTTTATAGACCTCTATCCTATCCCCCTTCGTCTCCTCGTTTCTAAGCTGAAAAGTCCAAGTCTTTTTCATCTCTCTTCATATGGGACCTATTCCAAACCCCTCATCATTTTTGTTGTCCTTCTCTGAACCTTTTCCAATGCCAATACATCATTTTTTAGATGAGGCGACCACATTTGTATGGAGTATTTACTATGTGGGAGTACCATGGTTTTATATAGAGGCAATAAGATATTCTCTATCCCTTTTTTACCAGTCAATCTGGTTCCTAGCCAACCTGTCAGGTAACATCTTTGTGTATGAAGGTCTAGGGCGTTGGGTGAAGATCCTGTTTGTAAAGAGGAAGTCACAGGATTCAACTAAACACCTCCCCGCTTTCATTTTGTAAACCCAGGCCCTTGTACCCCGCTACTTCTTTATGAGACCTTCCAGCTCCAACTTCCACATTCAGGTTCCCGAACACTAGGGCGATCTCTTTGCTTGGTGTTTTAATGAGTGTCTCAAAGCCATTCAGAGAATCCTGCACTGGGGACAGCACCTTGCCATGGTGGGAAGCCTGTATTATTAAGATTAGATAATCAAATGACCCAAAGCTATCTACTGGGCACAGGGCTGGATTAAGGGGGGGGGGGCGAGCCAGGCAGCTGCCTCGGGTGCCAACCTTTGGGGGGGGGGCGCCTGATGGCAGCTGTAAGGGCGCTGTGTGGCGCCCCTTAGAGCTGCAATCAGGTGCTGCACGCCTGGGGCCACGCGGCACCCCTTAGAGCTGCAATCAGGCACCACGCGCCCAATTGCAGCTGTAAGGTGCGCGGTGCGCAGCGCACCGGGGCCGCACATGCACCGGGGTGGAGCCGCACATGAGTCGCGCGCCTGCTGCCCGGGGCACAGGAATGTCTCGAGCAAGCCATGACTGGGGGCACAGTTATTCTGAGTAACCATGTAGCCTATTGCTGTGTCCCTCACTGCACCTTACTTTCACTATGCTTACAGGGACGGACTTAGCATGTGTTTGTACAGTGTTCAGTGCCAAAGGGCCCTATGCAAATTAACCTCCTGGGGCACTATCATAATCCTGATAATGCACTTGATTAGGACTATTATATGTTTATTATCTGCTCGGAAAATACCCCCCTCTCCACAAGCAGCATAGGCCCTAAAAACAAATCTGTGGAAGGAAAAAGATTGTTTGCATGTGTTGCAACCTGGTTATCTGTTAACCAGAAAAACTGATCCAACACCACAGCAGTGTACTGGGTCAGATTCAGATGCCCTTAACCCCAATGGGTTAGGAAAGAACAGGTCACCTTACTCGTATTGGCTGGTGTAGATGAACTTCATCAAGATGAGCTCTTGCATGTGCTCATGGAAGATATCCTCCAGAGTCCGGCCCCATTCTTCCCTCAGCCACGTCCGGAATTCCTGCAGCCACACACAGAGGAGAAATGTAAAACCAACGAGCCGCTTGCAGACAATTTATAATTGTGATGGTGCCTCAGCTGCGCAGCATCGCTCTTGGCCATGCAACAGAATTCAGGTACTTGGCTAGCGGGAAAAAGCCCATGTGCTCAACAGGTTATAGAAAGAAAAAAAGACCTGCTACTTTATACAGCATTTTTCATCCCCAGACCTCAAAGCACTTCCTGAAAGGGGAGCTCTACCCCCAACTTTGTCTCAGTCCTGAACCACATCCCCCAGATCAGGCTACATGGTGCATGGATTATCACAAAGAAGGAAAACTGTCAAAAACGCTAAAAGATGGAGGGAAATAAATTCCACTGACTTATTTGTGCTCCTAAATCCATCAGGAGCTCTGGGAAACCTTTCCAAAGCATCTCAGCAGCAGCTTTGAGCAATCTCTGAAAACCTATTCATTCAAGGCGACAAGTATCAGAGGGTAGCCATGTTAGTCTGAATCTGCATAAACAATGAGAAGTCCTGGGGCACCTTATAGACTCACAGATTTATTGGAGCATGAGCTCTTGTGGGCAAAGGCTCCCTTGTTAGATGCATCTGCTTCTTAGGAAGGGGGTCTTTGCCCACGAGAGCTCATGCTCCAATAAATCTGTTAGTCTATAAAGGTGCCCCAGGACTTCGCGTTGTTCAAGGTGAGTTACAATGGGATGACAACAGCAGCCTATTGAAGATATCAGCCTCTGAACTAAGGATGTTAAATTTTGAGTGATCAGCTAATCAAGTAGTCAATGGAATTTGCATTAACTACTTGATTAGTCAATAATGGGGGGGGGGGGAAGAGGGTTGCTCGCTATCCCACTGTGTCTCTGCCTTCGAAATGGAAAAGAGCTTACTGCGGCTCTTGCACATTTCAAAGGCAGAGGCACAGCAGGGAACCTGAGCAAGCGGGGACTACTTCGGTTTCCGCTTGCACAGTTTCCCACGCCGCGCATCTGCCTCCCCTTCCCTCCCACAGACACAGTGCTGGGGGGGGGGGGGGGGGGGGGGAGAATTGGCCTTTAAGCTGGTTCCCCCCCGTACCAGCTCCTGCTCCCCTGCCCTTGGTGCCTCTGATACAGAGGCAACACAGGGTGGGGAAGTGACTAGTCACTTACATCCCTACTCTGAACCTGTATTTTTTCATCTTGTAAACATGGAACCTCCAGTGACCGACTTTCTCTCTCACTTACCCAACACGTTGGTTCCAAAGCACTGTACACACATCATTCATCTGCTGCAGAACCGACCAAAAACCTGTCTCTACAATGCCATCAGTTCTTTATCTGGGAACCGCCGGGGAGGGTGGGGGAGGGGTTGGATTTTTAGCTTCACAGATGGAACAGTTCGAAGTACGAGAACTCAGAGTCCGATTTTAGCTACACGGACCCTCACTGAACTTCTCAGCAATGAGCATCACTACGCTGCACAGCAGTTAACAGAGAAGCTGTCACACGACACACCTGCTTTTCCCTCTTGAAGGCAGAACCGCTGTATTGAATTACTATTACTAATTACCATCACTCCTGAGCTGCTAAGCAACGTTTTAATCCCTCATCTCTGCAGACAGGTAGTAAAAGCCCCACTTACCATAATCACAAGACAACGAGGCACACGAGCCTGGCTGGTATTTAATATTGTGCCGGTTTGTGACTGGCCTGACATCACACAGATTTCAGCAGCCTGCGAGTGCTGTGAAGCGTGCGAAGGCGGCTTGCCTTATTCCACAATGGGCTGCCAAACGCAACCTGAGGGGTCTGACATGGCACAGGAAGGAGGACAACACTGTGGGCTAAGTCTTGCCACGTGCTGAAAGGCAACGGGGCAGCGGAGGATTGCTCGTTATCTCGTGACCTTGGAACACTGATCGAAACTGTCCTTCGCCCCCTCCGCTGTGTTTGGGAACAGGTGCGGCAAAGCAACCAATCGGGCTCCAGTATTTGAGGTCTCCTGCCAAGGGGATTTTATCCTTTGACTGCTGAGCCAGGCCCAAGGATGGGAGCCTGGAGCCAGGCCTTACTCAGCACCAGAAGATTCCTTTGGATCCTGCGATGCATAATGCTAACCCGCATGTGAGAATTTTTAAGGGGAAGCCACAATGCCAAGAGTAGCCACTTCCTGACACTCTTTGCATCAGCAGGAAGAGAAATTGTGTCACTTGCAAATTTTGCCTCAGGCAAATTCAAACCACAAATTATTTTCATCCGTTAGAGACTCCCCAAAGACCAAGATGGGCACTATTCAATCAGCTTTGCTTTTTCCAATACATATAAAATTACACGTTAGTTGGTGCCTTAGGGCGAGAATCCCAGCTCCCATCCTGAGCACACCGGTCACAGGGACACGCCAGTACCACCCCATCCTGGTGTGGCTCACCCACGGAGTTACCCCCAGTGTATTTAGATGGATATGCAAGTGACAGACTTCCCAGCCAGGCTGGAAGGGACGCTCTTACCTCCTGCCTTCCTCCCGACATTCGATGGTGATCTGTCTGGTTGCACTTTGTGGAGAACTCATCCTTCTTTACAATCTGCAGTTATTGGGAAGGGGAGTCAGAGAGCTCAGGTTAGAAGCCGACAGCTGTAGCAACATAACAAAGGCTGCCCCAGAGAGAATCCTAATGCGACATGAGGGAAGGCAAGATTTACTCCCTCTGCCAATGCCTTCTGGCCACAACGAGGCAGCGGGACCTAATAAGTGACCGCAAGAGATGGAGACTAAGTGCTTTAACCTCTTTCTGCAGCAGCTCCATGTGCTGGGGAAAGGCAGCAAGCGTGGATCATTCCAGTGAAGAATCCCAATTTCAAGCTGCATTCGAGCTTTGTTTCAAGGAGGAGGGTGTCCCTAGAGCTTCTTCCTTAAACATGCCGCCTACCCTGTGGATTAGCTTAAACTTGCTCCCCTGGGCATCTACATGGGATGACAGGCCCTAAGTGTGCACAGTGATAGGTCAGTGCATGGGACTGTCTAGCATCCTTCCCTTGACTCCCGTACACTGGTGTCCCCCGTGCTGGCTGATCCATCCTCACCAATGCAAGGGCACCACTGAAAGCAAGCTGGAGATCAGAACTGACCAGGAGATGGCCAAATGACCTCCATCCATCACTAAACCAAAGCCGACTGGGTAGACACAAAGAGCAAAGCCTCGTGTGGGACCCATCACGGTTGCGGCGTCACATCCTCTCCCACTGGATACTTATTTACAGGCCCAGGAAATGCAAACGCCTCTCCGGTGTCCGAGCGAAGTATCCTGGGGAAGGGGAGAGTGCGCGTGGGCTGGAGCTCACCTGGATATGGCCATTGTGGGGCCCCTTGTGGCCGTACATACACTCAACAGTCGCACATTTCCTCTCCATGAGGTGAATCCGGAAAAGGGGCTTGAATCTCATTGGGTCGTCCACGTGAGGGTCATGAGGGGGCAGGTACATCCAGCCAATGATAAACAGGCCATCTACCTGTGAAGAGGTGGGAGAAACAAATGGAATCCAGGTTCCCCCATCCTTCGTTCACTGAGGAGCAGCTATTGCCTCGGGCCCAAACCTCTCCAGTTAGGGGGCGAGGTGGCTCTCGCCAGAGCACTGCAGCTGTTTTCAGGCAGATGCATTTCCAGCGCTAGACAGCTGCTTCCCAAAGCCCAGATCACAGCCCAAATATAGACAGTGCCGCTTCCGTCAGAGGGAAGAACCATCCTTCTAGAGCTTTGCTTTGTGAGATGAGGAGTCACATCTCTTACTGCAAGCAGCTTGATGCCAGATACGCGCCGAGGCTTGTCAGGCGCCAGTTGGTTTGTGACAAGTCCAGATTGCCAGCAATTCTCTTACAGGGAGATTTTCTAGCCTCATAATTGTCTGGCTTTTGGATAACAAATTGTTGGGCGCTATCACCAGAGTGGGTAAGGAAGGCCAGGATCTCCTTCACTCGCTAAAACATGTGAATAAGCCAGCTCTTCTTCCCACCCCTTACTGCAAACCTCATCCCATTCTCACCCACAATGGGAAAGTGGCCGTGGAGAGCAAGGAGTCAGCAACAGACACAAGGCCAGATCGGCACGGTGGTCTCTCTTCACATGCTAACAGAACTGGACAACTAACCAGGGCGCTCGTTGCCTGGCAATGTTGCGATGGAAGAAAACACAACAGAGCTCAGTAAAGAACTGGGTACTTTCATGGAGCATAGGTCCATCAATGGCTACTAGCCAACATGCTCAGAGGCTCAACCCTGTGTTTGGGGCAACCCTAACCATCTGAGCACCTGGAGCAGTGAGGGAGAGACAGCCCTGTTCACTCTGATTACTATGTTCTCACCTGCATATGGGGAATGTGGGAAGTGTCAACTTACGCCAAAGAGAGAAGCATCAAGTTTAAAAGGCACTTGTACAACATGGGTAGCTGGGAGAAACTGATGCCATAAGATTCTGGGGCATCTCTGTACTCACCACTACGTTCAGCAGTCCCCCGTAGGGGCCAATGTCCGGCTGCCACAGTCCCAAGATGTGTCGGTATTGGTGCAGCACTAGGGAACAGAAGAGAGAACAAGACATTTCCCAGTGAACGCAGCCAGAGGGTTGCAAGAGGAGAGGAAGAGGCGGCCATTAAACTGCACAGAGTACTGACTGACACCACCTCAAACAAGGTCCTTACTGCGGACGGGAGAGAGAATCCCACCTTCCCCTAAACCAGAGGGGCCAGTTCTGAAGACTTTTTAAAAGCTGTCACATGAAGCTTACTGCAAACACACACACTCTTCTCTTACGCAGCGTCACTCTTGCCGGGAGCACGGACAAGAGCTAACTTTTCAAGGATTTACACAGGCAGAGATCCAAGGACCCAACTAGCAAACAACTTTCCAGCGGAAAAGCCTCTCATTCAGACCTGTTGATAGACATCACATGCTCTGCTTGGAGCCTACACGTGCAAGGTATTCACTTCCCTGAGCACAAGCAAGATGTTCTCGACACCAGACACTTCTGGCTGAAGTGTCCGGTGAATGGGGGCTGAATGGGGGGGGGGGGGGGAAGAGAAGCGGAAGTCGGAAACATACACATAGGGTAGATCAGGGAAGACAAACAGCATTCGCTTTAAGAGAACATCCCCTTGTCCAAACAGAGGCATCCCCCTGCCTCCATTTGAGCTCCTGATCCTCATGCGATTCAGCTACGATGGCCAACTAACCGCACACACATCAGAGTCCCTGACAGCAGCGCCCAGAACACGGGGCGTCATTACAGATTCAACATGTACAGACGACCTTGTAGTAACCTATTGAGATTTCTCCTTTTCACCATTTCCTCAGAGCTGCTCCCAACCACCATCTACCGTAGCATATCGTGCACTTTGGATCCTCATCTTACAGCTAGTTAAGGGTTAAAGCCTACCCAAAAAAGGGGGAACAAGTAGGAAAGTTTTCCGCAAGTTGGAAACCACAAGTAATTCTTTGAACCCGGCCAAGCCGCAGACAGAAGAAGTCATAAGGAACTGAAAGTATCCATTCCATTTGCCTGCCTCGCGTGGAGATTACAGAGGCTACTCCGCTCTGATTCTAAAGCATCAGCTGAGACATAGCAGGAGTTTTACGTGTTTAATAGCCTAATGTGAACGAAGGACACAGGCTGATAGGGACCTCCTGTTACCTTGTCCAGCCCTCTCCATAGAATCACAGAACACTAGAACTGGAAGGGACCTCGAGAGACCATCAAGTCCAGTCCCCTGCCCTCACAGGAGGGCTAAGCACAGATCATCCCTGACAGATGTTTGTCTAATCTGCTCTTAAGTATCTCCACCTAGAAGATTCATCTGGTACTGCTCGGGTCCTCAACTCAGAAAGTCAATTTTTTGGTGTGGGTCTGGGGAGGAGGGGTTCAGGATGCAGGCTGCCCCAGGGAGAGGGGACAACCCCAGCTGTGTCTCACAGCAGTTTGGGTCCAGGTGAGAAGTGCCTGACCAAGGCTGCTGCAGCAGGCACAGCTGGGGGAGAGGTGCATGTCCTCCAGCTGGGGGACAAACAGACAGGCATTCTGACATATATAGCTGTCCCTTTTTCCACCTCTGACCCCTGCTGGTTCAACGGGGTTATAGCCGTCCAGGTACCCACCACTGGCCCCTCGCAGTCATTCTGCAGTATAACTCCCTCCTATCACACCTCTCTCTCTCCATTTTATGAGAAAAATCAAATTCCACACACATCCCATCACCTTGGCACAACCAACCCCTTAAGTTATAAGAAAAAACTGCATATCAAATTTGCTGGTCCTAGCTCTTACTTTTAGGAGTTCTTGAACAAATGGACTCAGACAGATGCACATTTCTAAAATACATAGTAAAACAGGAGATTCCACAACCTCCTTGGGCAATTTATTCCAGGACTTAAGCACCGTGACTAGGGATGTAAAAGAACAGTCGACTATCCAATAAGCCTAGGCTTAACGGGTAGTCGAGTTGACTACTCACATTTTCCCCTGCTTGCTGCCTCTATATCAGAGGCAGCAAGGGGAGGAAGAGAGCCGGATTAAAAGCAGGCTCTCCCCAGCACCATCTCCACGCTGCCAGAGGGTGGCAGGAGAGGCAGAGGTGCAGCACGGGACCTGGCATGAGCAGGGACTAATTCAGTCCCGCTCACGGTGGCTTTGGGACACTACGGCTCTGCCTTTTAAATGTAGTAAGAGCCCAGCAGCTCTTATGTATAAAAGTGCAGAAACACTGTGGGGTTAACTTCTGGGGCTGGCACAAGCTCACCCCTGGGAGCTAACCCCACTGTGGGCACTGCAGTTTAAATGTACGTTATCGACTAATCAAGTAGTGGATGAAAATTACATCGACTGCTCAGTTAGTTGATTAATTGCAATTTAACATCCCTAACCCTGACAGGTAGGAAGTTTTTCCTGATATCCAATCTAAACCTCTCTTGTTCCAATTTAAATCTGCTGCTTCTTATCAGAGGTTAAGGAGAATAATTTTTCTCCCTCCTCGAGACACCCTTTAGGTACTTGAAAGCTGTTCATGTCCCTTCTCAGTCTTCTCTTTTCTAAACTAAAACCGAATTCTTTCGGTCTTCCCCCATAGGTTATGTTTTCTAGATCTTCAATCATTCTTGTTGCTCTTTTCTGGACCTTCTCCAATTTCTCCACGTTTTTCTTGAAATGTGGTGCCCAGAACTGGTCACAATACTTCCATTCAGGCCTAATCAAGGCAGACAAAAGCAGAAGAATTATCTAGTGTGCCTTGCTTACAACACACCCATTAATGCAGTCCAGAATGATTTTTGCTGTTTTTGCAACAGTGTCACGCTGCTGAGACATATTTACCTTGTGGTTTACTATTACCCCTAGATCCCTTTCTGCAGTACTCCTTGCTAGACAGCCACTTCCCATTTTAGTGGCATTAAATTGTTTCTTCCTAAGTGGAATACTTTGCATTTCTTCTTATTGAACTCCTATTTACCTCAAATCATTTTTCCAGTTTGTTCATTGCGGGCAACCATGCTATTGTAGGAGGAGACAGGGCATTTTTACCTCTGTATTTGGCAGCTGGAATGCAATGTTGAATTCTGGTGTTCATAATAGAAGAAGGATTTTGATAAATTTGCAAGGGTTCAGAAACAAGCCATAAGAATAATTAGGGGACTAGAAAAATCTACCTTAGAGCAATAATCTCAAGGAACTCCATCTATTTAGCTTCACAAAGAAAAGTTTAAAGAAGTGACTTGATCACAGTCGAAATACCTACACGGGAAACAGAAAGGTCTGACAATCCAATAACTGCAAGTAAACGTTAGACAAATTTAGACAGTAATTAACCAGTGGAACAATTTACCAATTCTCCATCACTGACACGTTTTTTTTTTTTAATCAAGATGGGATGTTTTTCTAAAAGATCTACTTTAGGGATTATTTAAAGGTGGATCTCTGTTCTGTGTTATGCAGGGGGTCAGACTAAATTCCAATTGTACTTTCTGGCTTTTTACTCTGACCCATAGTCATAATTTTCCGCAAAAAGCGGTTTATATACATGAGTCTTCATAGGGCACTTAGGTCAGTATTACATTCTGCTGCTCTGTTTATTCAACTGCATGGCTCAAAAGTCTTTGGTAGGAAGAGAGAGGCAAGAAATAGATCTTGTCTCCCTCTGATAACAAGCCACCACACTTTGATAAAGTCACACTCCCACTCTGTAAGTACATGGAGCAATTAACTGATTTTAACTAGTCCAGATTAAGCTGGTGGGAATCCTGTTACTGAAGAACTTTAAGTCCAAAGTGTTTGTGTTAAAAAGTAACTGTATAGAAGTAAACAGGAACATTCATTATATAAATGCCTTCGCATGTGGGGTCCAGGACACTGAAGATGGCTGTTTAAATCCCAAACAGCCCCACACTAGGGAAGAACTGGAAAGCGACAGAGGAGAAACTGGTCCAATTTCACTCAGCCCATAGAGCGAAGCACAAATTACAAACTGCATGAAAGATACAAAGTGGACGAGACTTAAAAATGAGTCTAAGTGCCTTCCTTTAATACACAAGAAGCCCCATGCACAGCTAGCTGTCTCCTCCACCCTGTTTGGGCATGGTTGATAAAGACCAGCGGCTTTTAAGATTAGAACGGGAAACCTGGCTTTCATCTGAACTGGAGGAAGAAAAGCTCTTCCATTAGAACCATCGTCAGGGCTAATTGCTACAGCTGACAGTCTTGCCTTCACACCAGGCTTTTAAATACAAGCAAGTCCCTGTTCAAAAAAGGAGAGGCTTGTACTGAACAAGGTTCATAAACTCAGTGCCTGGGTAATCAGCCAGTTACAGATTAGTTCAGGGAAGGCCATGTTTGCTTAGGGAAAGTGGCTGAGTCATACCAACAGCGAGCTCAGTGACTGACATCACCCTTGAGCGTAGATAAAAATCGGAGTCTCCTGCCACTGGGCGGCTGAACAAACTGAGCAGTCCAAGACTCAGATGCCCTTCTCTCTCCAGTAATGTGAAAGGCTTTTAACAGCTGTTCAGAGCCCGAAGATTCCCTAATCAGCCCAATGGGAATAGACTGTTCCCAGACAGAACCTGCAACTTGAGCAGCCTTAAAAACTAACTGCAGTCTCTCTACCCCCTTCCTGGTACTTGCTAATAAACCTCTTAGGAGGCAGGGAAAGTCTCTCAGGGTATGTCTACACTACCCTCCTAGTTCGAACTAGGAGGGTAATGTAGGCATACCGCACTTGCAAATGATGCCCGGGATTTGACTTTCCCGGGCTTCATTTGCATAAGCGGGGAGCCGCCATTTTTAACACCCCGCTGGTTCGAACCCCGTGCAGCGCGGCTACACGGGCTCGAACTAGGTAGTTCGAACTAGAATTCCTATTCCGAACTACCGGTACACCTCGAGGACACTGCAGGTGTACCGGTAGTTCGGAATAGGAATCCTAGTTCGAACTACCTAGTTCGAGCCCCGTGTAGCCGCGCTGCACGGGGTTCGAACCAGCGGGGTGTTACAAATGGCGGCTCCCCGCTTATGCAAATGAAGCCCGGGAAATTCAAATCCCGGGCTTCATTTGCAAGTGCGGTATGCCTACATTACACTACCCTCCTAGTTCGAACTAGGAGGGTAGTGTAGACATACCCTCAGTTATCTGCATCTTAAGGTGGGGGGAAGCTCTATTTCTTTTGTTTTTAAAGCAAGTCTCCAGGAAAAGTGATAACATCTGGGCTTCCCACCACAATGGCTTTGGTTCAGATTGTCGCCACTGGGAGGGGCAGAGCGCCCCCTGCAGCAGCACTGCGTGGCTGAACCTCAGTCAGCCCAACATGTGCTTTCTCTACAGTCAAGGCCTGGTTAGTTACAACTATGATTCTGAAAGATGGAAAGACTGAGGACGAATCTGCAAGCTCTCTCTTAATTCTGGATGGAAGCAGCCTCCTCTCCCCCCCCACTTTCCAATTGGCTCCTCCTCCCCTCTTTGTACCTACAAGAATGGCTATATTGGGTCAGACCAAATGTCCATCCAGCCCAGTATCCTGTCTACCGACAGTGACCAATGCCAGGTGTCCCAGAGGGAGTGAATTGAACAGGTAATGATCAAGCAATCTCTCTCCTGCCACCCATCTCCATCCTCTGACAAATAGAGGCCGGGGACACCATTCCTTACCCATACTGGCTAATAGCCATTAATGGACTTAACTAGATACATTCATGGAGGTTCTCTTTTAAATCCTGTAATAGTCCTAGCCTTCACAACCTCCTCAGGCAAGGAGTTCCACAGACTGACTGGCTGTGTCTAGACTGGCAAGTTTTTCTGCAAAAGCGGCCACTTTTGCGGAAAAACTTGCCAGCTGTCTACACTGGCCGCTTGATTTTGCGCAAAAGCACTGACTTTCTACTGTCTGAAATCAGTGCTTCTTGCGCAAATACTATGCTGCTCCCGTTCGGGCAAAAGCCCTTTTCCGGAAATGCTTTTGTGCAAAAGGGCCAGTGTAGACAGCTGAAAACTGTTTTGCGCAAAAAAGCCCCGATGGCGAAAATGGCAATCGGGGCTTTCTTGCGCAAAACCGCATCTAGATTGGCACGGACGCTTTTCCGCAAAAAGTGCTTTTGCGGAAAAGCGTCCGTGCCAATCTAGGCGCTCTTTTCCACAAATGCTTTTAACAGAAAAACTTTTCCGTTAAAAGCATTTGCGGAAAATCATACCAGTCTAGACATAACCCCTATGTAATGTGTGAAGAAGAACTTCCATTTGTTTTAAACCTGCTGCCCATTAGTTTCATTTAGTGGCCCCTAGTTCTTATATTATGGGAACAAGTAAATAACTTTTCCTTATTCACTTTCTCCACACCACTCATGATTTTATAGACCTCTATCATATCCCCCCTCAGTCTCCTCTTTTCCAAGCTGAAAAGTTCCACTCTCTTTAATCTCCTCACATGGGACCCGTTTCAAACCCCTAATAATTTTAGTTGCCCTTCTCTGAACCTTTTCTAACGCCAGTATATCTTTTTTGAGATGAGGAGACCACATCTGTACGTAGTATTCCAGATGTGGGTGTACCAGGGATTTATATAATGGCAATAAGATATTCTGTCTTATTCGTTACCCCTTTTTAATGATTTCTAACATCCTGTTTGCTTTTTTGACTGCCACTGCACACTCCGTGGACATTTTCAGAGAACGATCCACGACTACTCCAAGATCTCTTTCCTGATTAGTTGTAGCTAAATTAGCCCCCATCATATTATATGTATAGTTGGGGTTATTTTTTCCAATGTGCATTACTTTACATTTATCCACATTACATTTCATTTGCCATTTTGTTGCCCAGTCACTTAGTTTGGAGAGATCTTTTTAAAGTTCTTCACAGTCTGCTTTGGTCTTAACTATCTTGAGCAGCTTAATATTGTCTGCAAACTTGGTACAGAGTTAGAGGGATCCCCTTGGGATAGAGTTCCCTGTCCCCATCCAGGGAATCTGTGTAGGGATCTCCTTCTGGTTATCCAGGCTCTGGTTCAGCTTTTCTGGCCCCAATGCATGTGGCCAGAAGCTACCTTCAGTAGGGTGATGGAGGTGTCTGGTCTCAGCAGCTTACACAGACAGCCAACGAGGGGTGACCAATTAGCGCCAACTGGGGTGAGGTCTGTTACAGAGGGCTTGTGTACACAGGGAAGCTATTGCAAACTGAGCGAGGGTGTGAGTTTAAAGTGGGATAGATATTCCCTCACGTACACAAACCCAGCAACACTTCTGCTGGAAACTGACTGTGACCCATCATTCACAGGGCCATCAGGCTGTCAACCTCAAAGGGGAGGGCAATTGGAAAAGGGATTGTATTCAGTCAGGGAAGGGACAGGAGGCAGCACAAGCCCCCAACTCCCTTGGGAGAGAATTTGCTTGGGTAAGCTCCAGTATCAGTGTTATCCACCTACAATCAGGTAAGAGAAATAAAGATAACGTTACTGACCCAATTCAGAATAATTCAGCCAAGTGAGATCTACACAGCTGGGACATGACACAGAAAGCAGTTTTAGTCTTGGGGACACCTGTCAGAAGAGGATGGGGACCACTTCAGATACCATGAATGCTAACTAAAAGTTCTTGCAGCAGCATCTGGCTTCTACTGCCTGATCACAAGTACTAGATGCTGCACATTTCACTGAAAACTCCAGTCTCCAGGGCAAGAGGAGCTGGGAACAAATGAAAGGAGCTTAGATCAACCCTGCGATTCAGTGTTTAGTTCTTTAAGGCTCACCTGCCGAGCAAACAGGCATCAACAGTCAGTAATTTGGGAGGCTGGGGGAACAACTAAGAGGTTTGCCATTGGGGGAACAGCATGAAACCCAACGTTGGAGCTGTTGAAAATGACACACTCATACCAGTTATTCACTAAATCTGTAAAG
The DNA here is from genome assembly GCF_052426305.1 of Pelodiscus sinensis. Lineage (NCBI taxonomy): Eukaryota > Metazoa > Chordata > Testudines > Trionychidae > Pelodiscus > Pelodiscus sinensis. The sequence goes on from NC_143063.1 coordinate 46,139,283, forward strand.
CAATTCAGATTCCTGTGGGGCAGCCTGCTCCTATGTCACTTCCTTCAAGGTGGAGATCTGGCTGGAGGGTGCATCCAAGGACCAACTCCAGTCATCTGAAGAAGTGGCTGTGCCTACAAAAGCTCATGATACCATCGACACATTTTGTTAGTCTATAAAGTGCTACCAGACCATTTGTTGTTTTTTGTTTTTTAAGTTTATCCTGTACAGACTAACGTGGCTACCCCCTGAAGCAATTGAGACATGATCATTACTGGTTCCTTTTATGGACGGGTCACTCATAGGCCACTTCACTTCTAGCTCTCACTGAAGTTATCAGCTCAAGGGCTACTTCAAACCCTCCCAGTTTGGCTGAAACCAAATGGTCGCTTTTAACTCTTTAGTGCAGGTGAGTTCACAGCATCCACACCACATGTTAGCACATGGCAGGAAGCCACAATCCCAAACATAAATGAGTTAGTAGCTCCATCCCGGATTACCCACCTCTGCAAAATGACCATGCGCTCATCCTCAGAGATGGCAAAGCTGGCTTTATGCACACCCCAAGTACCAAGCCAAACTGGTTTCTCACTCAAGTTCATTAGTTAGATCCAAATCTCACCTTGCTGCAGCCAAGACAGCATTAAATCCTTGCTGCATTAACAGTTATGAAGGTTATGTACACTCATGGAGAAAGGGCTGTTTGTTGGAGATGCACGTCACAGGCTCCAAAATACTACGGAGACCTGAGCTTAGAAAGGTATTCGGGCTTCATGAGAAATGTGCTAACAGAGCAGAGGACTGTACAGAGACTCAAATTTTGCAACGACAACAACAAAAAAGTGAATTTGTAGTTTTCCCATAGCACAAGGATGGCACTTGGTTTGGATAAAGTGACAGACCATGTCATTCAGATCAAGTCAGAGTACGACAAACAAGACCATTGCGTCTCCATAGATCTATGTGAGTTTATCTGCATCCCTTGTGATGGTCTCTAAACACACTCAGCATTAAAAGCAGAGGGGGCCATGGATTAAATCGGCTTGGCAAAATTCAGTTTTACACTTTTAAAATAAAAAAATTAAAAAGCCTTAAATATTGAGATCAATTTAAGTTCTCATACCCCGTGTTCCCTGTAAGCGAAGCACATTTCAAATGCAGAACTGCAGTGCGTATGGTTCCTGGAACCAGCGCGAGCCGGAACCAAGCAGTCCCAGCTCACACCCGTCTGGGATCGCTGCGCCTCTGCATTTTAAATATAAGAGCCGGGGGTGGGGGGGTGCAGTAGGGGGGCTCTTGCCACATTAAAAAAAAGCAGAGCTGCAACAGTCCAGAGCCGGCGCGAGCCAGGACTGCTTGGTCCCGGCTTGAGCTGACTCCAGGAGCTACCCCCGCTGCGGCTCTACAGAGCGGCCCCCTTATCAACTAATCGTGTATTTGATACAAATTCCTGCTTTGGGGCAAAATCTATTTATAGGTCAGGAATGAAACAATAGGGGAGTTGGCCAGCAGGAGAAACCAAGACACAATTTGTGGCAAGCAAGGGGTATCAACTACACAATTAGCCAAATAACTGTGCTTTAACATCCTTAACCAGAAGGTTGCAAAGTCAAGGTGACCCCTAATTTACTGCCTGCAGATGAACCACATGACTCCAGGGTCACTCAGTATTTTCAATAAGCTCCATGCACCCAAGGAAACTTGAGCGTAAAGGTCACTTGAGCAGCAGTCCTGGGGCTTTCTAGTATAATTTTCATTCCTAAACACGTTCAGATTTTCTGGATGCACATAAGTGGAAGACCCCAGTGCTCATTTACACACTGGCAGAGTTCCCATTCCATCAAGCTTATATTTCAGGATCTCTCCCTACAGGCGATAAATCCATCCATGGCTATTAGCCAAGATGGCCTGGGATGCAGATCCATGCTCCAGGTTCTGGACTGACACTGACAGAGGCTAGATCATTCAATTGCCTTGTTCCAGTCATTCCCTCTGAAGCATTTAGCACTGGGCATTGTCTAAAGACTGGACAAGATTGACCACTGCTCTGATCCAGTATGGCCTGTGATGTTGCACCCCCATATTTTTAATGGAAATATGGTTTTGAATATGGATAAGCAGAACCAATGTCTTACGCAAATTGGAACATCTAACCTATCACTGGACAGTTTGCAGTCCCCTGAATGCGTATATTTTATTTGTGTGCATGTATCATTCTTGCATGTGACATTACAAATAGGAAGAATAAACCCATTTATCTATCTAGATGTGCTACTGAAAGCCATTAACAGTATTCAAAACAATCATCTGTAAATAGTCTTTCCCTGTACGCCTGGACAATGGTAAATCCTACAAAAACAGCTGGCCCAGTCACCTGATGCTGGAACCCATTTTGAATATGGCACTTTTCCCTGGCGGTGGAGGAAGGGTTGAAGCTAAATTCAAAGGATTCCTGCCTTGGGGCAAAATCTATTTATAGGTCAGGCATGAGACATCAGGGAAGCTGGCCAGCAGGAGAAACCAAGACACCCTTTGCTTACCACCAAGATGACTGCGGAGGACAACAGACTGAACAGTAGGAAGAATCAGACCCAAACTAGGTGGCTGCCTACTTTGTGAAAAAAGAGGATTAAAACAACTGTTAAGGCAAGCAACTGCATGTAACTAGCTTAGCTGGTGTGTTTTATTTTGCTTAGTAACTTTGACCTGTCATAATTTGAAACCACTTAAATCCGACGTTTTATACTTAAGGAAATAACTTATCAACAAAACCAGTGTTAATTATTGTTACCTGTGGGGCTGAAGGGACAACAGCCATGCATGCCTCTTTCATTGATAAAGGGAGGGTGGGCTTAGTGGTATGATCAGTCCATCAAGGGACAGTCTCAAAGGCATCTGTGACAACTCATCACACGGCCTGTCTTAGGAAACTTCCCTTTATTAGGATTAAATACAAATCTTGAAGTCCAGAGTTTATTTTATGAGGAGGAACGAAGCAGGCATTCCCCTCTCTAAATGACATGCCTCAAGCTGATGTCCAGTGATCTCACCCAGGGCATGTCTACACTCCCAAAATAACTTTCACAATAGCATGTCCACATTATGGGGAAGCCTCAAAATTCGTCCGAGGCAGGCTCCATTAATGTGGACATGCTACCTCAACTTAGAGGCTCTGGAAGCACTGAGGAGAAACTAGTTTGAATGACTCTGGGGAGTGGTTCTTTCGAAACAGCAGCAGAGCATCCACTCTACCGCTATTTCGAAATAACTATTTCAAAATTTGCATTATTCCTTGTCGAAAGCAGTTCTTATTTTGAAATAACAGGCTGGTTGTTTCAAAATAACAGGTTTTGTAGATTGGACCTTGCTTGTTATTTCAAAATAAGGGGAGTTATTCTGAAATAACTCCCTAGTGTAGACCAGGACTAAGACACCAGAGAGAGGGGACTACAGTTCAGAGAAAACTAAAGGAAAGTTGCAGAACGGACCATCGTTATGACAAAGCTGGGAACATTAAGGATCAGCTTTTTTTGGGTGTGGGCAGAGACATCCTCTTAGACTCATCCAGAGGGACGGGACAAAATCTAGAGCAGCAGGTTTTCAGATTGCAACCCACTCAGCTCAGAGCTGAGCCCATGTGACATTCTCAGGGTCATACAGATTGTATTGAATGTGGCCCACAATGGTAACTAGATCAAGAACCACTCAGCTAGAGCCTAATAGTGTCATTTATGGGGCTGGATAGTGTTGGGGAGAGTTGGTCTCAGGAGCAATGTGAGTAGTTTCCGCCTCTCCAAAGCACACGCAAGCCCACTGCTCTGGAAAGCATCTGCTCCCTGTACCTAATTAGTTTCTACCAGTCTAAAACATCAAGAGGATGCTCTTCCAGCACCTCTGAGGGGTGAGTACTACTCCCCCTAGGTTACAACTGGCCACGCTACCTAAGGCATCACCTCAAAGTTCCTAAGAACCAAGTCATGGGAAAGCCTGGGTGACCAGGTCTCCATATTCTGCTCCCAAGGCAGTTTGTTTGCAGTAACTCCACACGCCATGCAGTGCCACGTGCGTGCTCAGTGCAGAAAGCGTTTGCTAATGGAGGTACGTACGGCAGGTGTAAACATCTCTGTACTCCATGTGTTCGTAGTCGGGAAGGATTTTCATAAAACGCCCCGACTTCACTCGTGGATTTATACCTGGACAGACATAGCAGGGTAAGTACCAGAGAAGCTCATTTCCCTCTGATAACGTTAATCTGAATCAACCAGACAGAAAGGCGCCCTTCACTCCCCAACACAGATCAGCCACTCAGCAGAATTCAGAACATAAGTTACTGATGTCACCAAACAAATTCCGAGTGGTGTTATGCAGGACATAACTGAAGATTTTTGGCTCTTTTCATGCCTCCATCCAGCCATTGGTTATCAAAAACACAATCTAGATCTTGGGTTTGGCTTTATTCCTAATTCTCTTAGTGTAGGGTGTAGAACAAGCATTCATTGTTTGAACCATGAAGTCTGAATTCTGCCAACAGTCCCAAATAAATTTTACTGCAACTAAAAAGTTCTGCACGACACTAGAGAATGAGAGCACACCACCAGGTAATCCTTTCAGGATAGCTGAGCAGGAAAGTACCCTTAAGTTTGTAAACAGATGTTTGCTGAATCTAAAAACTGACCACAAGCCAAGGATTTCACATCCCTGCAAATCAGGGTAAGGTTCAGGAAAGGTGGAATGAGCTGACAAGTGTTTTGACATGGCAGAAGCCTGGAGAAACTATGCAGGTCAGGACTCAGATTGTCAGATAGGCAGTAAGAAGCTTGTTTATTTAGAAATGGACTAGAGGTATGCTTTCTGCAGGCAAAACACTGTGTTCTACAGTGTTAAATGCTCACCAAGGACCTTCTACCTGGAAGGAGACTAAAGGTATTAACCACATTGGGAGGTGCTTCGACGTGTAAAGAAACTGCACAAACAGGACCATAGCAGGTACATGATTAATAGACAGCTTGTAACTAATATGACTCTAGCTGTAATGGAAGCCAAACTGCACAGCAAAGAAGAGCAAGAAAATTCCCCACAGTTATTTTCTAAGCACTACGTACACTCGAGTTGCCCTGAGTAGTCTCCCAGGGAAGTAAGTGGTTCCCTTCTCATTTTAGATAGGGAAATTGAGGCACAGTGAAGTTACATGGTCAAGACCATACAGCGACAGGATATCTAGCTCCCACCATTAAGGTTTGATGCACCAGGTCACCATTGCTTTTGACAGCAAGATGAAGCACCACACCCATTTGAAAGGAGTCAGCCATCCTGGGGATGGCTAAGCATAATCAAGACTCTCACAGTGGTGACCTACGAAGGGAAACATTTTTAACGAGCTGAGCCCCTGTCTATAAGGGCCTTGGAACTGTCTATAAGGGCCAACAGTTTGTCACTAGTGATTTCCTGAAGACCTGCAGTTGTTCCATTCCCTCCTAGACGGATTCAGCATCAGCCTTTGAGACCCATAAAACCCATGGGTTCCCTGATTTTGGTGGCAAGGACAGACCAATTCAGGACTGTGGGGCTGGTGTCAGCCAGCTTGCTGCTGGGGTTGAAGCAAGCGCCCCCAGCTGCCTACCTGCAACTGATCCAGCCAATGTAGTCTCTGACCACTAAGTAGGAGGGGCAGCTTGAGCTTACTAAGCAGGGGACTCCAGCATTCAAATGCCAGTTCAGGGTTATGCTGAATCTGCCTGTATTGCCTCTAGGGATTTGAACGAGTAGTTGATTAACTGATTAGCCTAGGCTAATTCGTTAATCTAATTGACTACTTGCATTCCCACCCCCCTGCTGCCTCTGAATCAGAGGCACAAGGGGGGAGGGAAACAGGAGCCAGTGCTGCTGACTGGGCTCTGCGTGCCGCCTGCACCCCCCTCCCATGCTGCTACCTCTATCAGAAGCAACAGTGTTTGGGGGGGGGGGGGGGGGGGAGGCAACCGCAGAGCAGTCTCTGCTTGCGGCAAGCCTGGGCCTGCCATGGGCAGAGGCTGCTTTGCAGCAACAGCCCCTGTTTGCAGGGGGTCCCAGCCCCCCATGGATAGGGACTGCTGCCAGAGCCTCTGGCCGTGGGGGGTCCCAGCCCTGGCCGCCGCAGACAGAGGCTGCTTTGTGGCAGCCTCACCCGCTCTCTCTCCTGCCCAGCAGCCTCTGTCCGTGGAGCACTCAGACAGGGGCTGCTGCTGTCTCTGTACCAGTCTGCGAGGGACCTGGTTTTTAAACTGTCTCTCCTCATGGACCATCTCCCTCCTGGCAGCAGCACAGGGTGGCAGGGAGCTCCTCAGAGTGAGGCAGGAACACACTGGCCGCCAGCCCTGCCCCCGGGGACTATAGAATAGTCGACTAAATGCTAGGAATTCATGCGGCTAGTCAACTATTCAATTAACCAAGAGCTAACAACTCTAGCTGCCTCTTCCTCCTCCTTCCCCACTGTACAAAAAGGATAAAACTCAGCTACCTCCCAGCGGGCTAGTGATAACCAAGGAGTTTGCATTTGTAAAGCACTTACATGAAAGTGGCAACATCCACCAGAATGCATGGGCAGCCGCTGCTTATTTGGAGATGTGTCCTAGCAACAATTGTGGATGATACTATGCAGGCCCACCACAGTCGGGACCCCCTTGTTCTGCAGGAGTAGTTTTGGAATGTTGGGGGCAGGTGAGGGAAGTAAAGGAACAGATAACCTCCCTCTCCCCCTTGTGTGTGTCAAGCGGTAATAGGTGCTGTACAAAGAAACATTTCCCCAATGTACTGTATCAGTGAACAGCAGTAGATTACATTGGGGAAAGGGAGTGGGACTTTGTTAGAAGACCATACAAAGATAAAACCTACTGCGATTAATACAGGTTACCCACTGGCCAGATCTGTAAGGAGCAAACAAAACCAAACAATTGAAGATACTTTAAAAATCCTACACACAGATTAAAAGCTCTCATCAGATTTGCCTGAGCTGTTACCAGTTACTAAACATGCTAGTCACAAACTAATATCCAGAGACCCTCAGATTCTGGTTTCTTCCAGTGAAAGAAACACAGCAATTCTTGATATCTGTCTGGTGTTAAAATGGTATGGGAGCCAAACTCATTACAATCTGTGCCAAGACAGACAGGGTCTGTGTTTCAAATGTTCAGAATATTCATTGAAAAATTCATTTGTAAAAATGGAACTAAACCAGATCAGGAGCACATAGACCTGCACTGACTTCACTTACGTTTGGCATAGACATCTCGACAGGACACTCCAGTGACCTCCAGTTTCCGTAAGTTCTCACAGACACCATATTCTGCAATGACAAGATAGAAGGTGTTGAAGAGATAATATAATGAATGATCTTGTGAAAAAGTCTGGACTGTCCACAGAATTTTAGGATTCCTACAACTGCAACAAGAATTTAAGCAGCCTTAAATTCAATCCCATGGATTTTATTTAGATAACAACCTTGCAAATTGCTCTATTGGTTTGCATATAATCTTGTTGCTCTTTTCCAGAAGCACAAAAAGAAAGCTGAGTGACATTCCTTTCCAGATTCACTTCTCAGAATCCTTAATACATTTTGCAAGTGATGGCTGGCTGCCTGCAACACATCATGACAAGTTCTTGCTGGTAAATTACAGACACATCTAGAATAGGTAGCAGCATAAAGTGGGGGAAAATGACCCATCCAAACTGATCCTCTGTCAGGAGAGCAAATCATCATTGCAACTGGTAGCTTTACCCCCAACAAGCAAAAAAGTGTGTATTAAGACTCAAGGAAAATGGTCACATTTCCGAGTACTGGAAGATCTATAGCTGAGATCACTGTAAAAGAGTAAGACTGTTTCATGGCCCCAAGTTGTGGAGAATGTAAGAGTCTGCATGTACAAATACACTTGCGAACAATCAGACTGAAATGGATTCTTTGCTTTGCAGATACCTCTGACTGGTTTGTTTTCAATACAGTCTGTTAATCATCCGGGGATCTTAAAAGCCTTTTCAACATTTTAAAAGTAACTTTAAACAGGAAATGGGAGACTCCACTGCAGTTTCAAAAGGCAAGCATTAAAATTTAATTCTTACACATAGCCAACAAGCACTAGCAAACAGTACAGCAAAAGAAATCCTGTAACAGCAAGGGAAGAGGGGAAACGTATCAAATAGCAAGGAGGAGCTTAGTGCCAAAAGCAAGTCAGCTGCAGATACCCTCATATCCCTCAGTAGGGAAAATCCACACTTTCTGAAAACCTCAACTGCACCTGCTAAAAAAATCAGACACCAGCTTCCTTCAGTAGATTAAAGCACCTGATAGCTCCTCACACCTGTCAGATATCCAATACCAAGCTTGTCCTTAAAGAACCCCAGGGAAGCCACCTGATCCGAAACCCTCTCTCGCACAAGGGATGGTGCCCATCAAGCTTCCTTCAATTTATGATTAACTATTGCTGCCTGTTACCAGTATCTATTCCCAATAACTAGCACTGTACTCTGATTTCAAGTTATAGGCAAAGCAGACATCAATCATGTTCTTACTATACATATGTGCCTACGTAGATACATGTTTGGCAACGGTATGCATCATCATCTGACAGAGCACCCACGAGATTACATGCACTTTGGAAGGTTGACCTGGGTTACTGCAGGAACCAATGTGCACAGTCTCTTGCTACAAGAAGTGTGTTGAATAAAAACAGGAAGGGGATAGGAGGGAGAAAACATATTCCCCGCATTATAAACTTCTGCTCATCAGCAAGAGCAGGATGAAGCCCTAGTTTAGGATGGGAGATGGGGAGGGAGTACAATTAGCTAATGAACAGACAGCAAAGCTTCCAGGAATGCACTTCGAGCCTAGCACAAAACAAGCCATTTCGAGCTGGGCTGGAGCCAATCGAACGTATGCAGCAATCTTGCAGATTCGTGAAACCAAAGCGCATTTCCAGCTTTTAATTCAGGACCTACCCCACAAATGATGCCATGTCCCTCCTGCCAATCTGGCAGGTATTCTACTGCTTTTAACGTTAGCTTGTGTCTTGTTTGGTAACAGAGTAATATCAGTGACATGATAAAAGCAATAGGCTTTTGCAGCTGGTCTGTGATTCAGGAAATTACAGGCCTTCACAAGAGGCTAGAAGTGGTGTTGTCACAGCCTATGGTTTGGAGAATAGCTAGTTCATATACTAAAGCAAAGGTTCACTTGCCTACAGAGCCAGCAAGAGGGCTGCTATGTCTGGCTGTGTGCTTTGCACAGCAAGCAATGCAGATAGATTAAATTGGATTCCGTCATCCAAAGTCAGACTGCAGGGGGAAAAAACCACGTAGGGATGTTACAGGTCCAGCTGAGTGCCTCTTTTGGTCACTGACGCAGCTACTGAACCCCCAGGTTTTTTAAGCCCATAGAAACTGATTGATGTCCAAGTACTGCCACTATCATAACGTCTCTCAGGTGCAGACCTTCTCTTTGGCACATACACCCGCAACAGCAGTGCCACATGGCTCCCCACCACTCAGCCCCCAGAACCAGCGATGACCCCTCAGACTCTCCCTGTCACTTAAACACCAATCCTGGGGGAATTCTGCAATTTTACTATGGCTCCAAATGCAACAATTGCTAACACACCCTTTCCATGAACTCCACTAACAACTCCATAGAATCCATCAGAATTCCTAAGCTGTATCAAATCACCACAAGACAATTCTGTTCAAAATATATTTTTTCGTTTTGTTCTTTATTAGTCAGGGTAGGAGTGTGATGACTCTCTTCCTCCAGGAGATGGGCTCCTGATGTCACACAATAACATGATCCTCACTTTGGAATTACATCATCAAGCCTGTCTAAACTAGTGGAAACACTGATCAAACAAAGAAATCATTATGTAAGCTGGGAAAAACCATTCAATGAAACAAAGATCCCGTCAATTAGCATCATTAAGTCGCAGGGGAATACTGGATGTTTCCAGCAAGGGTATACTGGATGTTTGGGTATACTGGATGTTTCCAGCAAGAATCATCTTCTCAAACATTAGAAAATTCCTAAAAACCATTCCAGTGCCATTCATTTCCATTGCTATGTGACATGAGGCATGCAAGTCCTGCAAGAATTTCATCTAGTTTGCTGGCAAGAATGTCATTTTAGGAAATTCCTACAAGTCAGAATCCTGGTCTACTCAGTAATATGAACTACAACCAGAAGCCCATACTGGCTTTACTTAACTGCCAATACTTTGGTCTCCACAACCTGTAATTTTGTATCTTTTACCACTACCACAGCCCTTCAAGGAAAAAAAAACAACCACTTAACTCCCCTACTACTCCCACATCCAATCCCAACTTTTATTAAAGACAAGAATGCTCACCAGAGCATTGACAGCACTATTTATTCTTGACTCTGGAAAGGATAAAGGGGAGGTTAAACTAAGCTAAGAGCTGTGTAATACTGCAATGCAACTACAGGGGAAAAAATACTGTTTTGCTCTCCCTGACAATCAAATGGGAGGTTTCCAGTAGATCCTGCTTCACTGCAATTAAGGTTATTTTAAGGGAAGTTCTCAATGCGCCAGAAATTAAATGCTGAAAATGTTTTAAAGCCTTAATGTGGATGGAAATTCACTGCCATCGTGAGAGCGGCTGCTCATAATCTTACTTCAAAAGGAAGGCTAGAACTTGATTATGAAACTGTTCTACTTGCTGGGAAGGCTGCTCTTAGGTTAACTGACAGGACTTCTGTATTTACCATGTGTTGAGTAAATCTTACCAGCGTTGCCAGGCCCTGTGGAATTTAAAGTATTAAACAGTGCACTGTTTATTATGGCCTGCACTTAAGTGTAACATTGTCAGCTTCCTGATTTACACATTTGTAAGTGCAGTGTATTATCTCTTTTGCTTTCTTCTCTTCCTGGTTTCACTCTTCCTTCTCTTCTATAACAGATTGTGGTATGTATTTTTCTATTTACACTTTTTCTCCCCCCGCCCTCCGAACTGTTCCTCTACCTTCCCCACAACCAATTTTTTTCTGCAGAATAGACACCATGATAAATAGCAGCAGCTACTGTTACTACGCTCTTGAACAGGCGTAAAGAATTTGGAAGTGCTTTTCAAGGAAGTCTTTAGTAGTGAGCAAGGAAACAGACATTGGAGATAGTCAGGTACAAAAAACATTTGTGAACCTGCAGATCCAGAGACACCAAATTTATGCCACACTACAGCTACCAGTTACTAGCAACTAAGTCTTTTTGTTGTGTCTATGCAAGCACATTAGGAGCATGAAAGGCTGTATGTGATAAGGTGTGAAGTGGCTATAGGTCTGACATGGATGCAAAGACCACACACAGGTGAGTCATGTCATTAAGTGCACACAAGGGGTCAGTGAAAAGCTTTGTACACTGGCAATGGGAGATGGGCTTATGTTCACAGCTCTGGACAAGTCACTCCCTCCCCCCATCCCTGTGCATGACTTAGCTTCCACATCTGTAGAACAGATGCCCACCACTGTAAAGTGTTCTGAGATCTACAGACGACTAACCTACAGGTGCCAAGTGGAACAAAGACTGTCTCATGATGAGTATTTAACAGCTAATATTTTCTCCCCAACCTTCTTTACACAAAAAAATTACAGTATTTTAATTTGTGAAGTCTAAAATCTGATTATGATGAACCACAGGTGAAATTACCTAGACAGGTGTCCTGATGTGGTGTGTTTTCACACTATTCAACATCTGGTTGCCATTAAATCACAAGCATATGTGGTCATGGGTTAATTAAGGTAAGTCAACTCAAAAACCAAAGTGTGTAGTAAAGTGATAGCATTCCTCTTGCCAAACAAGCAGGTCAGAGAAACTGTTTATCCCAAACAGTCACAATGATAAAAGGGCATCACCCCAAAGATATCTAGCTACATACGTTGCACAACTAGCTAATGTTTCCCCACATTCATTCTCCAGTTTCAGTGTCACAGGCAAAAGCAACTGCCTATAGGTTCACTCCCCCCTACACAAAATACTGCTCCAAGTACTGCGATAAAAATTGAGTAGGCCTGCAATTACACTGAGACAAGGTGTCAGAACTCATTTGACTAAGAGGTTTGATTTGCATTTTTAATTATAGACTATGGCTACAATGTTAGGACCATTTATTACCCTTGATCCACGGCAGTGATCTGAAGATAATTGTATGTAAGCATGAAAATCAGAGGTAAAGGCATAGCTCTATGTTTACTTGGCCAGTTGTATCTGCACAACAGCAACAACCGTACAACCAACCAAGAAGTTACAGTACCCACAACTGTAATCTGGAAGTACAGATCTGATACATTCAGTGCCTTAAGAGTTAATATGTTATTGTTCGGAATAGAACTATGTTATTGAATTCACCCTTTTGCTCTATTTTAGGCATATTACATAAAGAGAATACTTTTCTAGCCAAACTGTCGTAAGATAACTCTCATCCCAAAACAATACTTATTTTTGTACATCGCACCTACCTAAAGATTGGTTGGTCTTCCCCTATCCAAGTTTGAAAGTCATGCAATCTTATACTCACTACTAAGTGGAGATAGCATATGAAGACGCAACGCTCCAGATACACACATACAAACATGAGTCCAACATGCCTACAACAATGCATGGAACTCCACACATTTCCAAGCATCTGAGTTATTCCTATGATGAGAAATTCAATTAAACTCAGAGTGTATTTGAATTTATTCTCTCTTATATGGAGAGCATTATTTGAATATATGCAACAGCTCTACTAATGAAAGACAGGGAGATGGTGAGTTATTACACTAACAGATTGCACAAGTATGAATCTTATTGATAATCTGAACTTTCAAAATTATAGTTCCCACACTGATGGGGGGTGGCCACATTACATCTAAGAAGGTAAAATAATTTACCTTCTATACAGCAATACCAAATGCTATATACAGTACATTAACAAATTACAGTTTCAAGAGATGCCATAACTGGATTTATTGAATTAGGAGTTTAAAGTCTAATTCCTATGGTCATGTTTACAGAGTTATAAGAGCTTGTTGTATTCCTGGGAGAAGGCTGATTTTTTTCATCTGTCTAAAGCACTGTGCATGCATTGCTTTTGGTATAGGAAGTGCTCTGGTGGATCAGATTAGGGGTTTATCTAAATCAGAATCCTTTCTCTGACAGTGGCCAAACCCAGATGCTTAAGAGAAAACACAAGGAGCTGTAGCGAACAGTTATGCAATACTAATGTGCTGGTATGAGTAGTTTCATACTACATCTTGCCGACCACTGTGTAGTCTATGCCTTGAAGGCAGGAGATGTTATACATACAAGTTTTCAATCTTACCTCATGTAACTGTGATTGCTCTTATCATACACAGTCTTATTTTCCTTTGAATTCTACTAAATTCTTGGCCTCAATGATATATAGTGACAGTGAGATTCATAGATCATTTGTGAGTTGGGAAAAAAGATATTTTCTTGTATCAGTATTAAATTTGGTTTATTTTAACATTAGTGTCTCTTTGTACAATAAGAAACAGATGGCATTGTATAAAATAAACACATCACACTCACGTGTGAGAACTTTGTTTTTTGTGAGTTGTGGTTTTGACAAACATTTATGATCTAGAGACTTTGAAAATGTTTGTGAAATTTAACTATACAGGTATAGATTCTTCTTTCCCACCCTTATAATGAGAACTGAAAAGTGGATGCTACTTTTTTTTGGTCCTTCTCCCAAAAAAATTTAATCCATGGGCAAGAAGGATCACACCAGGCTGAGAAAACACACTGCAACTTCTTGGGAACTGTCTTCAGTACTTAGTCTATCCATGGGTTCTCACCAGTGCTAAAAGCACCATCAGCTGCCCTCCAGTGCAAATAAGCAACCATCCATCTCCCTGCAGCACAGGGTGCTGTCCTTAATGCATCTGAACACTGTCTTTCTATTTGATGGCACTGAAAGCAGCTGCCTGGCGTGCTCAAACACTCCAACTAGATGCGTTCACTGGCAGGTCCAAAATGTTAATATATGTATGTATATATACACACGCGCGCACACACACACACACACACACACACACACACGATATCATGGCTGGCCGCAAATGCACCACATAGCAAGAGATGTAACGGGTACCGTTCTGGGAGAAGCAGAAGCTAGGTAGGCAACGTGAAGGGTGTCAGGACAGCTGAGTTAGCAGAGAGGGGACAGGCAATAGGGTGTCTGCAAAGCAAAGGACAAGGAGCAAAAAGCATCCATTACATGTTAGTAGGAAAGGACTGGGGCTCTGAAGATGGTCATGCCCTGAATGCAGCAGGTTGTCTTTACAGAAGTGGTAGGGAGATGCTCCAGGGAGAGGGGAGGATTGGCACCCTGGTTGTGACATGCTCACCAGCACCACGCAGAAGCTGGTACCCACCCAACTGCACGCACGGGGTCCCCAACCAGTCCCAGCACCTAGTGTCCCTAGTATCAACACCCCCACCATCCCCAGTGTCTCCCTACTTTACCCACAAACCGTTAGCTACCCCTTAGCTGTCCGCACCCAAAGGCTACCTTCCCCCCATGCTTCTCTGTCCCATAGGACCTTTTCCAGAGACACCCCCCCACACACATACTTGCAGACTCAACCTCATACTATGCCCCTTTTCGGACTCCTCCTCAGCACCCCCTCCCTGGATCTGGCCTCTTCAGAGACACCCCATACCGTGCATCTAGTGCTCCCTGGGTGCCCTGGGTCTCACCAACCCCCACCTCGAGCCTGGCCCCTTCCAGAGCCCCCAGTGGACCCTCTGGCATGAACACGGTCACCCCAAGTCTCTCCCATACTCAGACCCATCTGAGCCTTGCCCCCACCCCAGGTCTGTCCCATAGACAGCCCCCAGAGGAGCTCTGGGCCCCGAACTCCCACTCCGGGTCTGTCCCGTAGAGTGTCCCCAAGGGAGCTCTGGGCCCCGAACCCCTGCTCTGAGTCAGTCCCAGACAGTGCCCCCTGGGGAACCTCTGGGCCCCGAACTCCCCGCTCCGGGTCTGTCCCGGACAGTGCCCCCAGGGGAGCCTCTGGGCCCCGAACCCCCGCTCCGGGTCTGTCCCGGACAGTGCCCCCCGGGGAAACCCTGGGCCCCGAACCTCCGCTCCGGGTCTCTCCCGGACAGTGCCCCCAGGGGAGCTCTGGGCCCCGAACCCCCGCTCCGGGTCTGTCCCGGACAGTGCCCCCCGGGGAAACCCTGGGCCCCGAACCCCCGCTCCGGGTCTGTCCCGGACAGTGCCCCCCGGGGAACCTCTGGGCCCCGAACCCCCGCTCCGGGTCTGTCCCGGACAGTGCCCCCCGGGGAACCTCTGGGCCCCGAACCCCCGCTCCGGGTCTGTCCCGGACAGTGCCCCCCGGGGAACCTCTGGGCCCCGAACCCCCGCTCCGGGTCTGTCCCGGACAGTGCCCCCCGGGGAACCTCTGGGCCCCGAACCCCCGCTCCGGGTCTGTCCCGGACAGTGCCCCCCGGGGAACCTCTGGGCCCCGAACCCCCGCTCCGGGTCTGTCCCGGACAGTGCCCCCGGGGAACCTCTGGGCCCCGAACCCCCGCTCCGGGTCTGTCCCGGACAGTGCCCCCGGGGAACCTCTGGGCCCCGAACCCTCGCTCCGGGTCTGTCCCGGACAGTGCCCCCCGGGGAACCTCTGGGCCCCGAACCCCCGCTCCGGGTCTGTCCCGGACAGTGCCCCCCGGGGGAGCTCTGGGCCCCGAACCCCCGCTCCGGGTCTGTCCCGGACAGTGCCCCCCGGGGACCTCTGGGCCCCGAACCCCCGCTCCGGGTCTGTCCCGGACAGTGCCCCCCGGGGAACCTCTGGGCCCCGAACCCCCGCTCCGGGTCTGTCCCGGACAGTGCCCCCCGGGGAACCTCTGGGCCCCGAACCTCCGCTCCGGGTCTGTCCCGGACAGTGCCCCCCGGGGAACCTCTGGGCCCCGAACCCCCGCTCCGGGTCTGTCCCGGACAGTGCCCCCCGGGGAACCTCTGGGCCCCGAACCCCCGCTCCGGGTCTGTCCCGGACAGTGCCCCCCGGGGAACCTCTGGGCCCCGAACCCCCGCTCCGGGTCTGTCCCGGACAGTGCCCCCCGGGGAACCTCTGGGCCCCGAACCCTCGCTCCGGGTCTGTCCCGGACAGTGCCCCCAGGGGAGCTCTGGGCCCCGAACCCTCGCTCCGGGTCTGTCCCGGACAGTGCCCCCCGGGGAACCTCTGGGCCCCGAACCCCCGCTCCGGGTCTGTCCCGGACAGTGCCCCCCGGGGAACCTCTGGGCCCCGAACCCCCGCTCCGGGTCTGTCCCGGACAGTGCCCCCCGGGGAGCTCTGGGCCCCGAACCCCCGCTCCGGGTCTGTCCCGGACAGTGCCCCCCGGGGAGCTCTGGGCCCCGAACCCCCGCTCCGGGTCTGTCCCGGACAGTGCCCCCCGGGGAACCTCTGGGCCCCGAACCCCCGCTCCGGGTCTGTCCCGGACAGTGCCCCCCGGGGAACCTCTGGGCCCCGAACCCCCGCTCCGGGTCTGTCCCGGACAGTGCCCCCGGGGAACCTCTGGGCCCCGAACCCCCGCTCCGGGTCTGTCCCGGACAGTGCCCCCCGGGGAACCTCTGGGCCCCGAACCCCCGCTCCGGGTCTGTCCCGGACAGTGCTCCCCGGGGAGCTCTGGGCCCCGAACCCCCGCTCCGGGTCTGTCCCGGACAGTGCCCCCCGGGGAGCTCTGGGCACCGAATCCCCGCTCCGGGTCTGTCCCGGACAGTGCCCCCCGGGGAACCTCTGGGCCCCGAACCCCCGCTCCGGGTCTGTCCCGGACAGTGCCCCCCGGGGAGCCTCTGGGCCCCGAACCCCCGCTCCGGGTCTGTCCCGGACAGTGCCCCCCGGGGACCTCTGGGCCCCGAACCCCCGCTCCGGGTCTGTCCCGGACAGTGCCCCCCGGGGAGCTCTGGGCCCCGAACCCCCGCTCCGGGTCTGTCCCGGACAGTGCCCCCCGGGGAACCTCTGGGCCCCGAACCCCCGCTCCGGGTCTGTCCCGGACAGTGCCCCCCAGGGGAGCTCTGGGCCCCGAACCCCCGCTCCGGGTCTGTCCCGTACAGTGCCCCCAAGGGAGCTCTGGGCCCCGAACCCCCGCTCCGGGTCTGTCCCGGACAGTGCCCCCAGGGGAGCTCTGGGCCCCGAACCCCCGCTCCGGGTCTGTGCGGTCCGGAGCTCAGGGGGGACCTCTGGGCCCCGAACCCCCCCGAGCCCGGGCCCCTCGTCCCGTCCCCCCCGGCCCGGGCGGTACCTTCCCGGCAGCGCCGCCGCCAGATGGTGTCGGTGCGGAGGATGCGGCGGAAGGCGCTGCAGACCCGGGCCAGGCTGGGCAGGTCGGTGCCGGGCAGCGAGCCGAAGATCTGCACCAGGAGCTCGGGGGGCAGCTCCAGCAGGGAGAGCGGGGCCCTGGCGGGCGGGGCCGGCGCCTCCCCCGGCCCGGCTCCCTCGATCCGCTCCTCCTCAGCGTCCGTGTCGGGCTCGCTGTCGGCCGGGCCCTCCCGCCGCTGCTCCCGCTGCGCCCCGCGCCGCCGGCAGCCCCGCGCCGGCCCCACCCCGCACAGCCGCGCGCACACCGCCATGGCCGGCTGGCGGACTGGCGGAGGGCGGCTGCCGGCGGCGGCCCGCACGCGCAGGGCCCGCCCCCCGCCGGGTCCGGGCCAATCAGCAGCCTCGCTTGGCGCTGACCGCAGCGCGCCACAGACGGCGACACGCCCCGCGGGGACGTAGCCACGCCCGCTGTCACTTTCGCCGCACCTACGAGCGGCCTCCACACACTCCCGCCCCGCCCCCGCCGTCACGTGTGCCACGCCCACTCGCCGCATAGTCCGCCCACAAGGGGGGGCCGCGCCCAGTTCGTGACAGACCACGCCCCCTTGCTGAGTTACCGGCGCGTTCGAGCGGATGGCTCTCATGGCCCTCTTGGGGCTGACCCCCCCCCGCGGGGGCCACACAGCCCCCCCCACCCGTGCGGTCTGACAGCCCCCCCGCGGGGCCACACAGCCCCCCCCACCCGTGCGGTCTGACAGCCCCCCCGCGGGGCCACACAGCCCCCCCACCCGTGCGGTCTGACAGCCCCCCCGCGGGGCCACACAGCCCCCCCCACCCGTGCGGTCTGACAGCCCCCCCGCGGGGCCACACAGCCCCCCCCACCCGTGCGGTCTGACAGCCCCCCCGCGGGGCCACACAGCCCCCCCCACCCGTGCGGTCTGACAGCCCCCCCGCGGGGCCACACAGCCCCCCCCACCCGTGCGGTCTGACAGCCCCCCCGCGGGGCCACACAGCCCCCCCCACCCGTGCGGTCTGACAGCCCCCCCCCGCGGGGCCACACAGCCCCCCCAACCGTGCGGTCTGACAGCCCCCCCGCGGGGCCACACAGCCCCCCCAACCGTGCGGTCTGACAGCCCCCCCCGCGGGGCCACACAGCCCCCCAACCGTGCGGTCTGACAGCCCCCCCGCGGGGCCACACAGCCCCCCCACCCGTGCGGTCTGACAGCCCCCCCCCCGGGGCCACACAGCCCCCCCCAACCATGCGGTCTGACAGCCCCCCCGCGGGGCCACACAGCCCCCCCAACCGTGCGGTCTGACAGCCCCCCCGCGGGGCCACACAGCCCCCCCAACCGTGCGGTCTGACAGCCCCCCCCCCGCAGGGCCAGAGAGACCCCCCGTGGGCCAGCCCCCCCCGGGGCCACACAGCCCCCCCCAACCGTGCGGTCTGACAGCCCCCCCGCGGGGCCACACAGCCCCCCCACCCGTGCGGTCTGACAGCCCCCCCGCGGGGCCACACAGCCCCCCCAACCGTGCGGTCTGACAGCCCCCCCCGGGGCCACACAGCCCCCCCACCCGTGCGGTCTGACAGCCCCCCCCCCCGGGGCCACACAGCCCCCCCAACCGTGCGGTCTGACACCCCCCGCGGGGCCACACAGCCCCCCCCACCCGTGCGGTCTGACAGCCCCCCCGCGGGGCCACACAGCCCCCCCAACCGTGCGGTCTGACAGCCCCCCCCGGGGCCACACAGCCCCCCCACCCGTGCGGTCTGACAGCCCCCCCGCGGGGCCACACAGCCCCCCCAACCGTGCGGTCTGACAGCCCCCCCCCGCGGGGCCACACAGCCCCCCCACCCGTGCGGTCTGACACCCCCCCCCCGCGGGGCCACACAGCCCCCCCCAACCGTGCGGTCTGACAGCCCCCCCCCCCCCGCAGGGCCACACAGACCCCCCCCACCCGTGCGGTCTGACAGCCCCCCCCCGCGGGGCCACACAGACCCCCCAACCGTGCGGTCTGACACCCCCCGCGGGGTCACACAGACTCCCCCCACCCTGCGGTCTGACAGCCCCCCCCGCGGGGCCACACAGATCCCCCCCCCCACCCGTACGGTCTGACAGCCCCCTCCCGCAGGGCCACACAGACCCCCCCCCCACCCGTGCGGTCTGACAGCCCCCCCCTCCCGCAGGGCCACACAGACCCCCCCCCCACCCGTGCGGTCTGACACCCCCCGCGGGGTCACACAGGGTCACACAGATTCCCCCCTCCCACTCCTGGACTCTGACAGCCCCCCCCCCGCGGGGCCACACAGCCCCCCCCACCCGTAGGTCTGACAGCCCCCCCTCCCGCTGGGTCACACAGACCCCCCCCCCCCCCACCGTGCGGTCTGACACCCCCCGCGGGGTCACAAAGACCCCCCCCACCCGTGCGGTCTGACACCCCCCGCGGGGTCACACAGATCCCTCCCTTCCCACCCCTGGGTCTGACAGCCCCCCTCCCCCCTGGGCTCTGACACACCTGACCTGACCTGGCTCCCCTCCCCTCGCAGGGGGGGCACAGGAAAGCCCATCGGCTCCTGTGTGAAGGTTTCCTTGCCACGTGGAACAGACTCACAACCCAAAAGTGACCTGGGAGGTCTTGGGGGGGCTCTGCCAAGGAAGCGTGTCCGGCCTCCCGGGGGGACTTCTGCAGGCTCTGAGCCGCCCCTCTGCAGCAGAGCTGGGGGGTCCTGCATCACCCCAGAGCCCCCACCCATCACAGGTGCCAGCACCGCCCCTACTCTGCGACTAGGTTCCCACTACAGACCGTCCCAGCGGTGCTGGCAGGGAGAGTGGGAAACCCAGAGCCACCTCCCCAGCGGCGCCTTCTGGGTCCCACGGCCGGCTCATGCCCCCGCTCTTTGCAGTAGTCTCTGTTTGCAGGGATGCTGCATTGCTGGTGTCCCCGCCTTTCTCCTGGGCCAGCCCGGCTACAACACATGGTATCGCGTCTCTGCTGCCGGCTGCAGAGAAGGAGATGCTTCCTTCCTACTATCTGCATAAGAAATGTAACAGGCACGGTGAAAAAAAAATCTCAGGTCTTGCCCCGTGTGAGGATCGAACTCACGACCTTCAGATTATGAGACTGACGCGCTACCTACTGCGCTAACGAGGCTCCCTGAGAAAACTTGCTTCAGCTAGAGTCTTTAATCTTAACTTCGCAACTTTGGGCGTTTGAGTTAATTTCTATTATTTATTTTAGCTCTTCAGTGACTGTAACTATACAGCAATCCTGAAATGCTGAGAGAGGGCTCTGCTTTTGCAAAGTACCCGCCTCTCTGTGGCTTTTTGGAAGGAATTATTTTCCCTTTGTAATTTCCAAGCATTCAAACATTATTTTTCCCTTAAGAAGGACCATGTAAACATTAATTATTTTCCCCTTAAGAAGGACCATGTAAACATTAAAACACACCTTATGTTTTTTCCTCCATCTTATGAAGCATCAGTATTAGCTTTTGAGCTCTCTAAAGAGGGAACAAACTTTGTAGTAATTGTTTGTATAATACATGGTACAATAGGGACTATAGAGAGAAAACCTAGTCTCATTGACCTCATTGGGAGTTTTGCCACTGACTATAAAACAGCCAAGATTTCTCCCTTAATTGGGGTCTTATCAGAGCTGCCAATAAATACATAATAATAACAACCCACACTTAATATACTGGACCATTATATCCTCATCCTAGAAATTAAGATACCCTAGATGGGGAAATAACAGTTATTTCCATAATACTACCATCTGCCCCATGCTTGTTTACAAACAAAGCACTCACTCAAGAACTCAACCGGTCTGTGAACATGCGGGCATGATTGGGATACCTGGACAATTTGATAGGTGGAGAGAAGCTACTCTGGAGGATGTAACTCAGATAGACCTGAAACATGTGTTTTGTTTTTGGTTACATTCTCCTGCATCAGATGCTGAAGGGGCAGCTGAGCCTGGCTGTGAAATAGGGGCCAACATTTTCAAAAGTAACCATTGATTTTGGGTGCCCAGCTTGAAAGTCTTGGGCTTGATTTTCAGACAAGCTGGGCACCCACCCACAGCTCTGATTTCAATTCATGGAAGCTGCAGGTGCTCTAAGATTGTGGAAGTCCGACCCAAGATGAAGTGGGGTGGGCACCCAGAGCTTGAGTCACCCCAGACCAGTAGCCACTTTTGGAAATGTGGCTGCTTGGGAGGCATAAGAAGGAGGGGGGGGGGGGGGGAAGTGTGTGGAAAGCAAACATCTGCCTTCTATATGGATCAAATCACACAAATCCTTCCAGTTCATCTTAAGACTCACCAGTCCCCATACAGAACCACAAAAGTTCAGATACTGCTGGTCTAAAGGATTTTGTAGCCACTGTATAGTCAATTAGGGCCACTGGGCCCAGGGGGAAAAGCAGCAAAGGACGCAGTTGGGGAGTAAAACAAAGGACACCTTTATGACATTACTCCATGCTTAAACTTTGCTGCACAGAGCTGAGGAGTCCTTTCTCCTTCAGTTTTTCCCTCTTTTCTTCTCTCTCTCTCTCTCTCTCTCTCCTCTGACCCTGACACACTGCTCATCACTTGCTGACCCCTACAGTTATCTCCCTGCCTCCAATAGAATCTTATCCTCTATGTCCCCATGGCCATAAAGGAGTTATCTAACACTCAACTCAATGATAGGAGCTCCTGCTTACTCCCAAATCTCTTGGTAACAGCTTTTAATTAAAGCACCTTCCTTCAATTTCACCCCCTGAAACTGTTCAAGCCAGCAGGGGGCAGGCTGGTCCATGGTGATGCCAGATGGCTTCACCTAAGGCAGAAGGCAGCACAGGAGAGGAAATGGCTCACTAGCAAAGAAGCGGTGCCTGTGTCTACTCTAAGTATCCTGGCAGGTAGCTTGGCCAGGGGTTTGAACATGGAAGTTAGGAATCCTACTCTGGGCCAGATCCAAAACACACTGAAGTCAATGGCAGGCAAGGCTCTTTAGAGGATGCCCTCTGTAATCTTGGACCAGTCATTTGGTCTCTCTCTGTATCAAATTTCAGGATTTTAAATCCTGCCCCAGAGGGATGGAGAATTGAAGACTGCAGCTTAAGATACAAAGTGCTTGGCCAATGCTAAAGATAACTGTTGTCTCCTCACTTGGATGCAGTGGTGGTTTGAAACACCAGGGATCCTAGATTTTACAACCATGGGACAAGAGAAATTCCCATTGAATAGGATCTAGATTCTTGGACCTAGTTGGAGGGTCTTGCAATGTTGTCCACTCATATCACCAGCGGGCAAATAGTCTAAGGGTATGTCTACACTACAGAGTATTTTTCGGAAAAATGGCCATTTTTCTGAAAAAAATTCACTTATGTCCACACTGCAATTGTGTTCTTTCGAAAGAAAATCGAAAGTACAGAGGGGTTTTTCCAACACTGGTAAAACTCTTCCTATGAGAAAGAAGCCTTTTTCCGAAAGAACTCTTTCGGAAAAAGGCACATGTGGACAGGGAAGAGGGAGTTCTTTCACAAGAAGAGGAAAGAGGAAAAAGCACAGGTGCCCTGGTAGCCATTCTGCCCATCGGAATCACAGTTTACATGCGAGAGAGCATCCATTCAGCTTTTTCAATGTGCTTTGGCAGCATGGAAGCTCTCTTTTGGAAGAATTTTTTTTGGAAGATCTCTTCCAGAAAAGCTTCTTCCAAAAGGAGTCTGCAGTCTAGACATAGCCTAGGTGACAGCTCCTGATGTTGCTAGAGGCAGAGAGGAGACATGGGGGGATGGGCCAAAGAGATAGAAATAGTGGGGGATGTGTTGGATCAGAACCCTTATATTTAAATCTCCTCAGAACCTCCTCTGGAGGTTTAACTCACTTTCTGTTAGATTATCAAACAAACATTTTCTGCTGTTATCTAAGCTCCTTACCCTGAGTGCTATTGACCTTACTTTTCCTGGGAGGGTTAAGGATAAACATGTTGTATTATTCACTTACACCACTCACGTGCTCTCTGGTACTGCCAAGTGCTTGAATAGCTTTAATGCCTGCCCAAGAATTACTGCAGTGTTCTAGAATAATAGCCCCATATGCTTCAGTTTCAGTATTACCAGCTGCAGTGCTTTGGAGCTGTTACTGTAGAACTTTTGAATAAGGGATGTACTGAAAAGTGAAACATGTCCATTCCATTCCTTTTTAGCAATAAAGGGCCTGATATAGCTTAATATAGCACCTACTAAAGACAGTCCCCATTTTTCTGGAATCCTGCAGAGTTTAAACCTTCCCAGGCTCTGTGACAAGATGCACCATCAACTGATGGCACAATTGGCAAATTATAAGATCAACAACTATTACAGAGGAAGGGATTATTTATTTGCCAGTTGGCAAGAGAAAGAGAAGGATAAGATGGTCAGTCTACAGATGGGGCTCCTCCAAGGAAAACCCAGAGCGCTGCAGAAATTGCAATTGATGGCTCAGTGGCTTTTTTGTCTTTGAGTCAATGCTGAACCAAATGCCACTGCATGGTGTAATGGGTTGGTGAACTTATGGGGATGTAATTTGTTTAATGAGCTGTAAGACTGGTTGATCACCTGTGGTCCTAATCATGTGTAGTCATTAAAGACAGTGGCAATTTCCCAGGAAAAGGGTTGTTATTTTCAGTGTCTTGGCCAGATTCCAGTCTGAGTAATTACATTTTGTCTGTCTAAATACTCCAGCAGGTTCAGTTCTGAGAAGAAGCATTATGCAGTGTTTAGATCATGGGGCTGAGAATCAGGTGTTCTATGTTCTATTTTTGGCTATACTACGGAGTAATAGTTGTGTACTTGTGGTCAGGTCATGAACCAGTTCATGCCTCAATCTATACAATGAGAAAGATATTTAACCAACCCACAGACTTAATCGATATTTGTAACAGGCTGGGAAATCCTTTAATTCAAGGTGTTCTAAACAGAGTGGAAAATATTATTATGATAAGACATTATTCCACAACCTCTTCCCCCCCACAAAGTATAGAGTTTATCATGCTTGCTAAGGGAGTGTGGCTCTATATAAATATAAGTTATTCTTTCCCAGTTGCCAAAAATCAGCCGACTCAGTGTTTTTACAGAAAAAAACTTCATCTTCAAAGTAGATTTTTGAGGCCAAGAAATGTTTGTTCAAACACCAGCATCATTAACTGACAATAATATGTGGTATCTGGGAAAAGTACTTATTGTGCAATGCCCTCTGCAAAGCTAACTTGGGGAATAGAAAGCATAGCTGTTCTGCACTACCCATAAGAGTTAGTATTGCTTCTTGTTATTCTTAATTACTTGCTCAGCAAGGGCAAAAGTTATGGGGCAGAGGTTGTTTTCCAAGAAAAAAAACCTCCTGAGGATTTTCAATATTAAGGCAAATGTGAGGGCTAAATTCTCAACAGAACCATTCTAAATTATTACAGATCCTAGCTGTTTCTCAATCTGGTACCAGAATAATCTGTATAAATTGGTAAATGGCTGCACCTATTATATTTAGTATATTCCAGACCGTCAATGTCCTTTCACCAATGTAAAGGGTCAGGTTTAGCTCAATAAAAACTCTAGAAACTTCACATACATTCAGAAAATCTCTCACCAGCTCCGTTACCTGGCTTTTTCCTGTTCATACTAGTTGACAGAACTTTCTCTTTCTTGGCATGGGAAGTGGGGGGAGGGAAAAAGCAAAGGGAAGGAAGAAACAAATTGCCACATTTTTTCTGAGCAAGGACATTGGTTAGACAGTAAACCTCATGGTAGTGACTGGCAATAGAGTGCAATAGTTTCCTTCCCTTCTTGTGGACTTCCACTTGTAAAATTTTTTAATGTTTTTCCTCTCAATGTGCATGAATTTAATGCTGGTATCAGGTGCTTACCTGACAACTCTGGAGACTAACATCCTCTATTTAGCAACAGAACAAATACAAAGCTAAAAGCAAAGGAATAAACTTCTTCCATGAAGTATAAAACCCTTTTGCACATCAGGGAAGTCTGGAATAGATTTGTAATTCTGACTGTGAAATATATTTCAATGGGAAAAGTACTTATTGTGCAATGTTAGTCTATAAGGTGCCACAGGACTTCTCATTGTTTATATTTCAGTGTGCTCTCACTGGTATGGAAACCTGAATGAGTACTGGGAAGTGAGCTTTCCTCATGTGACCCCCATGAAAGTCCTAGTTGAGTTAAAGGAGGAAGTTAGCTGCTGCTTCCCAGCTTGGGTTTCATGACAGTGAACTATACACAGCAATTTTCTGTTTTATAGCAATAACTGTGGCTCACATGCCAAAAACATTGTTGCAAAAGGTGTTCCTGCAAATCTACAGTGCTAAGTCCTAAGAACATAAAAAACAATATATTGCATCAGACCAGTGGGCTATCTAGCACAGTGTCCTGTCTTCTGACAGCAGCCACTGTCAGATGCTTCAGTGGGAATAAACAGAACAATGTCCAACAATCCACCCTCTGTGTCATCCAATACCAGCTTCTGGAGGTTTAGAGACACCCAAAGCATGGGGTTGCATCCATATCCATCTTGGCTAACAGCCTTTGATGGGCCTATCCTCCATGAAGTTGTCTAATTTGTTTTTTAATCCAATTATACTGTTGGCCTTCACAACATCCCCTGGCAATGAGTTCCACAGGTTGATTCTGTGTTGTGTGAAGTACTTGATTATGTTTATCCTAGTCAAAGATTTAGCAAACCATTCTGGAGAAAACCAGCCGACTGTTTAACAATAAGGCTATGTCTAGACTACAACGTTTTTGCAAAAAAAGGGTATGCAAATGCGCTCCACATTTTGCATACCTTTTTCCGCTTTTTTTTTTTCGGAAGAGGCTTTTTTGAAATTTGGTTCATCAACCCTGGGCCAAATTTCAGAAAAAAAACCTTTCTTTTGGAAGATCTCTTCTTCCTCATGGAACGAGGAAGACAGGGCTTCCAAAACAGCGCGTTTGCTCTTCCTCCAAAAAAAGTGGAAAAGTAAATGCATTCCCTGGATGCAGCAGAGTTTTTGTATCCCGAAAAGTCTAGATATACCCTAAATGTCCACACTTGCGGCTTCTTGCGCGAGTAATATGCAAATGAGGCTAAGTATGGAATATTGCTGAGCCTCATTTGCATACCTAATGAGCCACCATTTTTTTCAGAACCTCTTGCGCAACGCCGTTACACCTATTACTTTTCAGGAAGAACGGCATTGTGCAAGAGGGTTTTTCTTGCGCAAGAAGAGGCAGTGTAGATGCTCCTTCTTGCACAAGAGCCTCTTCTGAAAAAAATGGTGGCTCATTAGGTATGCAAATGAGGCTCAGCGATATTCCACACTTAGCCTCATTTGCATATTACTCACGCAAGAATCCACGACCAAAGGTCCATCTAGCTCAGTATTCTGTCTTCCGAAAGTGGCCAATGCCAGTTGTCCCAGAGGGAATTAACAGAACAGGGTAATCATCAAGTGATACCACCCCTGTTGCCCATTCCCCACTTCTGACAAACAGAGGGTAGGGACATCATCACTACCCATCCTGGCTAATAGTCATTGATGTTCCTATCCTCCATTAATTTATCTAGCTCCTTTTTGAACCCTGTTAAAACCTTGACTTTCACAATACTATACTGGAAAGAGGGGAAACAAACAGTGGTGGGCCAGACAAATGCTTGAGAAATGGCTTATTTTGTAGCAGAGAAAGCTAGTAACAAGGATAAGGGGAGACTGGGAAAGCTATAACTGAAGGCATAAGGGTATGTGTTGGCCCCAACAATTCTGGTGAGATGGAAAAACAGACCACTTCTACCTGAATTAGCTAGGTTGGTTCCAGAGAAGGCATGTTGAGGAGAGAGAGAGAGAGCAGCGGGGCAGGACACCCAGTGAGTGTCCTAAAGGGGAGCCTGCTGTCACTATAAATAACTGGTTATATGACTATTTATAGAGTGCTAATGTGAGCCCCATTAGCCTGGGCTGGAAGACTCGTCCCTAAGTGTGGGATAGACATTCCCTCAGAAGCCATCTTATCATTACTGATGTGTGATAATCACTTTCTAAGGGTGAATGATTGTGGACTCTGGCGTATGTCTGGTTGAATAAAAGCTGAGATAAGTGGCTATTCTCTGCCATTCTAGCATCTTTAATTTAAATATAGTATTGCTCTTACAAGAGGGCATTTAAGGAATTGTACAGGATCAGCTTTTTCCCAACAGCAGGTCCCAGTAGGGAAAATATTCCTTTGTCTAGTTGAAGTTGCTATAGATAATGAAAGCTGGCTTCTGAGAGAACAAGATGTGTTTTTGCTGTCTCAGTATTGCTTCACTTTGCTCAGTAGCCTTTGAGACTCAGTCACTGGAGTCTGTGTAAGCTGTATTCAAATTTAATACCTGTACATAATGTCTCTCTCAGGGCTGAAATATTCTGCTGCAGTTTGCAGGAACGAAAGTCTTGGCGCAGGATTCTCTGATTGTGGGCCTCTGTAATCTTGCACAGAGCTGCCTTCTAACAAATAACACCATGGCTAATGCCTAGTGTGTTCTATTTCAGGTTTGACAGCTAGTGTAACCAGCTGGATAGGGCACAGGAATGAGAGTCAGAGCCTAGGCTCAGCTTTGTCACTGACCTGTGGAAACCCTCGATAAGTCACTTCATCTCTCTGTCCTCCTCTATTGCCCCCTCTGTGAAGTGGAAATGATACCCTTTTTTGTAAACTGCATGAAATGTTAAAAGCATTATATAGACCAGATTTTCAAGAGGGCTTTACTGCCATTTACACATCTGTATCAAATACTCTGATTTTCAAAAGTGCTCTGTATTCACTAACTCCCACTAAGAATAGGAAGAGCTGCTGGGTGCTAACTACTTTTAGACTCCTGGCTGCACCTAAGAGTGCCAGGAATTGGTATTTCCTGGCCTGCTGCCCACAGGGCCAGATTAAGGGGAGGGCTAACCAGGCAGCTGCCTGGGGCACCAACCTATGGGGGGCGCCTGATGGCAGCTGTAAGGGGTGCCGTGCGCCTGGCCACATGGCGCCCCTTAGAGCTGCCATCAGGAGCCGCGTGGCCCCTGGCCCTGGGCACGTGGCGCCTGATGACAGCTCTAAGGGGCGCAGTGCGCCGGGGGGCAGGGCCGTGCATGCGCCGTGCACCCGGTGGCGGAGCCATGAATGCATTGTGCGCTCACTGCCCCGGGCACAGGAATGGCTCGAGCCAGCCCTGGCTGCCCACGGTCCTGAGGGCATGTCTATGCAGCAGGGCAAAAGTCAAATAAGATACACAACTTCAGCTGCATCAATTGCATAGCTGAAGTCGAAATAGCTTAATTCAGCTTTTTGTCTACACAGCAGGAAGTTGAAGGAAGAACACTCTTACTCCTCATGCAATGAGGGTTACAGGAGTCAGAGTAAGAAGTCCTCCATCTTGACATTATTTCAAATAACGGCTTACTGTTTAGACGCACATTTTGTTATTTCAAAATAACGTCAGTTATTCCAAAATAAGGCTGCTGTGTAGATGCACCCTGAGAGAGCAGCAATTCAGAGAAATGGATTCTAATTCTGTGTATTGTCTAAAACTTAGAATGATTTTTCTTATTCAGAAGTAGAGTGGCTCCAACAGAGAGCCCCTTACTGAAAGCAGCTTTTAAAAGCTGTTCTCTTTAAGAGAGTTCTCCCTATTTGGCAATCAGTGGGTAGAGGGATCAAGCATCGATTTTATTCCTGTAGTTTAGGTTTTAAATGCACTCGTCTTCCTGCTGATGGTCAGCCAACTTGTTCCATATGATAGATGGAAACATTCGCAGACCTCAAGGCTGTCATTTTCAGTCAGTCATGTTTTGTAGTGATCTCATCCTATGATTATATAGCTACCGGAAATACTGGGCCTTGAATCATAAGGTACCTACTGAGCATTCCTTGCAAAATGAGAACAGGGCATCTTGTAATTTTAATGTATATTTCCTTCCTAGACACCGTAGTACAAGTAATCACCTAACTCATCAGCCCATTGATTCAGAGATCCCCAATGCAGTGAAGCATTTCCTCTTGCTCAGAATGTTGTCTGACTGGTTGAAGAAGAAGCACTGACTTTAATGCCCATCATGGCAAGGTCATGGGGCATCCTGATAACTTAGATAATAAGGCAATTAAAATTCAAAACAATTTGGCTTTACCAGAGGCTAGTGGCTGTGACAGGCATAAATGAAAACTGGGTTGGCAACTGAAATGGTTTGGGTTCTGCTACAGTTCTAACAAGATTGATACATTGATATGCTTTGCTCCAGGTTTCACAATGAAGATTTGTCCACACTAGGATTTAGAGGTTGTGATGTCAGAGTTATTTAGCTCTACCTAATAAGCACCTTTTAAAATTCTCTAGGTGAGGCACAGCAATTGTATGTTAGTATGTGCAGCTGAACATATGAGAAACAAGAAGCTTCAGGGGGTAGCTGAGTTAGCAGTACAGGATAAACTTAAAAAACAACAAATGATCTGGTAGCACTTTATAGACTAACAAAATATGTCGATGGTATCATTAGGTTTCATGGGCACAGCCCACTTCTTCAGATGACCAGAGTTTTGAGTTTAGGATGTGCAGACCCAAAATTAATAGGGGAGAAGGGGCAGGGGGAGGGGAGGAGGAAAAAAAGAGGGGGCAAGAAAGAAGAAGCAGAGGGTATGGAAATATCAAAGGGAAAAACAGGAAGGCAGAACTGGGAATGAGGTACTTCCCAGGTTCTTAGGTCTGCACATCCTAAACTCAAAACTCCGGTCATCTGAAGTGTGTGCCCATGAAAGCTCATGATACCATCTACATGTTTTGTTAGTCTATAAAGTGCTATCAGACCCTTTGTTTTTGAAGTTTGAAGTAAGTTTTTGAAGTTTATGTGAAAAATAGTTGCAGTTACTTAGGCCAGGTCTACACAGCAGACCTGTATCCGTATGACTCAGTTGTTCAGGAGTGTGAAAAATCCACTCCCTGAGTGACAGAGTTATAAAGATTTCACTCCCTGTATAAACAGTGCTTTACAGATGAGAGAGCTTCTCCTGCCAAGATAGCTACCACCTCTTGAGGAGGAGGATTAACTATGCTGATGGGGGAAGCTCTCCTATGGACATAGGAATGTCTTCTTTAAAGTGAAAAACAAAGGGTCTGGTATCAAGTATCAGAGGGGTAGCCGTGTTAGTCTGAATCTGCAAAAGCGACGAGGAGTCCTGTGGCACCTTAGGGTATGTCTACACTAGAAAGTTAGTTCGAACTAACGGACGTTAGTTCGAACTAACTTTCCTATGCGCTACACTAGCTCTCCGCTAGTTCGAATTTGAATCGAACTAGCGGAGCGCTTAGTTCGAACTAGGTAAACCTCATTTTACGAGGACTAACGCCTAGTTCGAACTAGCTAGTTCGAACTAAGGGCTGTGTAGCCCTTTAGTTCGAACTAGTGGGAGGCTAGCCCTCCCCAGGTTTCCCTGGTGGCCACTCTGGCCAACACCAGGGAAACTCTATGCCCCCCTCCCGGCCCCGGACCCCTTAAAGGGGCACGGGCTGGCTACGGTGCCCGTGCCAGGTGCAAGCCTGCCAGCACCCAGCTAGCAGACCCTGCACCTGGCACGGCACAGAGCCACCCACCCGATGCCCCCCAGCCCACCCCCTCTTGCCGGGACCAGGCTGGCGGCTCCCGGGAGCTTGCCCTGGACCGCAAGAGGCGGGCACCTTCCTGGGCTAGTGCGGACATCGTGGACCTCGTCCACGATCTCCGCACTAGGCACAGGAAAGTGGCCGGCTAGGGCAGGAGAGCTGCCAGCCTGGCTACCCAGGAGCAGGTGTGCATGAAAATCAAGGGGGTCCACTGAGACCCCCGACCCTGAGCCCTGAGCTTACAATGGCCGTCCTGGGTCAGACCAAAGGTCCATCTAGCCCAGTAGCCTGTCTGCCAACAGCGGCCAACCCTAGGGACCCTGGAGGGGATGGACCGAAGACAATGACCAAGCCATTTGTCTCGTGCCATCCCTCTCCAGCCTTCCACAAACTTTGGGCAGGGACACCACTCCTACCCCCTGGCTAATAGCACTCCATGGACCCAACCTCCATGACTTGATCTCACTTCCCTTTAAACTCTGTTCTAGTTCTAGCCTTCACAGCCTCCTGCAGCAAGGAGTTCCACAGGTTAACTATTTGCTTTGTGAAGAACAACTTTCTCTTACTAGTTTGAAGCCTGCTACCCATTCCTTTCCTTTGGTGTCCTCTAGTCCTTCTTTATGGGAACTCATGAAGAACTTTTCTGAATGCACCCTCTCCACCCAACCCCTGCTTTTAGAGACCTCTATCCTGTCCCCCCTCCGTCTCCTCTTTTCTAAGCTGAACAGTCCCAGTCTCTGTAGCCTCTCTTCATCTGGGACCTGTTCCCAACCCCTGATCATGTTAGTTGCCCTCCCCTCTCCCAGCCTTTCTCTTCCCCTCTCCCACCTCCTTTTCCCAGTCTCCCCCAGTTTTTTTCAATAAAGACAGAGTCAATGTTGGAAGAAACGTTATCTTTATTTTGTACATCAATAAGAAGGGGGGCTAGGGAAGGGCAAGTGGAAGAAGGTGAGGGAGGAATGGGGTACGAGCCCCCGATGGGGAGGACTGGGCTGGCTCTGCGGGCTTCTGGGGGTGGAAGCTCTCCTGCAGCCCCCCAATTACTCCCTCTCCCCAGATGGCAGCCTGCGGCAAGTGCAGCCGGGCTGATGGCCGAGTGGTGTGATGTGCCCAGTGTGGGCACTCAGGGCACTCCAAGCCAGAACTTCTTTGCAAGCGGGGCACCCCTTAGAACTGTGTGTCCGGGGTGGGGGTCGGGACCCTTTAAGCGCAGCCCTCGGCTAGCCTGAGACAGTATCTCCATGCTCTAAGTCCTCCTTTTATGCCCTGCCGGCACTGCTTCCGGCCAGCCTTAAGCCCTGTTCAGAGTCCACTCAATGTGGACTTACTAGTTCGAACTAGCAAAACGCTAGTTCGAACTAGTTTTTAGTTCTAGATGCGTTAGTTCGAACTAGCTTAGTTCGAATTAACTAATTCGAACTAAGTTAGTTCGAACTAGCGCTGTAGTGTAGACGTACCCTTATAGACTAACTGAAGTGTAGGAGCATAAGCTTTCGTGGGCAAAGACCCACTTCGTCAGATGCATGTAGTGGAAATTTCCAGAGGCAGGAATAAATATGCAGGCCAGGATCAGGCTGGAGATGATGAGGTGATCCAATCAAGGAGGATGAGGCCCACTTCTAGCAGCTGATCTGGAGGTGTGAATTCCAAGGGAACAGAAGCTGCTTTTGTAGTTAGCAAGCCATTCACAGTCTTTGTTTAATCCAGAGTTGATTGTGTCAAACTTAAAGATGAACTGTAGCTCAGCAGTTTCTCTTTGAAGTCTGGTCCTGAAGTTTTTTTGCTGCAGGATGGCTACTTTTAGATCTGCAATTGTGTGTCCAGGAAGATTGAAGTGTTCCCCTACAGGTTTTTGTATGTTGCCATTCCTAATATCAGATTTGTGTCCATTGATTCTTTTACGTAGTGACTGTCCTGTTTGGCCGATGTATATAGCAGTGGGGCATTGTTGGCACATGATGGCATATATCACGTTGGTGGATGTGCAGGAGAATGTACCAGTGACAGTATGGCTGATCTGGTTAGGTCCTGTGATGGTGTTGCTGGTGTAAATATGTGGGCAGAGTTGGCACCGAGGTTTGTTGCAAGGATTGGTTCCTGAGTTCGAGTTATTATGGTGCGATGTGTAGTTGCTGGTGAGAACATGCTTCAGGTTGGCGGGTTGTCTGTGGGCAAGAACCGGCCTACCTCCCAAGGCCTGTGAAAGCGAGGGATCATTGTCCAGGATGGGTTGAAGATCACTAATGATGCGTTGGAGAGGTTTTAGCTGGGGACTGTAGGTGATGGCCAGTGGTGTTCTGTTGGTTTCTTTCTTGGGCTTGTCCCGTAGCAGGAGGCTTCTGGGTACACGTCTGGCTCTCTCAATCTGTCTCCTCACTTCCTCGTGTGGGTATCGCAGTTTACAGAATGCTTGTTGAAGATCTTGTAGGTGTAGGTCTCTGTCTGAGGGGTTGGAGCATATGCGGTTGTACCTCAGTGCTTGGCTGTAAACAATGGATCGTGTGGTGTGTCCGGGATGGAAACTGGAGGCATGCAGGTAAGTATAGCGGTCGGTAGGTTTTCGGTATAGGGTGGTATTGATATGACCGTCACTTAATTGTATCGTGGTGTCCAGGAAATGGACCTCCCGTGTAGATTGGTCCATGCTGAGGTTGATGGTGGGGTGGAAGCTGTTGAAATCATGGTGAAATTCTTCCAGAGTCTCCTTCCCATGGGTCCAGATGATGAAGATGTCATCGATGTAGCACTTTATAGACTAACAAAACATATACAGGCAGTCCCCGGGTTACATGGATCCGACTTACATCGGATCCCTACTTACAAACGGGGTAAGGTAACCCCGCACTAGCTGCTTCCCCCCGGCAGACCAGGGAGACGCGAAGCTAGCGCCCTTCCCCAGCAGACTAGGGAGACGCGGAGCGGCTTTTCTCAGCAGACACCTCAGCTTGAGAATAAAGGACTGAGGGAAGTGAGGTGTGGGAGAATAAAACTGAGCTCTGGAGAAATGTTTGGCTAGAGTTTCCCCTACAATATGTACCAGTTCCGACTTACATACAAATTCAACTTAAGAACGAACCTACAGTCCCTATCTTGTACGTAACCCGGGGACTGCCTGTAGATGGTATCATGAGCTTTCGTGGGCACAGCCCACTTCTTCAGATGACCGGAGTTTTGAGTTTAGGATGTGCAGACCCAACAGATCAGAGTAGACAATATGTGGAGTCCTTACAGCCTGTAACTTAAATAATATCATTGAGCTCTCTAGGTGGTTTCTTGATACAGTTGGGGGAAATGACCCATGTTACCAAACCTGATTGGGTCTGGGACTGTTGCTTAGCATCTCTGAAGAATTTGAGATCTCTTTTTTCCCAGAAAGGAGTCTCTTGCTTATTTTATGTAGCCACCCATCTTTAGGCTAAGAGTCTGGGAAGCGCAAAACAATGACTAGAGATGAGGATTGCTGATCAGATTTGTCATAACAGCATCTATATTTTAATAGTGACATTTAGTTTGTGCAGTTCATAGATGTTCTCTGAGATGTGGTCAGTGTGTGTGCATGGGGTGAGCAGGTGATCTCTGAAAAGGAGAATGGAATGGGGAAGAGTGAATTGTTTTAGCTATTATTTAGCTGCAGGAGCTTCCTGCATAGATTGCAGAACAAACTGAATCTAGACCCAGAAGAATAGTAATAGAGATGTAGCCGTGTTGATCTGAGGAAGTGGGTCTGGCCCACAAAAGCTCATCACCTAATAAACCATCTTGTTAGTCTTTAAAGTGCTGCATAGTCCTCTCTTTTGTTTCAGCTAGACCCAGAAGCTGTGCGTACACAAGTATTTACTTCCTATGCTTATGCTACCACAATGCAAGTGTGATGGACACCATCTCTGCTAATAAGGGACTGAATTTGGGAGGGACCTCTAGAGCTGAAAGCATGAGTCTTAAGCTATAACGACAAAGAGCTAGGTTCGATAACTAGATAACTACAGGTTGTAATAAATCCATATCCTGTCTTGATCAGATATAGGCTTTATCTACACTTAACAATTTAAAGGATAGCCACAGCAGCACTTTAAACTGAAAGTGGGGCCATGTGGCACGAGCGCTGGGAGAGCTCTATGTAAACCACACTTGCGAGGGGAGTACCTAACAGCACTGAGGCTGTGTCTAGACTACACCTCTCTGTCGACAGAGAGATGTAGATTAGACATGTCAAAATTGCTAATGAAGCAGGGATTTAAATATCCTGTGCTTCATTAGCATAAACATGGACGCCATTCATTTTTTGAGGATCTGTCGAAAAAGGGTTTATTTTCGACAGATCCGCGTCTAGACTGCCTTTTTTTTTTTCCCCTCAAAAAAGCTCCTTTTAGAAAAAAGCGGTGGCCATGTTTATGCTAATGAAGCACAGGATATTTAAATCCCTGCTTCGTTAGCAATTTTCACATGCCTAGTCTACATCTCTCTGTTAACAGACATGTGCAATCTAGACACAGCCTGAGAGCACAGCTCCCAGTGCTATAACCTGGTTCACACCATCGCTTTACAGTACAGCACTGTAACTTGCTGTGCTCAGGGTGGGCATGGAAGTGATTTTTTCACATTCCTGATCCAGAAAGTTACAGAGATGCACAGAGGAAGACAAGTTACCACACAATGGTTAAACTATACTAATTTAGCACAAATAGAGTTGCAATGCAGTAGTGCCATGGTTGGAAACATAAGGACAATTCTAACATGGACAAAGTCTGAGTGGTCTCTGTATGGTATAATTAAACCCACACTGCGGCATTCAGCTACAGGATTTGTTGAACCCAAACAACATGGTTTGGCTTTACTAGTGTAAGACCTGTGGGAGGAAATTACATGGAGAAGGCTACAGTTGTCATGGGGATATTTATATGGGGGTGGGAGTACAAGGTGTTGGCATTTGGCGGATGTTGTGGCAGGCATGATGCCAGGAGGCAGCTTGTGGTCAGTGTGGGGCTGGTAGAGGGGGGTCGCTACATGTGGGGATTGTGAGACACACAGGCGGCAGGCATTGTCAGGCGAAGAGATGGTTGGCTGGTGCTGGTACCGTGGGAGTGGCTGATACAGGTACAGTGAATGGGTGGGGTTGGGGCACCGGGGTGTACGGGTGTGACACAGCTGTGGGTGGGGCATTAGTAGGTTGTGAGGAGAACAAAGGGGCACTATGGCAGTGCATGCAAGCTGTGTGTCCCCACACACTGGGCCTGTGGTGGGGGAGGAGAGTACTGTGGGGGAGGGGAGCATGCAGTAAGGAGGGAGTTGGAGGGGGTACCAGTGTGTGCAGGGTGGTGGGGGAGGAGAGTACGGGGGGGAGGGGAGCATGTAGTAAGGCGGGAGTTGGAGGGGGTACCAGTGTGTGCAGGGTGGTGAGGGAGGAGAGTACTGTGGGGGAGGGGAGCATGCAGTAAGGAGGGAGTTGGAGGGGGTACCAGTGTGTGCAGGGTGGTGGGGGAGGAGAGTACGGGGGGGAGGGGAGCATGTAGTAAGGAGGGAGTTGGAGGGGGTACCAGTGTGTGCAGGGTGGTGGGGGAGGAGAGTACTGTGGGGGAGGGGAGCATGCAGTAAGGAGGGAGTTGGAGGGGGTACCAGTGTGTGCAGGGTGGTGGGGGAGGAGAGTACGGGGGGGAGGGGAGCATGTAGTAAGGCGGGAGTTGGAGGGGGTACCAGTGTGTGCAGGGTGACGGGGGGGGGGGGGGAGTGGGTTTGCCTGTGGTGGGGGAGGAGAGTACTGGGGGGGAGGGGAGCATGTAGTAAGGAGGGAGTTGGAGGGGGTACCAGTGTGTGCAGGGTGGTGGGGGAGGAGAGTACTGGGGGGGAGGGGAGCACGTAGTAAGGAGGGAGTTGGAGGGGGTACCAGTGTGTGCAGGGTGACTGGGGGGGGGGAGTGGGTGTGCCTGTGGCGGGGGAGGAGAGTACTGGGGGGGAGGGGAGCACGTAGTAAGCAGGGAGTATCAGTGTGTGACGGGGGGAGGGGAACATGTCGGGGTGTGCCCACACGCTGAGCTTGCGGTGGGGCGGACAGTACTGTGGGGCGGGCGCGAGGGCTTTGGCCACGGCTGGTGGGGTGGGGGTCCGAGCGGGGGAGGCGAGCTCCCCGCAATGCAGGGCGGGCCAGGATTGCCTCGCTCGGGGCCTGTTACTCGGGGAGCGGTTTGTTACTCCGGCCGCACGTCACGACCACGTCCCGCGCGCCCCCGCCTTCCCTCTCTGTTGCGCACGCGCACGGCTCCCCCCGCCACACTCCAGATGGCGACGGGGGAAGGTCCGCGCGGGGCCCCGCCCCCTGTGACGCACGGGTCAGCCGGCCCTGCTGGGGTGGGGGTCGAGGCAGGGGTGGAGTGGCGCAGCCAGTAGCCGCTGGAGCCGGAGCGGGCCGGGCCGAGCCGAGCCGCCGCCATGCCCTCCGAGAAGACCTTCAAGCAGCGCCGCACCTTCGGTGAGGCCCGGGCGGCCGGGGGGGGGGGGCTGTGTTCCAGCGCACGCAGCTCCCCCCTCGCTGCGCTGAGGGAGGGGGTTGTACCCGGCTCAGCGCCCCCCTCCCCCACCCCGGGGGGGGGAGGTGCTGCCCCCCCCAACACCCCCCTGGGCGCGCGGGGGACCTGCCTGCACCGGGGGGGGGGGTGAAGTGCAGGATCCGCGTCACCCTCCTCGCCGCTTGTTGCTCCCCGACCTGCTGGTGTCACTTGTTGGGGGGGGGGAGGGGGGGCTCCAAGTGCTCGTGACCCGACGGGCTGCGGCTTCTCCCAACACCCGTCTGGCTCCAGTTCTCCTCCACGCGTGTCCTGGCGCTGACAGCAGGAGGCTCGGCTCGCGAAGGGGTCGGATACCCGCATTGTTTCAAGGAGTGGCCACAAAAGGCTGCCCCATGGCTGGGCTTGGCCCGGTGACATGCAGAAAGGAAGGGTGGCACTGCAGTCGGCCTGGGAGGCTTGGCTTGGACATGCCCATGCCCCTCTTTATGGAAGCCAGGACACGAGGAGAGCCTTTGTGTTGTTGTTCGACTGCTGTCTAAACTGGTTTTCCTGCCTGCTGGAGGGGAACAGCCTTCCTGCCACACTGCAGAAAATGAAAGTAAAGGTCGGAGGGTGGTTTGTTTTCATTTTGTATGAGCTGCAAAGTGGTACTTGTTCCACATCAACGGGCAGGGAAACCTGCCTGTGGGCTGGCAAGCAAGGCAGCAATGGGACCACACTTTCAAGTGGACAGAGACCCTGAAAGTTGTTTGTTAGAGGGGTTTTGTGGCATGGTGGTGTTAACTTGCACCAAAAGGATGAAATGCACTGCAGAATTAGATACTTTGGCCGATGATGGTGCATGTCCATATAATCCTGCAGAACTTCCAGGAGCCTGTCCCTTACGGAGTTAGGCATATAACCCCTTGCTATCACAATTTGGCATCCAATTTCTGATGTTCTGTCAACATGAGAATTAAATGCTACTGAGTTTTGACTCTAACATGGAAATAATTCCCCACCTAAGAATTTGTAAGCAGACTAAAATGCATTCCTTGCATCTCTTATTAGTTCTTCAAAGGCCACTGAGCATAAAATATACTATTTAATGTTGGCTGTGGAAACCAGATTATAGTCCCTTTCAGTAAGCACAGGTTTAAAACAGTTAACTAGAATGGTGCTAACACACTTCCTGGTTAAGATAGAGCCAAAAAGATGGAAGGGCTGCATTCTGCAGTCTGTTCATATATTGATCAGTGAGGAGGGCTGGAATGCCATCAAAGGTCTGTACTGGGACCAATACTGTTCAACCTATTTATAAACGATCTGGAGAAAGGGATAAACAGTGAGATGGCAAAATTTGCAGATGATACTAAACTGCTCAAGATAGTTAGACCAAAACAGACACTAAAGAGCTTCAGAAAGATCTTACCAAACTAAGTGATCGGGCAACAAAATAGCAAATAAAATTTAATGTTGAGAAATGTAAAGTAATGCATATTGGAAAAAATAATCCCAACTATACATACAAAATGGTGTGGGCTAATTTAGCTATACCTATTCAAGGGAGAGATCTTGGAGTCCTTGTGAATAGTTCTCTGAAAACATCCACTCAATGTGCAGCAAGTCAAAAAGCAAATAGAATGTTAGGAATCATTAAAAAGGGATAGAGAATAAGACAGAGAATATCTTATTGCCTCTATATAAATCCATGGTACTCCCACATCTTGAATACTGCATACAGATGTAGTTGCCTCATTTCAAAAAAGATTATATTGACATTGGAAAAGGTTCAGAAAAGGGCAACAAAAATAATTAGGGGTTTGGAATGGGTCCCATATGAAGAGAGATTAAAAAGACTAGGACTTTTCAACTTAAAAAAAGAGGAGACCAAGGGGGGATGTGACTGAGGTCTGTAAAAATCATGACACATCTGGCAAAAGTGAATAAGGAAAAGTTATTTACTTGTTACCATAAGAACTAGGAGTCACCAAATGAAATTAATAGGTAGCAGGTTTAAAACAAAAGTAAGTTTTTCTTTACTCAATGCACAATCTTTACTCTGGATCTCCTTGGCAGAGGATGTTGTGAAAATCAGAACATTAACAGGGTTCAAAAAAGAACTAGATAAATTCACGGAGGTTAGGTCTATCAATGGTTGTTAGTCAGGATGGGCAGGAATGGTGTCCCTAGCCTCTGTTTGTCAGTGGTTGGAAATGGATGGCAGAAGAGGGATCACTTAATCAATTACCTGTTGTGTTCCCTCCCTCTGAGGCATCTGGCATTGGCTATGATTTGGAGACAGGATACTGGGTTAGATGGACCTTTTGGTCTGACTCAGTCTGGCCATACTTATGTTCTTATCTTTTTATTGTTCATAGAGCCTCCATTTATTTAAACAAGAATAGGTAGCACAGCCTGTTCCACTTGAAGTGCAAAGTTTTCTATGTAAAATGAAATTGATGGAAGTAATTGATCCATACTCTCCTGCTTCTGCACCTCCAGTCTCTGGGTTGGCACAAACTACACTCAATAGCCCGTACTCATCCCCACTCTCACATCACTCACAACACAGGCACTAGCTAGAGCAGGGGTGGGCTGTAATTTTTGATGGGGGGGGGGAGGAGGAATGCAAAAAAATTAGGGAAGTGATCAAGTGCTACACTCTTCCGTGATATTACTGGAGGAGGTGTTTGGTCTGGGATGGAGGTTGGGTGAAGGAGAGAGTTTTGGCCTGGGGACTAAAGTGTGTGTGTGGGGGGGGGGGGGGGAATGTAGGGGGTTTGGCTTGTAATCTTCAGCAGTGGTCTGGGGTACAGGAATTTGGGTTGTGACCTGGAGCAGAGGATGGGGTGCAGGATCTGGGAGGGGATCTGGGGGCAGGAACAGGTCAGAGGGTTTGGGTTATGTGGGGCAGAGGGCAGGGGTGCCAAAGGCATGGTCTGGCCAGGAGACTTACCTGCCTGACTCCTGGCCAGAAGTCTCAGGCAGACTCCCTGCCTACCCCGCCCTCATACTGGCTGAAGGGAGCATGTGGTCTTTGAATAGCTAGGAGGGGTGAGGGAGGGTGCATTGCAGGCAGCTCCTATTGACTAGAAACCGTCCAATGGGATTGTTCTGTGGGAAGGGGGAATCTTGTGAAGCCTCTGCCCCCTTCCCCAGGCTCCAGCTGTATTTTGCCCAGGCCTGAGCTAGAGTATGAGATCTCTGGCAGATCTTACCAATATAATCTGCCTTTTCTCCTGGAACCTCAAATATCAGTAACTTCCCTCCAAAAGCCATTCTTCCCCCTTATTCCTATCAACAGCCTTAGTCCCAGATATTCAGTTCAGATAGGATGGCAGCCAATTACTTGCCACTACAACTAATGCGGTCAGAGTACAGCTTTTATCTGCAACCGACTGAGACCCGATTTTGAACACACAAATCTCAGATTAGTCTGGCTCCCATTTTGTGCTGCTTCTAGTCCATGCTAATAGCATTAGAACCGGACAGAATTCCCATATGAAAACTCCTCTATTTCAGTAGAGAATAGGGATGTAAATGGGTAGCTGGTTATCTGGTAAACATTGCCTTACTGGCATGCTTACTGGGGTAACTGTTAACCGGTGGCTGGCTGGGCTGTAGGCAGGGGGCTGCTCCAACCAGCTGGGCCTACTATGCCAGTGGCTGGTTAAATATATTGTTCAACCGGTTAA
Source organism: Pelodiscus sinensis (assembly GCF_052426305.1). Lineage (NCBI taxonomy): Eukaryota > Metazoa > Chordata > Testudines > Trionychidae > Pelodiscus > Pelodiscus sinensis. The sequence continues at coordinate 46,180,361 of NC_143063.1, forward strand.
ACTTTGAAATAGGATTTTATATACCTAATAGGAAAGCTACTAAAACCAAGTTTCATTGCTTGGTTGAGGATTACTGTTCCCTCTCTCTTTACCTCCCTGTAACTCTGCTATTTCTGGTAAATTTAAGACTTGATATTGCTAAATGGCATACTTCTGTCCTCAAACATGGTGATGGTAGACCCTAAGGACTGAGGGTTGCATTAGAATATCTGGAACTCTTCCCTATGAAGTGGTGCTGGTCTATTGACTGGAAGTTAATTTGGGTACTTAGGGATTTGAGTAAAAGGAAGTTGGTTTAAAGATCTTAAGTTTTGGGAAATCATAAATTCCTACACATCACTGAAGAGCTCATCTTTACAAGCTTTAGCTTTGCTTTTTTCTTGTTTGAGACTAAATTCGATTTGAAAATCATGAATCACATGTGCTACATGTCATTATTAATTATGTAGAAAGCTTGTATATAATTGGTGGATGTATGAGGTCTTAGCAGTAATGAAAGGGCAGTTGTGAAAAGCAGAATGACAGGCCAGGTAACCTGTTTTTATCTTAGAATAAAAGTTACTGGACTGGGTTGATAGGAGAAGAGGAGCCATTAGCAACAGCTCTGAAGATCTGTTCTTACTACAAGAGGCTGCTAATACATCTAGGCTGTGCTTTAGCATACAGTTTTTTTTTTTTTCTCCAGGAGGTATTTATAGAGGGACATGGCCCATAAGCAGAGAGAACTGGAGATAAAGTCTGAGTTCACAGCAAATCCAAATTCAGGGTTGGTGTAAGCAAGCATGACTGACTTTAGAGTAGTTGCATCATTTTACACAAGGTTTGACTTCTGTATTGGCTCTCTGTGTTATATCTGTGCTAATAATACCTCCCTTTAAAAGGTAATGAGACTTGTCTTACAAACTGGCATGGATAAATACTGAACAAACCAGCATTTATAAGAACAGCACCATCAGTATGGGTGGCGATATGCAATTAATAAAAATGTGGTAGTATTAATTACATTTTTATTAGCTATGCCATGAATGTACATTTTATTAGAATACACAGTGTAAGCTGGTGTTAATCTAAGAGCTAGGACTACCTGAAACATACCACTCCAGCCAGCAACTCCCTTTTCAGGAACACAAGATTAAACCAAGAATAATATCATGTTAAATTTCCAAAAAAGGAATATGGTATAAATGTACAACATGACTTGCTGCAGCAAATTCACATGATTAAATGTTGCTTCTTTGGGCCTCTCATTCTGCATTAACATAGTTTAGAGTTCTCAACCAAAATTACTTTAGTAGTCATCTTGCTAGTCTCAGAATGGAATAGAATTGTTAACCCTGATTGAAGAGTCAGTATGTATCACTGCTTTGTTTTAGACAATTGCCTACTCTGAACTGGTTCTTTATTCTTTTAGTAACTACTTTCTCACTTCTTCCAGTAGCAGAAAATCTGCTAACAAGTAAGAGCCTGAAGAAATAGCATACCTTGTATCCTTGAGGCTTAAAACAAAACCAATGTGATGTGTATCTGGGCATTTAGATAGGCAATTGTTTTTCCTCCCCCAGAGCAAAGAGTAGAAGATGTGCGACTGATTCGAGATCAGCATCCAACAAAAATACCAGTAAGTAGAGTTTTTAATTCTTCCTTTCCATGACAAGAAAGGCAAGTAAAGGCCAGAATGTATCAGACACACAGGATTCCTGTAGGAATAAAAGATTGTCCTTTCGGGGTGACCTGGTCTTGAGGAAATAATCCTCAGATTGACAATCAATGACTAACATGTTAGCTGGTTCAGCTGCTAATCAGGTGACATGGGCTTCTTGTATGTTTATATGGTGTAAAGCTACTTGTAACAGAACACTTCAGATTTGGGCCAGTGACAGCTCTAGGTGCGACTCCCTGAATGCAGAAACTGAGCAAGTGTCTTTCTAATACAAGAGTGCTCAGTAACTCCTGTCAAGAGTGTTACTCACAAGAGCAAAGTATAACTGTTGTTTGAATTACATCTAGGGATTATAAAACCAGTAGTCCTGTAGCACCTGAGACTAACAAAAACATATATATAGTATCATGAGCTTTCGTGGGCAAAACCTACTTCCTCGGCTCATCTGAGGAAGTGGGTTTGCCCATAAAGGCTCATGATACTATATATATATTTTTTGTTAGTCTCTAAGGTGCTACAGGACTACTTTGGTTTTTTGTTACAGACTAACATGGCTTACCCCTTTGAGACATAAGGGTTCATACAGCAAAAATGTGCCTCTACCACCTTAGATAGAGGCTCTTTTTCTGGAGACCTCAGATGTCTGGTGGGAGTGGTTCTTCTGAAAGACTGACTCTTGTTCCTCAACTCACTTGTGTTTCATCTATACCAGTGGTTCCCAACCTTTTTGATACAGGGGACCAGCAAACCCATTCACAAACTTTTGGTGGACCTGTAACATTATATTTGCATATTCATTATGCAAATAATGGATATACAAATAAAACATTATTGTTCTGCCAAAATCCCTGCCCCCAGTGCCAGCCCTAATCCTTTGAGCCCCCAAGCCCTCTGACCCCCAGCACCAGCCACTGACCCCAGAAGCCCCTGCACTCAACACCTGCAATGCCAGCCTCCTTTTGAGCCCCTCAGTGTCAGTCTCCTGCCCCTTAGAGCCTTCTACCACCAGACCCCTCAGTACCAACCTCCTGTTTCCAGAGCCCCACTGCACCCAACCTCCCCCAGTTCTAGTCCCCAATATTAGCCCCATCCCAGTACCTGCCCCGCCCCCCTCACCTATCCTGCATGGGCAGCCTGGATCATGCCTTTGCAATTGCAAAGCAAAACAAAGCTATCCTAGTGTAAAATGAAAAGGAAGCTATGCCAAGAGAGATACCATATTGTTAATTTTTCTGAATCATCGTTCTTTGCATGATGATTACCTTTCTTTCGTGTCTTGGTGTAAAACTATATTTAGAGGACGTTAATAAAGTGTGGGAGACACCTTGTTTCTCTGAATACAACAGCAGTAATTTAATCAGGGTTATCCCCCTAATTTGAGGTTTTTGCTCTCAGATGTTTCCCAATGCTGAAAACTGATACGTTGTAAAGGAATTTCCACTGACTATAGCATCTGATTAAAAAAAACAAGTCAGAAAAAAAGAAACTTTCCACTGTTCTGGGCTACTTTCTAGTGAAGTGTGAGAAGACTGTTATACAACAGGGCTGGTTCACCACTTAAAACAAAATGAAAACTGAAATGACTTGCATCTCTGACTCTAATCCTGGGCTGAATTGATTTCTCTATAGCCAAACTAGTTCTGTTCTTTCTAATTGAACAAAGATTCCCTCTGCCACTAGGCAAGAAAAATACTAATAGTTTATAAGAAGACCCCCGTTTAAACTTGTTAACCGAGTAGAAAGGACTGAACAGAAACATACATATCTGTAACTAGACAATGGTGGAACTGCAACTCCTAAAGTAAAGTAGCTACTTACTGACACAGTTCAGTAGGTTCTGTTCTTGAACGTTTAGTAATAAACCAAGTAAGTCAAGAAAAGCCCCTGTACTGCCTTATAACTGCTATTTCAGAGTTTAATTGTTTCCTTCCAGGTGATTATTGAAAGGTACAAGGGGGAGAAGCAGCTTCCAGTTCTGGATAAAACGAAGTTCCTGGTACCAGATCATGTCAACATGAGCGAACTAATCAAAATAATCAGGTATGTTAAGGACTTAGAGTATGATAAATCAAGAGTCATAGCTCAGTGTTAATCTGTTAGCTAATGAATACTTTGGAAAACTGATAGGGAGATGCCATCAAGCACACCTCCTTGTGATAGAGCATGGTCTTGTAGGCCTACTGCAGCAATGGAGAACCGTTTTTGGGATAGGGACCACTGACCCACAGAAGAAAAGTCAGTTGAGGGCCACACACAAGTGAGAAGCTAAACCAGGGGTGGGAAATAATTTTAGAAGGGGGGCTACTTCACACATTTTTGAAGTGGCTCTGGGCTGCCCCAGAAGGGGCAGGGCCAGGACTCTTCCTGTGCTCCCCCACCCACACATCCTGATTGGCTTGAGGGCGAGAGGTGTACATGAAGTCTTTGACCCTCCCCCAGCACCTAGAGAGAACTGCCAGCTGTTTTGAACAGCTGGCGGTTCCCTCTAGGCGCTGCACACCCCTAGTAGCAGAAGGAGACTTAATGTGCTCTGCTCTGTCTTCAGGCCAGTTAGGGCCTGGGGGTGGGAGAACATGTGAAGTCTTTGCCCCCTGTCCCCACCCTGCAAGGGGTACATTGTGCCTAGAATGAACTGCCAGCTGTTCAAATCAGCCGGCAGTTCACTCTAGTGCCGCTTCCTGCTGGTTGGAGGAGACTTCACATGTCCCAGGTATGGATTGGCCTGGGGGTAGAGGGGCGGCCGTGGGCCAAATCAGTTGGCATGGCAGGCTAGATCTGGCCAACGGAGGCTCTCTTGCCCACCCCTGAGTTAAACCCCTCCCTCCACCTCATTGACCTGGGCCCCAAGTGAGAAGGGGAGGGGGGGGGAGAAATGAGAGATGTGGCCCCCAACTAAGAAGCAGAAAGACACTCAACTCATTATCTTTAGGCTCCAACCCCACAGTGAGCAGGCACCAGGTGACAAGGCTCAGGGCTTACTCTGAGGGCTGGATTAACTCTTCTGGGGGCTCAGGACAGTAGATTTTGTGGAACCCTCTAGGCCAGTGGTTCCTGAACTTTTTGGCATTAAGCCTCCTTTTTGATTTGAGAAATCCTCACCCCCCCTCCCAATAGCAGCAAAACTCAAGTGGCCTTTTAAAGGCAGAGCAGGCATTGCCCTTTTAAGGTGGCCATTTTGAAGTCTGCCACAGCCAGCCTGAGCAGATGGACAGACCAGGCTCTTTCTTGGGGGGAGGAGGGGGAAGAGACTGGGTCATCTCACGCCCCCCTGGAATTTCTTCACCCCCCCCCCCCTTTGGGAACCCATGCTTTAGGTTTTAGAGTGGTGCCAAATGTGCGGAGTTCCGTGAGCTGGGAGGGGGCTACAAGGGAGCAGGCTGGGGGGGGAGGGCTGGTAGGAGTGGGGTGAATGTGGTGGGGAATTGGGGCACCCACCTGGTGCAGTTTCTGGGAATGGCATAGGTGGTCCTATGCCACCCCGTGCTTTTGGGCACCATTCTCTGCTGCTGTCAGTGGCTGCAATTCCTGGTCATTGGGCGTGACTGGGGTGAAGCCTGCAAGAAAGTGCAGGAACAGAACTTGTCTGAACTGCATTCTCCCTGGGGTCGGGGGAACAGCAGTGCACAGAGCCACTTCTTCCCTCCTGCCAGGCAGTCTGTGGGCTGGATGCAGCCTGTGGCTTGCCTTGATGGAGCACTGGCTCCCTGCTACAGGATGGGGAGGAGGCAAAGACCCAGGCTGGATCAAGGCAGGCTGCAGGTTCCCTATCCATGACCTACTGCCATCTGTCTCTCTCTTTGGGTCTTTCAGAGACTTACACAAATCTAGGGATTGAGAACAAGATGCTCAGTTGTGGAGATCTTACTAATTCTTTTTACAGAGTACAGCTCCTCTTTCCACTCCTGTTTAACACAGTTAGTCCCTAAAGTCCAACCTTTCAGCCCTATGGTTAAGACTCTCAACTTCAGGAGTCTTTAGCATGTCTCCTGAAGCTGGATTACTATGCAGGATAAAGACAAGCACATCTGATCAGGCATCCACAGCTCCCTTCGAGTAGGGTTACAATTCAGGCTAGGTGTAATCCTCAGCCTCTTTTTACTTACTGCTTTTATTTGTCCCCTTGGCACGGTTATAGGTCAATATTGTCACTTCTGAGTCTTGGGTATAGAATCTTAGAACACTAGAAATGGAAGGGACCTTGAGAGATCATCAAGTCCTGTCCCCTGCCCTCACGGCAGGACCAAGCACCATCTAGATTAGGGGTGGGCAGTACATTTTAATGGGCCACTCCCAAGATTTTGGAAAGTGGTCAAGGGCCGCATTTCTACTGAGGGGCTTTGGGGCCTGGGACAAAGATTGGGCGCAGAAGGGAACATGGGGTAGGATACTGAGGTGTGTGTGTGGGGGGGTGTGGCGCCTGAGGGGGAGTTGGGATGAAGGAGAGAGGGTTGTGATCTGAGGTAGAGGCTTGGGATGCAGACTCCAGGAGGGAATATGGGTGTAGGAGAGGATTCTGGCCTGAGGGAGAGACTCTAGGTGCGGGGTTTGGGAGGGAGTTGTGACCTGGGGAAAAGGGATACAGAGAGTTTGGATGGTGGCCAGGGTGCGGGTGCCAGAGGCAGGCTCTGGCTAGGAGGCGCTTACCTTGTCATCTCCCAGTCAGCAGCTCTGAATGAACCTGAAGGCTGCAGTCACAAGCTGCTCCCATAGGGCTCTGCTCCAGGCAGGGTGAAGTAGGGGGAGGAAGGAAGCTTCATTTGCTGCCAGCAAAATATCTCAGCTGCTGTTGATTGGAATCTGGCCAGTGGGAGCTGAGACACTTTTCTGAGGGGCGGGACAAGAGACAGCACAAAGCCTTCCTCCTCGCTCACACAATAGAGCAGCCACATTTAAAGCAGCTGCCACTGTGCTTAAGGGTCCCAGCGAGGCAGCTGTGGGCCAGATCTGGCTTGCTGGCAGCCTCTTCTCTACCCTGGATCTAGATCATCTCTGGTGGATGTTTAACCTGCTCTTAAATATCTCCAATGATGGAGATTCCACAACCTCCCTAGGCAAAATCTATTCCAGCATTTAACCACCCTGACAGGAAATGTTTCCTAATGTCCAACCTAAACCTCCCTTGCCACAATTTAAGCCCATTGGTCCTTGTCCAGTCCTCAGAGGTCATCAGAGATTAGTTGCTCTCTCTGGTAGTACTTTCTTCCAACTGAGCACTGGTAGCCTTTTATCAGGCTTAGGCACTCATTAGTCAACTGCCCAGGTGGTGTTAATTAACTCCATAAAGGTATGTTGAAATGCCTTGTTCCAGTAATGTAGTTGGAGAACTCTGTTTACCCATTTCATACTTGAATATGGAGTTTTGTTTTGATTAGGTACCCACTTCTTTTTCTTTTTTTTTCTTTTTTTTTAACTACTACTCTACTGGTTTGGTCTCCTTCAAATCGGTAATGAACAGACTGGGCCCTGGCTCCCTTTTAAGGAGTCGGCCACGGTAACACCATTTAACAAAGTATACTTGTTTTTGTATCAGTGGCTATCAGTTAGAGCTGTAATATTTTTTATCAAAATTGTTATACCAGTACAGATTGGCTCTCTCTGGTCCAGCATCATTGGGACCTGATCGGTCCCAAACAAAAGCATTTGCCAGACCAGGGGAGATCTCCTGCCACCAGCCTCCATGTCCGTCATCTGCTACTGGTAGGCTGCCCCAGCAGGCAACCCTAACTCACCCTCTCCCCTCCCCCCAACCTGGCTGGGTTGCTTGTCAGGCTACTGCTGGCTCCGGCACCTGCTGTGGGACTCCGTTCCTGTGCAGCTGGGAGCAGCCGTGGGGATGGGGCTCTGACCCGGGGGCTCCACACAGCCCCATCCTGTCCCTGCACAGCTGGGGGAAATCACAGGGCTCCAACCCCAACCTCGCACTCCTGGCGGCTGCCGGAGGGCTCCAGCCCCGCTCCCATGCTGCACCCAACCAGGCCTGATGTCCCGCCTGGCTGGCCTTCCTGGGCTCCCGGACTCTCCTAAACCACAGATGTTGCCAGACCAGAGAGTCCTGGATTTTGGAGGTACAGCCTCTACAACTGCTTCGCTTTACATTTGAGAATAGCTATACTGCCATAAAGCATCTCTACCACTATAGCTGCATCCAAACAAGGGGGCCAAAGCACTTTGTTGGGTCTCACTGAAACAGTGCTCTGTGTGTGCAAGAGAGCGAACAAACGCTAATTGAAAATGTTGAATCCCATAATAGTCGTGCACTGTGGTGCTTTGATATCCATGCTGCTTACAGAGACTTTGGCTGGATATTGTAATGCTTCAGAGGAAAGTCAAAGGAGAAGTTAAATAGAAACACGGTAATATTACATTGCATCATAATGTCAGTGCTATGCAGCAGAGGAAATCCGTAAACAGCTCCCTATCTTTAAGAAGAGTCCTGTGCCTTTATATCCACAGAAATTACCCAAGAATATCTGCATTGATATATGCATCTGCAGATACCTATGGATATCTGCAGATTTGCATGGTTCTAGATACAAAATTTGTATCCACATTTGCAAAAATGAGCTGAGGATATCCATGAATTTGCAGGGCTTTAAATATAAGCAGGGAATATTTGATTAGAGGGTAGTAAGTAACCATCAGTATTGGGTATCGTTCACCATTTGCATCTAGTTGATTGCTTCACTAATGTTCTAACTAATAGAGATAGAAATGTAGCCGTGTTAGTCTGGTGTAGCTGGAACAAAAAACAGGACTATGTAGCACTTTAAAGACTAACGAGGAAGTGGGTCTGGCCCACGAAAGCTCATCACCTAATAAACCATCTTGTTAGTCTTTAAAGTGCTACATAGTCCTGTTTTTTGTTCTAACTAATAGAGTGGCTATTTCACTGGCTGAACTGTAAATGTGAGTTGCTGCTTTTATAGCACTCTTTGGACAAACAATAGAGACCCTTTCCTTTGTTACTAACAGTCTGATAAGGGGGATTTTTACAATGTCATTGCCTAATCTTAATTCTCACATAAGGACAGTGGGAACTGACTTCAGAATTAGGATCCCAAAGTATTTTTGGAGCAGTTTGAAAGACTTTTTAATTAAGATCATGCTTGGGGCTTGTCTACACAGATGCATAGGAAAACTTAATCCAAATTAACTTTTAACTAACCTATTTTACATTCACACCAACATGTATTAAATCCCTTTGTGGATGCTCTTATTCATAATTAAGGTATCTTTAATTTGGTTTCTCTTAATTAATTTCCAAATGGAATTAAGGTAAATGAGTATAGAAATGGATTAAGATAAACCAAATAACTCTAAATAACATCCAAAAATGGATTTAAATTAATCTAAATTAACTGTGTGAATTTCCCTGTGTAGACAAGAATTTAGTTGTAAGGTCTCCCTGCTACTCAGTCTTTTTATCCATTTTTGTGCTAGACTTCAATGCCCATGAGTGACTTTTTACAATTGGTCTTGGTCTTACCCTTGCACTTTTGCATATACCAAACCATAGCCGCTCTGTGGGAACATCTTCCTGTGCTGTCCAATGGTTGTTACATTGTCAGCCTTTTGTACCCTGAGTGCTTAGAATTTGAGCTCAAGCTGGCTCGTCTGCTGTGCTGTAGCTAAGAGTACAGCAATCTTCTGTTTAGAGATGTGCAGCTGCACAAGCCAAAAGTGAAGTTGGCAGGAAGCAGCTCTGTCTGCTACCATGGGCCCACAACTACGCAGAGCGGTGGAACAAGTATTCATGTGCTGTTAGCTGTCTGCTGTGAAAAGGCAGTCGGACTCCTCAGCCCCATGCTCATGCAGATTGACAACCCATTAATTCCTTTTCAAGCCCTCCATTTTCCCTCACTTTAGTCCTGCACTTACCTGCTCCAGTATACAGCAGAAGGCTGTATACTCCAAAGCCTTAAGAATAAGCGCATTTGTCTTGCTTCAGTCATGTATGGGCAATGCTATGATTTCCTTACACCTCCCTCCTCCCCTCCGGAATATTGTAATGCATGTCATGGCAGAGGGGTGTGTGTGGGGGAACCAGGATATGTCACTAAGGGTGGGGATGATCTAGAGAATGAGGTAACCTTGCAGCTGTGGTTCCTGTCCCACAAGGGTGGGCCTGGCTCCCCATTCCAGGCATTGTGATGAAGGCAGAGGGCCACATTTTATTCCAGCTCGAGAGCTGGATGCACCAAACCCTCAGATAGCCAGATTACAGCACTTGGAGGTTAAGGAGCTGCTGCTGCAGGGGTGACAAGATTTATTCAAATTCACAATTACCGTGAACACTAAGCTTCATGCCAAAATCCTAGCCGCCTGTGAGACCCTCAGTAAGGCTGTTTAGGTCTCTCCTCTGTAATCTTGTAAAGGCCAATTTGTTTAAAAATGTCAGGGTGCTTTCCAGGGAATATTAAACGAAAAGCTGTTCAGGTTAGGCCAAGATGGAATTTTCCAAGTGCTTGTGAAAGTCATGATTCCATCCTTATGTCAGGGTCTAACCTGGCTTTCCTGTTCCACAGCTTTGAAGGTTCTAGAGCTTGACTTTTCCAAATTGTGCTTGCAGATAAGCCATCCTAATCTCATTGTTTACAGTTACTTGATTTCAGTCAATGAGCAGTTTCTACACTAACTTTTGGATTTGTACCCACTTCTGTAAGAACTGGTATCTGCTGCCCTGGGGACATTTGACAATCTTTTAAAAATACACTAACAAGATTTTCTCTGCTTCCCCCCATCAAATGGATAATCAAGAAACAACAGAAGCTAACTACACGATCTTAGGTTTATCCCAACAGCTCTCCAAAACACCTGTCTCCTTTGCAAGAGGCAAGGTGGACTTTAGTGTCACATTGAAGACATACCGGAGTTCCACAGGTCTGAGGCCCTAATGGAGAACACCCTGCCAGCTACTATGGGGATTCAGATTATTGGGTGAATTTGGGCTCCAGTTCCATATTGTTACAATGAGAGGTTCCGTAACTAAGCCTAAATGCCCAAGTCTTTTGGACCTTTTTACATAAAGGCTGTGTCTACACTGGGCCACTTATTCCGGAAAAGCAGCTGCTTTTCCGGAATAACTTGAAAACTGTCTGCACTGGCCGCTTGCTTTTCCGGAAAAGCAATGACGATCTAATGTAAAATTGTCATTGTTTTTCCGGAAAAACTATGCTGCTCCCGTTTGGGCAAAAGTGCTTTTCCGGAAAAACTGTTCTGGAAAAGGGCCAGTGTAGACAGCCCAGTAGTCTTTTCCGCAAAAAAGCCCCAATCGCGAAAATGATGATCGGGGCTTTTTTGCAGAAAAGCGCGTCTACATTGGCATGGCTGCTTTTCCGGAAAAAGTGCTTTTCCGGAAAAAGTGCTTTTCCGGAAAAGCACCTGCCAATGTAGACACGCTTTTTCCGGAAATACTTATATAACGGAAAACTGTTCCGTTTTAAGCTTTTCTGGAAAAGGGTGCCAATGTAGACACAGCCAAAGTGTTTCTGGCTCTAGGGCTGTGTCTACACTGCACCCTTTTTCCGGAAAAGGGATGCAGATTAGACACTTCAGTATAATTATTCTGTAGCCTCTGCATAGACACTTGAGTGCAAGAGGGCCTTTTCAGAGTTTAGTTTAACCCGCTTCCTAAGTGACAAGTTAAATCGAAAAAATGGCACTTTTATACTGGAATAAGTATCTGCATAGGCAGGTGTGTCACACTATAACTATGCTGTTATAACCCCACTGGTATCTTTGGCAAACTTTCCCATCTAGGTTTCCTACAAGAGAGACAGCCTCTATTTCAGGACTTGTCTGCATAGTGAGTTAGTGCAAAACAGCTGGGCTGTAAGTTCTCAAGCACGTTACCAGTCCACACAGACCCTGTGGGCATGCCTTGATGTGCTGCTTACAGGACTGCATTAATGCTCAGCAGGAAACTTGTCGTGTACATGAGTAAGTTTGCAAAGACAGCGTGCACTAACGCCGCATGCAGACAAGCGCAAAGTGAGCTTTTGTTAGAGGATACTGGGGTAACACACAGCTTTGTTACTGTAGCACTTTCTTTCTTTAACAGACGACGCCTGCAGCTGAATTCCACTCAGGCTTTCTTCTTACTGGTGAATGGACACAGCATGGTGAGCGTGTCAACCCCTATATCGGAGGTGTACGAAAGTGAAAAGGATGAAGATGGATTCCTGTACATGGTATATGCCTCTCAGGAAACTTTTGGAGTGCAATCTTCTGTGTAAGCCATTCAAGTGGCTTCTAGTCTAAGATTTTGGTTTTACCTTCTACACCCCAGGCCCACCCCAGGTAAAAGAAAGGGATGTCACCTACTTCTCTCAATACCGTAGCATAGTTTTGCTGTAGCAGGTGTCCTTCTCTTACCTTGCCTTGTTTGTGAATATTAAACAGCTGAGTGCGAGTACAGACAAGCATTAATCCAGCTTTGAAAACCTGCTGTCATTTCACACAGGCACGCTTGTTCTAAGTCTCTGGACTTCCTGAATAGAACCATACTTTGCACATTCAGATTGCTAGCACAAGAAACATTTGACTGACTTCAGTGATGCAGGAAATGGCAGTTTCCAGTAGCGAACTAAAGTGTGTGTGTGACATCTTTGTTTACTCCTCTTAGAGCAACTAGAAAGTGCTCCTTTTCATGGAAAGAGGGTTCCTTTTTCCATCATGGAGCAAATGTATAAGGGTCTAAAGTGTAAGTTTGTGTATATTTAGTACATCTCTGGAAGCATTTGCCTCAGTAGTTGCAGAAAGTCAGGGCAAGTGGTGATGGGGTAATAGTTTCCTGGTATTGCTACTGCATAAGATAAGATGCCAAGTTCTTGATTATTATTCATACCAAACCCCACAGCTTTACTCTAATTTTAGCAAGGATGTATATTAAGATTATTCCAGGCTAGCCCCTGAACACACTTAACATTAAGAGAAACCTCTATCTATTAAGAATCTTCTAGTTTCACTGACACAAATGGCTGCCCCCTCTGAGCTAGCTTTCAGTGGATAGTCCCTCCTAACCTGAGGGTCAGCTTTTTTCCCAGAAAATAATGGGGGTTGTTTGGTTAAAAGAATTTGCTTCCATGAACATGACTGGGTGATAAGATGGAGCCACTAAAAATGGGTAAAGCCCCCCTTGCGATCTTGGTCTTAGTTTTACTAAGATGCACCATTCCAGCTTATTTCTTCTTGATTACTGTTCCCTGTACTCAGCTAAAAGGTCATTTATAAACTCTTCAGTGCTCAAAGTCAAACTCAAAGACAAACTTTGTTTAAACACTGTTCTACTGAAGACATTGGATTCAAACATACAATTAAAAACATGAATCTAGCTGTCAGTTGCTTGTTTGTTCAGGTGATAACTAATGGGGGAAATGCTTTATAAACTCATTTCACATTCAGGAGTTTGTTTTAAAGTTATGAGGAACAACCAGCTAGTCTATCACTGAAGCTTCTGCCAATTGCATGGAGTTACTAGTATCATGAATAGGGATACATCCTATGCAGAGGGTTCTAAGTAGGATCAGTGTTCTGACACTGGAGTCGCTGTAAAGATTTGCAGGCTGAGATTTACCCTTGTATATCATGTGTAAGAATTAATTATATCTGTAAGTGGAAATTTACTTACTTCTGGGGGAGAGGCAGGAGAGAAGCAATACTACTGCATCTTGGCACTCTGTACAACATCCAGGTGTATAAATTGTATCTACACCTTTCTGCATGCATCTTGTTCACTATACTTATTTAATTTTTAAATGTTCATTGTTTTTTTACTTAATGTAAACTCTAGAAGCAGCTTGTCCTATGTTTAATTTTGTGTAAAACTGTCTTAACTCATGAGTCATTCTTGTAATTACTGTGATCAATGACTGATTCCTGTACAAATGTTGCTTTTTTTAAAAATTAATACAGTGCTTGATATGACAATCATAGTTTGAGTGGTAATTTAGAGACAGCCCTCATCTTATTTAAATGCAACAGCAATAAATGGCAGACACGTGTATTGGGGCCACTGTATGATTCCAGTATCCAGAGATGAATGATAGGTTTGTCAGTAGATCTGATGCTTAGGACATTGAACAACTATATTACAATAACTCTGCAGAAGGGAGGGGCCCTGTCACAATAGAAAGGGAGACGTT